>NC_139031.1:37846415-38384844 GCF_964662115.1 Mustela nivalis | reverse complement strand
GGATTTGCGGGGAAACAAGCAGAAAGCCTGACACAGGGCTAGATCCCAGGACCCTGGGATCATGACCTGAGCCAAAGGCAGAGGCTTAACCCACTGAGCCACCCAGGCACCCGTATCTTACTCATCTTTGTATCTAAGAGCCCAATACCTAGTAGATGTTCAGCTACTGAGTCAGATCAGATTATTCCCATCTAGTACATGATTTACCATTTTCTGAAAACATATTGTAGATTTTATTTTTTGCAGTTCGCTTCAAACATTTTCAGAAGTTAGTAGAACACAAATTTAAAATTCTAGCTATCTGAATAATTTAAAATTCTTTGAAATTAGATGAATATTTTAGCTATGAATACTTGCTGCTATTGAAATCTAAGAAATGCAATGGAAAATATATCTTGTGGGCTTTTACCTTTATTTGTCAATCACTGACATCACCCAGCCATCCAGCAAAGTAACATCTTTTCACTTTCAATTTTTGTGATGCCATTAAAATAAGTGGAACTTGGAATATAGTATGAAATAGTAACAGAGGAAATCAAGAGCCAGGGACAGAGTGGATATAAAAATTGAAAACATGAATGAATGTACTCACAGATTAATAGTACAAGTTCTCTTTGACACTAAGCAGAAACTCATCACTAATCTTTGGCAAGATTTTTATTTTTTATATTGCCACAGAATTCTCTAGTAAAAATAAGCCATGTAAATCTAAACTACTAGAAATCATTCAAGTACTAAGGATTAAAAACAATAATTCCTAGCATGGAGGAAGCCCTAATTAATGATTTAGCATTCTGTCTGTCTGGTCTTTTTATCACTTACCAACCTATCATTTTGAACTGTTGTCCATTCAGATTTATCTCTCACAAGGATGGGAAGTGAGGGTGCCCATGCTTATTAAAACATAGCACATTTAGGAAGCTGCTAGAAAAGTCCACACAAGAGAAAGTCAGAGCTAGAAATGGATCATAGCAGTGGATATGATTGGATAGTAGGTATAATTCACATTAATTATTGTGGGCTTGCATGTAATTGAATGTGCTGAAATAAAGAAAAAAACAAACAAGCAAACATAAACTGAAGGTTTTAATCCTGAGTGACATATTTTATGCCATTACCCAAAAGTGGACAGTCAGAAAGAGGAGCTGATTTGGAAAGATATTTTCATATATGCAAGTCAGTGATGCACAATATGCTTTTCATTATTCACTTGTTATTATTTATCCAGATGGTACTACTTAGTTTAATTAGGACTACCACTTCCTATCAAACTGGCACATGTGTAGAGACATTATGGCATGAATTAGGGTTTAATTTCTTCCTCCCACCCAAATTCACAATTTGGCATATTAGACTTTAATAATAATATAGAGAAGGGAGAGTGAAAGAAAGAGAAGAAAAAGGAGGGGGAGAAGAAGGAGGAGGAAAAAGGAAAAGAATCCCACCCCCCATTTTGGTTGTCTGCCAACCATTATTCACATACATTATGAATATTATGAATAGGAATTCAATTTAGAAAGCATCACATTTTCTTCTGTACTTGTTACTTTTTCCATATTTGACTAATGCATGAACCAAGGTTAAAAGAGGTTAATGATTGACCATTGGTGTATAAATTGGAAAATATTTGTTCTGGGACTTGAGCTCCACATTACCTCATATTTGACTCTCTCCCTTCCATGTTTGAAATCAGTCAGTAAGTGTAGTAATGGAAAGCTGTTCTATTTTTTCTGGCCAGAGACATAACTAAATGCCTATTTCTTCCCAATAAAGTGTTTACATGTAAATATTAATCCATCTATTTGTTGTAAGAACAAGAACACCTCAAGGAAAAAAAATAGTGGAATTTTAACCCAAATTAAATCTTATGTCAAATAATTACACATATTTTAGCCCATGCGTTACAAGAAGTCATGATTCCACATCAAGCAATCATTTCTGTATTCAGCAGTTATTAAGCAGAAGTATAATATAGCGGGAAAATGGAGAGACCAAACCTACTACTACAGTCTACTGATATGTTGATATCCACTGGCATATATTTTTCTTTACCTTTTGGATATAAAAAACATTATGAATTCCATGACCTAAGAGAGTTCTAGCAACCGTTAGTATTTGAGAAAAGTTGGAAACTGTATCCAGTCTTCCTCAGTTAATGGTTTATCAAAGATAAGTGTGTTTTCTCCTTCAACTTTGAAAATCTAATACATTTTTTCCTTAATATGTGTTCCCACTACCCATTCAAAAGTCACTGGGTTAATTAGCCATAATTACTGATTGGATTGTGTCAATGCCACAAATATAATGGCATTAAGAACTGATAACTAGGTAACCCTGTTTACAAATGAGATTAGATAATGTGCCAAATGTTACACAATTAACTACTGACAGAGATATGAAAACCTCACTGTGGGTATTTAACCCCCAACCTAATATAGTTTTTAAAATATTGATGATACTTATGCCAAGGGAGAATAGTACATGTAACAAACAGTCTGAAGTCTTCTACTTCTTCCCTGGGTATGGGTGACTAGCAAAGTGTTTTCTTCTTATTTTCCCCAACAATTGGGATTGCAGAGAGAAGATGGTAATATCCAGGGGTCATTTTAAAGTACCCAGTGATCCAGGAATCTTTGATGTCAGTGAATCCTAAAATCATGTATTCTCTCCTTCCCATCATGCTTATGTCCCTACAAGTTAAAGCAGAAACTTCTGGACATGCAAGTGAGCACATGATTCCGCATGGTGCTCTGGTAGAAGTGTGCCCATTTTCAGATAGATACGGTAATCTGAGAAAGATTAGGAGTTTCCTTAAGATGTATTTTAGAGTCAATAGAGATATACTTTAAATTCAAGTTGTAGGTACAAGACATAATGAGTCAGAACAAACCTCTTGTTGGCTAATGAGATAAACATGCCTGATACTACTCATTAGACATTTAATGAAAAATTGTTAATCAGAAAGGGAATGGTTATTTGAATCTTAAAAAAGAAAGAAAGAAGAAAAGAAAATTTGTAGTGGCAAACACTAGTAATATTCAAGAGAGGGTGCTTTAGCTGACATAGTTCTCAACCATCAGTCCCTTAAGAAAAGCTTATAAAATGGACATATCATACTGTTGTACACCAAAGCCATTAAAGTTTACTTCTTCCATTCAAGGCCACCAGTGAACCTTTAGTTTAAGATCTGGTTTCCCGTATAGATCTACCTCTAGGGGGAAAATTTAAAGATTATGGCATGAAATGTCTCCTTAGAAATGAATAAATTAACATTCTGTTTTTTGCAAAGAAGTCTCATTATCTTGGTTAAAGAGACTTAGTTTCTGAGGAGATTGATGGCATTCAATATCTCGTATTTAGATTGTAGAGTCTTCAAAGTTGACCATTGGGTCCTAGATCAAAGGCAATTCATTAAGGCAATAAAGGGCCCCTGTGAGGCTCTTGGGAGTTAACCTCTAGGCCTCAATCCCTGGAGTAACAATATTGTCCAGTGACTGAGAGAAAAATAAATATATATGTTTTTACCTTTCACATTTATTCATTTAACAAATATGTGTTGTGTGCCTACTATGTGCCAAATACATAATTTTGATTCATATTTAAATCCTTTTCAGATGCTTTATAATCTAGCCATGTTTTATTTACTTTCATTCTTTTATAGCATGTTGATGCAGCAATCGGTTTTATGTGACTCAGTGTAATTGTCCATACGTTGACATAATTTTCTGCATAAAACCTAAAGCCCTGTTGCATTTGATCATGTTAACATCAGTACACTTTAATTTTCTTCATATTACACATTTACGTTTGCAGTTGGACCTACTCTTCAATGCCTTGTTTTACTGCTTTGCTTGTGATTTCTAGTGCTATCATTTTTATTGCACTGAAATATTGTATTTCATGTGGAACAATGGGAATATTAAAAATGGCTGATCTTCATGATGAGATTTGAAAATTCAAAATTATACTAATATGATAAAATCAAGATTATGCCATGTAATTTTGTATTGTGATGATAATTATATTATCCCTTGATGTACCATTTGGCCTTTTGCTTTGAAAGAGATAATATGGCTAGATATGAAAAGAATGAATCTGACTGGCTGGTGTCTACCAACATAGGCTTCTAGTCTTTGATACCCTTTATTGTTTCTGAAATAAGTAGGACAGTTTTATGGAATGAGATTTAAATCTCATTAAATCTCACACTTAGTATTCTTCAAAACCACTGCATAACTGGTGTTTAAAATTAATAGAATTAAAGTTGTATACTAGAGAGTAAATGGACTCAGATATAAGTTCTCCTTCTTAATAGCACCCAGCTGTGTGATAAGAAGTACTTCAATTAAAACCTAGTTCAACATTAAACATGTACTTACCTCTGTTTTGGATTCCTCGATAATATTAATTTTGTGAAGATGTTCTTATGTATTCTCTAGAGCGTATCATGCTTAGCGAAATAAGTCAAGCAGAGAAAGACAACTATCATATGATCTCCCTGATATGAGGAAGTGGTGATGCAACATGGAGACTTAAGTGGGTAGGAGAAGAATAAATGAAACAAGATGGGATTGGGAGGGAGACAAACCATAAGTGACTCTTAATCTCACAAACTGAGGGTTGCTGGGGGGAGGGGGTTTGGGAGAAGGGGGTGGGATTATGGACATTGGGGAGGGTATGTGCTTTGGTGAGTGCTGTGAAGTGTGTAAACCTGGTGATTCACAGACCTGTACCCCTGGGGATAAAAATATATGTTTATAAAAAATAAAAAATTATATAAATAAAAGAATATATATAATAAAAAAAATTTTTTTTTAAATTTATTTGACACAGAGAGAGAGCGATCACAAGTAGGCAGAGAGGCAGGCAGAGAGAAAGTGGGAAACAGGCTCCCCGCTGAGCAGAGAGCCCAATGTAGGACTCAATCCCAGGATTCAGAGATAATGACCTGAGCCGAAGGCAGAGGCTTAACCCACTGAGCCACCCAGATGCCCTTCTATAGAATACTCTTAAAGAGAGATTTTTCAAAACCAAGAAATGTATTAACCCTTAATTGTGGGTGGATTTGTAAAGGGAACATACCTAATCAGTAAGAAACCATTGTCTCCAGTAGCTCAGAGTCCAAATATTTATTTGGGTTGTAAACAACCTGAACAATGAAAAATTTCAGCCTAATCGTCACTCATTAATCTTATTTATTCTAATAATTTATTTAATCTTCATTTATTAATCTTCATGTACAGAAGTAAGATCCCTGATATTTTTGACCCAAATAAAATGTATGCAGTTTTCTATGACAACACTCATTTTTATTTTTATAATCTATTAATTTGATATAATTATATAGTAATGAGCTTAGGACTTAGCTAATTCATCATCAAAGCAATTAGTTCATTACTCAGATAAATTGTATGTGTTTACTGAGAGTAACTTCTGTGCTTTCATGATGGAGATTCAGATAGTCACCAACATCACCACCCAGGCTCTCTGCCCTGTTTCCCTGACAGGCAGCTTAGAATGGCAATTAGAAGTTTGGGTCTAGAGTTTAGAGCACAAAAGTTCATATCCTGTTACCATAGATATTTGTCCTTTCCAGCCTCAGTTTTCTCCTCTGCTAAATGGAGACGGTAGTATTATAACTCACATGTAGCTGTGAAGATTTAATAAGAATCCTGGGCAACATCAGAGAAAGGGGAACCCTCTTACACAATAGTGTGTGGGAATGCAAACTGTATAGAATTCTAGAATGCAGCCATTCTGGAAGACAGTATTGAAGTTCCTCAAAAAATTAAAATTAGAACTACTCTGATCCAGTAAGTGCACTATGAGGTATTTACCAAAAGATTACAAAAATACTGATTTGAAGAGACCCATGGACCCTGATGCTTATAGCATCATTAGAAGCAACAGCCAGATTATGGAAAGAGCCCAGATGTCCAGAGTGGCGACACCAGTTTGCATTCCTACCAACTGTGTAAGGGGATTCCTCTTTCTGCACATCCTCACCTGATGAATGGATAATATATATATATATATATATATATATATATATATATATATATAACTACACCAAAAAAAATAATGAAATGTTGCCTTTATAATGATGTGGATAGAGCTAGAGTATGCTATGCTAAGCAAAATAAATTACAGAAAGACAAATACCATATGATTTCTCTCATATGTGGAATTTAAGAAACAAAACAGATGAACCTAGCTGGGGAAAAGAGAGAAGCAAACCATAAACCAGACTCTAAACTATAAGAAACAAACTGAGGGTTGTTGGAGGGGAGGTTGGTGGACGATGGGGATTAAGGAGGGCACTTGTCATGAGTACTGGGTATTAGATGTAAGTGATGAATCACTAAATTCTACCACTGAAACCAATAACACATTATTTGTTAACTACCTGGAACTTAAATAAAAATTTTAAAGAAAAAAAAAATGGAATCCTGGGCACTGTATTTAGGACAATGCAATAGCACCCAAGAAATTTCTTAATCAAGGCAGACTAGTAGTACCTATCATTTGTAGATGTGTTCTAAAAGATTTGAGTATTCAGTAGACTAAACAAAATACATAAAGCAATAAACTGGGATAAAAACAAAATAAAGGAAACAAGGAACTTCCTTTTATAAGATATCTGAGAATAGCTGATGACCATCATCAGGCAACTAATTTGAGCTTAAGTTTCTTGGTTACTAAAGCAACATTCTGATTTAAAAACAACAACAACGAATAAATTGTTAGTAGGATTGTAATCTATAATAGCATTTATCAACGTATTTTATAAAACCTTATTGGGTTAGTAATATTATGTAATCTGGGCTAATTGTTGAAATACATTCATGTAACTATAACAGATACTACAGATAGCAGTCAAGTTCATGAATCCTTCAGATTGGGTCCAAAACATGATGTTTTAAAGTTCACATCTATACCAAAAGTTGGCTCATCAATGTGTTTTTGTTCCAGTTTTTCAAGGTATAAAATGGAAAGTCACTTTTTTTTTCCTAAGGAATTTGCATATGTCATAGTTAGACTTGCTATTAAAATTGCAGTTAAATTTTGTATTCTAGAAACAAGATACAATGTTGATGTTAATTGTTCTTTCACTCTTTTTATTATTTTATTATTTTTTTAATTTTGCAAATTTTTATTTAAATTCCAGTTAGTTAACATACAGTAAAACATTAGTTTCAGGTGTTCTTTCACTTTTATATTGAGTGGAATCATTTTGGTGAGTGCAGCTTTGGGGACGATAGATTTGCTGTTTATCACCACATTCTGGTATTGCATTCAGAATCTTCTATTAATTTTAGATCAAATTTACATTTTTATTGTTTCCAGAGTACGTTTATTTTTTAATATTTCTTGCTTAAGAAGTTCAGGCACTTTATTTATTTTTTTTAAAGATTTTATTTATCTATTTATTAGAGAGAGAGAGAAAGCACAGAGGAAACAGCAGGCAGAGGGAGAAGTAGGCTCCCTGTTGGGCAAGGAGCCCGATGTGGGACTTGATCCCAGGACCCTTGGATCATGACCTTAGCTGAAGGCAGATGTTTGACTGAGCTACCCAGGCATCCCAGGTTTGGGCACTTCTGAAAACAATAGCTTCGGGGGTGCCTGGGTGGCTCAGTCAGTTAAGTGTCTGCCTTCAGTTGAGGTCATGATCCTAGGGTCCTGAGATAGAGCCCTGCTTCAGACTCCCTGCTGGGCAAGTCTGCTTCTCCCTCTCCCTCTGACTGCTGCTCCCCCTGCTGTGCACGCACACACATGTTCTTTCTCTCTTTCAAATAAGTAAATAAAATCAAAACAAAACAAAAAACACCCCCCCCCTCCCCAAAAAAGACAAAAACAAACAAAAAACCACCTTCTTCAGCACAGTTAGTTGCTGTTTTCTTACTGAGGGAAGATTTTACTTACATGTACTAATTCTTTGTGATTACTCTCTGAACTTCATGGTAATTTTCATGAGGTTGGACAGGTGTTTTGAAATCGCTATCTCTCCTTCTAAAACTTATCTTCTGCCATGCTTTTTAGTTGACAGTTCTTTTAGTAGTGTCTAGGTTTCTGTTTAATTGGGTCAGTTTAAAACAACTAATTAGTCTTTATAAAATTATATTGGATTTTGGCAAATGTCTTTTGATTTAGCATTTCTTTAAATGATGTTTTATCTAGGGGCACCTGGGTGGCTCAGTCAGTTAAGTGTCTGCCTTCAGCTCAGTTCATGATCTCAGGGTCCTGGGATGGAGCCCTGCATTGGGCTTTCTGTTCAGCATAGAGCCTGCTTCTCTCTCTCCCTCTGCTGGCTCTTTTGCTTGTTATCTCTCTCCCTGTCAAATAAATAAAAAAAATCTTTTTAAAAAAATGCTCTTTCATTTAAAGACTTGGCTAAATATCCTATTCATCTTATATCCCCATGCATTAAATAGCCATGGATCAATTTGGTTCTAAAAATTTACAAATCCACTCATCATGTGACTAAGTAGTACATTAAGTGAAAATTATTTTGAAATAGATTTTGCACTTTATTTTTTACATTATTTATTTGAGCATTACTTTTCATCTTTTAAAATGTAAAATCTTCCTATGATCTCTTTCCAAACTTTCAAGTCCTTTCTGTGGCTTATAATACTCTTCATGATCTTACCCTTGGCTACTGCTCTTACCCCTTATTTTCTTCCTTTTTCTCTTTCTCTCTATGTTCTTCAGTTATACTCACCTCCTTGCTACTCCCAGGAATGCTTCTCCTCATAGGGCCTCTGCTGCATTTTCTGGAAGTCTTCCCAAATGGTAACATGACTTCTTTAGCACATCTTTTAGACTTCTGCCGAAATACTGCCTTCTCAGAGAGGTTTTCCTTGACCATCTGTTAAAATTGCATCACTTTTTATTCTCCTTCCTTTGCTTTATTTTTCTTTATGGCATTTATCATTACTTGAAATTTTCTCTGTTTGTGTGTTTATCATCTCTCTTGTCCATTGGAATATAAGTGCTAAGTGATTTGAATCTTATCTATGTATACTTCACTGTATCTCCAGAATCTAGAAGAGTGGATGGTGGATACCAGATACATGTTATTAAATTAACAAATGGATTAATTCCTTCCTATACTCTCATTTACCACTTCAGATGAAGAAAAAATTATAGCATAGTTCAAATCAGGTAGATCTCCTGACAGTGTGACATATCTTCCATTTACATAAAATATTTTTAAAATGAGAATCTTTTTTACAAAATTTATCTTTATAACTAGTGCATTTAATAACAATAATGCTGTTATTCAAAAGTGGGCGTTACCATGATACTTTTATTATTATTGAAGTATGTGCAGAAGGAAACAACCTCATAGCTTAGGAAATGTTAAGGTATTCTCAGATTTCAAAGACTCCTGAGTGGGTTTCCATCTCTTGTTATTATGTGCATGGAACAAATTTATATGGGTCCATTCTTATCATAAGTTAAACAGTTTGTCCACCAATTTAATCACTTACCAACTTTTTACCTACAAAAGCATGGATGTTAAAATTCTTATCCCCGACCATATTTTCTTTTACTTTCAGAACTGTATTTTCTCCTATAGCCAGTTTCTTAATAGTTGCAAATCTTACCAAATTCTATCTAAATTCTGCCGTGCTCCTGTAAGATTAAGCAGTGTCTGTCTTGATCACGTGTCTGTGTGTCTGAATATACATGACATAGAGTAAATAAAAAGCTGATGAGTAATTTATTTTTAGAGTCTAAAATATATTTACTTGATAGATGCCTGTAAACTGGCCTATGAATCAGATGGCAGCGTAATCCTAATATTGGCAAAAGTGAAAAGCAAAGTTATGGTTTTATGCTAATGTTATGTATTTGATGGCTGCTCAAGGAAATAACTATTTTAAGATTAATATGAAGAAAGCAGAAGCCAGTCCCTTTCAATCAATGATTCTGAACACAAAAATCCTTCTTTTCTGTAGGTAAAGGAAATAGCAGAATCCTTCAAAATTGTGAGAGACAAACCTTTTTTCTTTGAAAGTCCTATTAGAAACAAAATGATAATAATTATCATGGAAAAGTGGGAATTTTTCTTCTTTGGACAATTTTAAATTTATTCTTTGTAACATGCAATATAAATATAAATTGCTTAAAGTGGAGAAGAACCTAGCTTACTTAATATGTAATTGTTTCTCAAATTGAAGGTACTGGGATACATATTTTAATCTTGGCTTAATCATGATACCACAAATAGAAAATGTTGCATGCTAATTATTTTTATGCATACAGTAATATAAGCTCTTGGGGGAGAGATAGGGAAGTAGACAAAAATCTTAATTGACAGAGTAATTACCAAGTTGCCTTACACAGAAAAGATAACCAAAGTATCCAGAAATTGTCATTGGATATTGTTAATTGGACATTGGCAGTAATCAAAAGTTCAAACATTGGCGCTTTTATGTTTTGTAATATTGGACACTAAAATTAAGAGCTTCGAGATTTAACTTTCATTCCAAAAATTCTGACGTTTCAACTAGTTTTAGTATCCTAAGAAAAAGACTGAAAATAGAGTAAATTTATAATTTAGGCCATGCATCTACATTTCAGGTGCTTTTCCTCACTCTTTGGTCTTTCTCCCTTGCATTGTAGATACTCACATTGTGATCAGAACCCCATCAGAACTCTGCCATTGGCTAGATAGCTAGCAGAGTGATATTTGATTAGATGCTAATAGTCATGAATTATCTAGTTTAGTCATACATCTTAAAATATTTTGTTAGACAATCTAATGCTTTAATACAGTGATCATCAAACTGTGTCACAGATTTATGGTAGGTCATACCACAGATAACATAGTTGTAGACAGATTTTTATCAATTTCCCTATGTGTTCTTTCCTAAAACTTCTCTACCTAAGAATACCTATGATGGAGATATCTTGACCATTGTCTTTTTCTGTCTTCCCTTTCATATTCTCTTTTCTCCCATCTTACCAGGAAAAAGCATACTTTCATCTATCTTTAATATTAATGTGGTGCAATTCCCAAAGTTGTATAAATTTCCATAATATACAACAAAAAGATAACTCAAAATGTCTCTGTCAGCTGAGCCTTTTATAACAAGGTAGCAAGAAGCCAGGTTATGATTTTATGTCTTTCCTTATCTATTACATATTCTCTAAAGACACCACTGTACTTCAAGGAGTCCATAAAAATTTAGAAGTTATATGACAGATGGATACAAATTTGGAGGTACATAAGATATAGATCTTTTAGTTTGATCAGTTCATGGCTATTTCCTATCACAGCCAGTTAGTCATTTTTTAATACTATTCTCTATTTAAAGAGGCCATGAAATCTGTTACATGTTTTGAAAGACCTCCTGCAAATATGGTTGATGAGAGGATTTTTAAAACTTTGGATATTTTATTTCCAAAGGTGAGGATGTCCTGAGAAGATGTCCTAAACTAGCTTTATTAAGATATTCACATTTTAAATCCCATTACGATTTGGAAACTGGTTGGTTGCAAAAAAATCTAAGTCTAGATTAATATGAATTTTGGATATTCCCTTAAAATGGCAAATATGATTGAATATAGTACCTTAAACTTGCATCTTTACAATGTGCTTTTAGAAATGAGATGGTAGAAAAGTGAATGAAAATGAATGCTTTTAACATGTTTGATTGAAAAAGGAAATAAAACTTTTTTATTTTCCTGACAGGAAGTATAATTTGACTGATTCTTTGAGAGCTGACCTTTACCATTATGTATTATATTAGACACTTTTTTCACTTTTACAGCAAAGTCTGGAGTCTGTTCACTTCCTTTACAGGGCTAGGGTGGATGGGTCTTGGGAATACAAAAAGCAGGTGTAACCCAGTCTGATTTCTTTGTGAGCATACTGATAACAGATCTTGTTGCATACTAAATAAGCATGTGTTGTTAGCAGGAGCCCTCTTAACTATGGAATACTTCTAGCAGAATATACCTGGTTGTCTAGGATTCCTAATGACAAACAAACCAGCAATCCATGGATTTATGGGACAAAGGTGTTTAGAAAAATGGCACATTAACTATATGCACTATCTGAGTATAAAATGGAAATGTTGCATGAACCAAATAGTTATTTTTTATGTGAGCAGAGTGACCATAAACCTTATCTATAAACCTCATATGTTAATCTGTTCCAGAGACTGTCAGGTCCAGAAAGAGTCTGGGGAATTGCTCCACAGGTCAGGACCTCCCCAGCTTTGTGTATGGGAACTATCCTTGAAATTATGGGAAAAACTTGATATTGGATAAGACCTGTGATTCAGGTAACTCTAATTTGACAGGTCCAGTTCTTTATATTTTCTGGCTTCTAATTTTTTGTTTAATAACATTGGGAAAAGATTTATCAATTTACTATGCTGATTGATCATTAAAAATATTTTTTCATGAAAAATAACTAACTTTTGGCATGCAACTTAGAAGTCATTGACAGTAACTGAATGTCAGTGCTATAACACTTTATCTTCTGTTTGCAACTGCTAATTTTTGTGAGTTGTGTTCTTCAGCACATACATGTGCACAGGTAAGAACAGTATGTCAGCTTTAGATATGGAAATGTCACGGGCACTGATACTCTACACATACTGTTCAGGTACATGTTATGGATACAAATAAACAAACAAAAACTGGTACACATTCAAGTAAGCAGTTACTGTTTTTGTTTGTTTATTCTTGGAACCTGCTCCTGTTGGGAGTCTAGCCTTTAATTCTCAAAAGACTTTGAAATTAGCTTCTATAAAAACCCAAGTTTAAACCTCTCCTGAAAAATTGTATAACTTTCCTTGGTACAATATAGACTTTCACTGACACAATTAATTTTCTTACCAGACGTTTACTTTTACTTTTAAAAATAATGAATCCATTTCCTATATTTTAAGAAATGAAATATACAAGAACCAAAATCCTTCTCTTTTCTCATTAACCAAATATAAACCCTGCTAGCAAACGTATTTCTTCTTATTTTCTTTGTTATCATTGTTTATAAAATGTTAGTGAATTTCCTTTTTAAAATTTGAAATCACAGGCCTTTATTCAAGTTTTTCACTTAAATTTATGTCATTAACATTTTTGTGTGTTACTAAGTATACTTTGAATGTGTGACTTTAATGGGTGAATAATATACTATCAAAACATGAACTAAATGTATTTCAATATTCTGTGACTAATAATGCTATCCCATTCATCTTTTTAAAAATTGTTGTCTAAATCTCTGATTGGTTTCCAGTAATGTATATGAAATGGTATCCCTGGATCAAGAGGTTAGTGTAGATTACTACAGTGGCAAGCAAGAAAATGCCCATCTCTGAACATTCTCCACGTAGTATGGTTTTAAAAGTGTTTTCCACTTCTATAGGTGCGAAATTTTAATTTGCCTTTCTGATTATTTTTTTCTAAAGATTTATTTGTGTTCGAGAGAAAGAGCACACGAGAGCACACATATGTGTGGGGGTAGGAGGAGCAAGGTAGGCAGTCCTCAAGGAGACTCCCTGCTAGGCCCCTTACAGGACTCAGTCCCACAACTCATGAGATCATGACCTGCGCTGAAACCCAGAGTCAGACTGTCTACCAACTAAGCTACCCAGGTGCTCCAACCTTTCTAATTATTTAGGGATTGAATGGTTTTTCAGGTTTTTGGTATATGAATTATTTTTCTCCCATGAATTGTTAAGGAATATAATCTTGATAATTAAATGTGCTTTCCATTTTATTTACTTTCCGTGATATCCCCAATAATTAAAAATACAAAACTCTCTATGATTATTTTAATAAACAGAATTCAAGGTCAATCATTTCAGAACATGCACAAAGAACCTGCTTTTTATAAATGACTTTTTTTTTCATGGAAACTTTGTTTTCCATTGCATGCAAGGAGACGAATAATTCCAACTTTGGTACATCAAGATTTGAGGGGCCATTGTGGCAGACATAAATTTCCATTTGCCCTGAAATATAATGTATAGTTCTTTCTCAGTTCTGTCCCTAAATGTTATCTTGTAAAAAAAACATAACAAACAATCTAGCAGGAGATACAGTTTTTATTTCAAAACATTGGAAAAATAAAAAGCTTATCATTTCCCTAAGTGCAAAAGACCTATTGGTCCTGGAATTGTATCATACCATGAGCTACATATGAAAAATTTGAATGTGCATTTGTTGTGGAAGCCAAAAATCACACCTAAGAGCTACTGAGGTGGCATTATTTGTTGTTAGATTATTTTTAGTTCTGCTAGCTGAGATCAAACACTTCCGTATTATTTGCATTTGCATCTCCCATTTTTGTAATAATTAGCAATTCTCCTTCACAGTCAGCTGTACAGCCAATTTAATGACATTGACATTAATTTCTGGCAAAGGTTAGGCTATTATTCAGAGTGAAACATTACTGTAGACTACACTTAGCAAAAGGAAAGCTTTTAAAAATCAAAATTTGAACTACAAATATCTGAGGGTTTTATTCTTATCTTGACTGAATTTCTGATGTCATTTAAAAGTTTACAGATAAACTTTGTTAAAGCAATATAGAACCATTTTATAGATATATTCATCTAATAAACCAGTATTTCAGGGCAAGAAGATTAAACACTAGCAGAGACAAACCTTTTGGTACTGAGATTTTTTTCTAAGCTATCCTGGTAAACAAAGGTAGTAGGCAAAGTTAAATCTCCATTAGGATGCTCTTTATACCAGGCAGGCTGTCTGATTTGAAACAAAAGGGAATCCTAGGGGAATAAGATAAGTCTACACCTAATCAGAATGGAGCCTGAATATCTCAAAAGTAAAAATAAGTGACTCAAAAAATAAGTGACTCAAAAAATCCATGAAAAAAATTTGTAGAGCTTTGACAACTATAAACTCCCTTCTTCTGCACACATACTTTCTGATAAGTTTTCAAGTATGGATATATTTCTGACTCTGTGGGTCCAGAGTCAAACGGAATCAAACTCACATAGAATTAGTGAAAATATTCATTTGACCCAGTCATCTGCTTTCAGGAGCACAGAGATGAGTGAACACAATAACTGGCAGGTCTCTATTTTTCTTGACTGTGCCAGCAGGCGATTGAACTTCCATTAAGTAATTGTCATACTTCCCATTTATGTGTTCCATTGGCTACATATTACTTACGGAAATAGATCATTTGGAGAACTACTAAGCTTTGTGAGGTATAAACTCTTCGATATGAAAATTGGGTCCTTTGGAGGGAACACAATAACTATGTGCATATATAGGTTTTATTTCAGTCTATTCCAGTCATTCTCAATCAGGGTGATTTTGCTTTCCTATGGACATTTGGCAAAGTCTCGACCCATTTTTGGTTTCTACAACTGGGGGAGAGCTGCTGACATCTAGTGATTGGAGAAGCACCTCCCTGCTTTAGAATACCTTTTCACTGTTCTGTGGGTTTGGCTTGCTCATTTATACCTTTGAACTTTTACTTAAATCTTTTTCATTAATTAGGAAGTGCTTTCCTTTTTTTCCCCTCCATTTTTGTTTTAAAAGCTAAAGCTCACCTGTGATTCCAGGCCTGTAGCAGTCCCCTCTTCTCCTTTAGGGCCCCTTTGACTCTTCTGGCTATCCTTGATTTGCAGTTCTGTTTAAAACTTCATGTCGGGGGTGCCTGGGTGGCTTAGTGGGTTAAGCCTCTGCCTTCAGCTCAGGTCATCATCTGGGGGTCCCATGATCAAGCCCCGCATCCGGCTTTTTACTGGTGGGGAGCCTGCTTCCCCCTCTCTCTCTGTCTACCTCTCTACCTACTTGTTATCTCTCTGTCTCTCTCTCAGTCAAATATATCAATAAAATCTTAAAAAACAAACAGAAAACAAAAACAAAAACAAAAGAAACCCACTTCATGTCAAAGTAAAGACTGCACCAGACAAAGTTAGGAAAGTAAGGAAGACTTTATTTATTCAAGATTATTGAAATAAGAGAGAGAAAGTAAACTCAAGGAGGGAAGAAGACTTTATTCAAGATTATCGAAATAAAAGAGAGAGTAAACTCAATTCCAGTGAAATGAAAGGAGAAAGACTTTTTATGTGCTGGATGGGCTAGTAGAAAAATACTAGAGGCAGTGGAAATGGGAGACAGGAATGGGAGGGTGGGGTGTTGAGTTGCTTCTGAATTTGCAAATGCTTTTTATCTGTGATTAGGTTATCTATGTTTGGCAGTCAACACCCACTGAAGCTACTATTCTTCCACAGAGACTACAAGAGAGATGTGCTCTCTCTCCTTCAGTGTTTACATTTTATTTTATCTTTTTTATTTTTAAAAGATTTTAGTTATTTATTTTAAGAGAGAGACACCGCAAGCAGGGGAGTAGCAGAGGCAGAGGGAGAGAATCTCAAGCAGACTCCACACTGAGCTTAGAGCCTGATGGGGGCTTGATCTCAAGACCGTGATATCATGGCCTGAGCTGAAATCAAGTGACAAAATGTACACTTAACTGACTGAGCCACCCAGGCACCCCCAGTGTTGACATTCTAAAGAGATGTTTCCCAGCTTCCTGACAAAGACATTTCATGGATTGTAAAACTGCCCAGAAAAGCTGGGAGAGGATTTATGTGTACTTCAGAAAGCAGAGAAAGACTTCACATTGCAGGTTTGACAAAGTAATGCCCTAAGAAAAGGGAAGTCAGGGGCCTATAGTCAGGGAGAAACCTGTCAAAATTTCAGACAAGCAGAGGGGAATATTAACACGATCCTGGCCAGTCGTTACTGACTTTGTTCACTACTTCTTTGTAAGAGTTACCTCTTTCTTCCAGTTATGGGAAAATTTCCTTTAAAAGTCTTTCATTCTTTTTAAGGTAAGCGGAGTTGATGGTTGTCTGTGTATGTATGTGTGTGTATGCTCAATATGTAGGGTACAACAAGGGATAAATCCTTGTAAAGTAATAGCAGTTATGTCTATCTTGTTACTAATAATTTTAGTGAAATAGGCATCAATTCTCAGGTCAGATATTTAGCTATATAAAACCTGAGTTTTTATTCAAAACTTTATGATGAAAAGAAAATAATTGAGTATGCACTTACAGACGATATTCTACAGCATAAGGATTATATACATGCTATACTATATAAGTTAGCAATCATAATTACAAGCATTAAATTGTAGTCTAGTTTATAGATGAAATCGTGGGCTTTGGAATCAAACATATATGGGGATCAGGTCCCAAAGTAATCACTTACTAACTCATGAACAGAGCTTCAATTTGTCAACTGCAAAATGAGTCTGTTAAACCTATTTCACAGATTACCTTCAAGATGAAATAAAATTACACGAGCTCTTTTTACGCTATTTGTATAATCTCCAGACCAGTGGTCTGGTCTACTCTCCTAATATCAAAAGTAATTTAAGTAGGGGCGCCTGGGCAGCTCAGTCCATGAAGCATCTGCCTTCGGCTCAGGTGATGATCTCAGGGTCCTGGGATTGAGACCCACATCGGGTTCCCCGCTCAGCTTGAAGTCTGCTTCTCCCTCCCCCACTCCCCCTGCTTGTGTATCCTCTCTCCCTGAGTCTTTCTCTGTCAAATAAATACATAAAATCTTAAAAAAAAATAATTTAAGTAATGATGAATTTCAAATCTCATATCCAAAATTGCCTCCTGAGCTCAGGGTCCACAAACCAGCTGTCTGTTGAGTTCTCATTCAGCTTTCTCCTAGAACACTACACAGCTACTCAAGACAAAACTATAGAAAGCCATCTTTTCTTTTTCTGTGCTGTGGGGAACTATGACTAGTCAATTGATTTATTTTCAGTTTTACCTCTTAGTCATTTCTTGAACTTGTTTACTTTCCTCCAATTCAACTTTTGTCTCCTACTCCATGCTACTGTTTGCTCTTAATGATGAAAATTTCTTCATTTTTTTTCTGGCTCTCTCCTGGCCTTTCTTTCTTTTTTTTAAAGATTTTGTTTATTTATCAGAGAGAGAGAGGGAGGGAGCAAGCACAGGCAGACAGAATGGCAGGCAGAGGCAGAGGGAGAAGCAGGCTCCCTGCTAAGCAAGGAGCCCGATGTGGGACTCGATCCCAGGACGCTGGGATCATGACCTGAGCCGAAGGCAGCTGCTTAACCAACTGAGCCACCCAGGTGCCCCTCTCCTGGCCTTTCTATTGCCTGGTTTCAATAGCCTTTCTATAGCCTGGCTCCTCCCAGATCATTCTAAAGCACAGTTCTGATTCTTTTAGCTGCCTGCTAATTCCCAGAGTTTGAAATGTAGTAGGCATTCCAAAGTTGGTACCTTACGTTGCTGTGACTACTAGTATTATCACAAAAGATAAAATAGTGTGGGTCTCTGATATAATTTTCCAAATCTCCATTTCCTGAGATTACTGAAAAATCCTTATCCACATGAAGTGGTGGAACCATCCTTTTTTCTACTTTATTCTGCATTTCTTATTTAGCTTTCTCTAAATTCTGATACCTTTCTGTGTATACCACTCTGTTCTTTCTTCCTTACTAGCTTGGTCTGGGTATTGTACAGAGTAGTTTGAATCATTAGACCTGGCCCTCTTCTGGTTTTTGTTGGTTTGTTTGTGGGGTTTTTGTGTTAGTTTGTTTTGGTTTTGGTTTTGACTTAAAAGCATTTGTGAGGTTCAGGGGAACTTTTTCAAGTAGAGCATGGTCAAGATATCTGGCAGTAAGCTAAGTAGAATATTCAAATTAAAATCATCTAAGTATGTTCTTATTGTAATCATTTCATAAACAAAGAAATCTAACCAGGCCAGCTGAGTTAGAAATACCTATTCTCAATGATATTAATATACTTTAATTTACTGAATGTGCTGGACTATGTAAACTTTTTTGGACAGAGATTGTGCTTTGAAAATATTCTGTGTTTTCTATAGCTTCTAAAATCATGTGGAACATAATACTACTTAATTGATGATTGATTGTTATTCAAGGACTTGAAGTAATTAAAGCATATCCAGAGAGGACTTAATTCATATTTTAAAGGAGGTGGCTTAAGTACTTGTGAGTACTCTAATTTGTTTGCTATACACTCTGATCAGTGTATAGGAACTTTCTCTTTATCCATTATACTACCTTGCTGTCAAGTACAAACTCTATTCTAGCACATATTATTCTGTCTTGCCATTATTTGTTCACATATCTTCTTTACTCTTTGAATGTAGAGAAAGTGTCTTATTCATATTTTTCCCTTTTCCTTGGTCTTCCAAGGAACTCAAATGTTTGTTGAATTAATGAGCTAATTAGTGTAGGATTTGCATTTTTAAGGCAGAATCACTGCAGAGGGAAATAAATATATTTTGTTGGAAACTTTTAAGATGATGGAAACTTTATCCTTCAAAAAAAAAAGAGGAAAGTGGAGTTGCAGATTAATATTGGTCTGTTAAACCCAAAGTCCTGATGCCTGATGTGCTTTGCTATACTACTACTACTACTAATATAATAATAATTAATATTTTGTTAATAATAATTAATAATAAAATAATAATGTTTTTGAGAGGAGATATGTTTCTGGAAGCAGCAATCAATACCTCTCTCAGGCTTCATATGACACAAACAGATTTAATACAACCTAGGTGGATCAAAGTCTCTTGAATATAATTTCTATAGCTGCTTGACTCTATGATTGGGAAGTAAGAGCGTGAGACATGAATTATTAATAACTGAGTGAAGGGTCATGCAAGAGGAGAAATGAACCCAGAAGACAGATGGATCTTTGCTATGGGAAAGCTCATGTGCCAGAAAATAGACACAAGGGGGTAAGGGTAGGGTTTGGGCTAAGTGACCTAGTACTTAAGTACTCTCTGTTCACTCCCCAAGAGTTCAGCCTTTCCCAGTATAGCCTAGAGAGACAGACTCGTTGAAGCTAAATGGAATTGTGTCTTCAAATTACAACTTAGCCCTTATGAAAAAACACAGAGATGGATAGCAGGAAGAAAGGACATGCTAGGCATTGGTCATATGGAAAAATAAGAAACAGGTTTGAATAGAAGGTGAGATATGTGCAATGCCAAGTAGAAATCACATTAATTCAAATTATATATTCTAAATACCTGTTATTGAGCCCTGTGTGTGGTAAAGGCTCTCATATGCATTTCCTCATTTCTATATCACTTTAACTAGGAGAATCCTAATTATTAAATTTGGGCAGAGGAGTAACAACATTTCAGGACTAATGTTTTTGTATTTTCAACTGGTTCTGGAAAAACTATTTTACACGAACAGTTCTTCTTGGATTAAGGAGAGTCTACTTCTGCTGCCCAGACGCAGTCTTCCTGTTCAATCCTAGTGAGTGAAAGGTGGTGCACATTCAAAATCAGAGCTGTTCCAGAAAAGAACAGAGAGCAATATTGGTAAAACAAGTGGCATGTTAGTCTTTTGCATTCCATTCCTTAACGTGCATTTGTGAAACTATTACCCTAGGGCTATTGCAGTAAAAGACAAGTACTGAAATAATTACATTATAAGATCTCCCTCAAATCTAACAATATAAAATCATAGCAATAATAGCCACATTTCTAGAAGGGAAAAGTGTATCACAAAATCTGTCTCTTTGTCAATACCAGTTTGAACCAGAGGGGCTAGGATGAACCTACCAGATAGTTTATAGGGGAGATGAATGGTTCTCAGCAGAGGCAGAGTAGTTTAATGTCAGCACCAGTGGTTTCAGGGTCCATGTGCAAAGGGCAAAAGAAGACAGTTCATTGGTTGAGCAAGAAGAATGGCACACACCTGAAAAGAAAATCAGAAATTCACGTTACTGTGAGTTCTTTGGTACAAGACTTGCCATGCCTTGATTCCAGTTTATCTGAAGCCCAAATTTTCTCCTCTTGGGTTCCCTCAGATTCTGTCTTAAAACAAAAAACCAAACAAACAAACAAACAAAACCAAAACCAATACCCTACCCTTTTTGAATGGCATTTCTTTTTCCTTCAAACCAAAAGACCCTGGCTAAAACAAGCTTATTTACTAAAAAAAAAAAAAAAAAAAAAAAAGTCAGTCTTATCCCAGAATATTAACACATCAGTTTATCAAGTATCTAATGTTAAAAAAGCTTTGGTAGCAACTGGGAAATTGTTAAGTCTTCATTTTCATGTCTGAAAACACATATCTGGGTCCAGTTGCACTGATTATGTAGTTCTTCACTATGAAGTCTTCTATTACTAAACTTCTGAGTTTTTGATTGTCAAATCCTTGTTATAAGGCAAATTTTGTTTAATCTGCAACTGATCAACATTTTTATTTTGACTTCGGGGATGTAGTACTTGTTTTTTATTTTCTCTGAACTTCAAGTTCAGAAGGCTGGTTGAATTTTGTACTACTTTCATCAGTGTAGTCCACCTAGAATTTGTGATTGTTTTGAGGATATTTGGCTCAGTTTAGATAGTCAAGCTCTCTACTAATTTTCTTAATATGCTCTTATTTAATATCTGATATATCACAAGCCATGAATCTGAATTTCTTTCTCTCAACATTTAGGTAGGTCATTTTCTCTTGACACCTTGTTTTCAGGCCAAATATGTAGTTTTCATGTTTGAATATGAAGCTAATATGTAACTCTGGACAATCTGTGAAGGATTTGGTGTACCTGAATTAAAATTTAGATTTTCTTGCACAAGCCATTTACCTTTTTGGCTAAGTTGGCACGAGTTATATCTTTGTATTAAGGAAAGTAAGGAAAGTTTCTCTTGATATTTGAGATAGGAAGCAGTGAACTTGTGAAGGAGTTTTTCTGAGCCATTAAAAATGTCAGTGTAAGAGGATGTCAAAACTGAAATTTTAGCTTAGGCACCAAGAAACAGTAATTGCCACTGAAGGCATTAGGTCAGTATTACAAAGAGAAAGAAAAAAGATTTGGATTCAAGATTCTCAGGAACCCCTCAGGCAAGGGCATAAAAATGTATTAAATTTGGAGAAGGCAAAAGATTTTTTAAGATGTGTGTGTGTGTGTGTGTGAGAGAGAGAGAGAAAGAAAGAACTATCATCATGCTTTGGATGAAGATTGAAATATTGATTAATATCTTATACTGGACACTGCTAACTTCTAAATTGAGGCCATGTTTTATAACTTGAGATAGATCTTGAACAATTTATTACTCTAGATTTAGCCCAAAAGTCATAGAGCACACATTTTCATCCAGTGGAAGGAAAAATAAGCCACCCCACTGAATAAAATTTAAAAATAAAATTATGTTTTGTTTACATCCATAGGGTATACATTTTCAACAAAATGACTACACCGATGTTTATTTAGATAAAATATGCTGTTGGAGAGTTATCTCTTGTGTTTCACGCATCAGGTGATCAGGGAAGGTCGTTAAAAATGAAACAAAATCTAGAAAGGACTGTAGCAGATGATAGTCTTCCTGGAAAACGCACTTTATTTTAGAATGTTTAATTTTGTGATTGATAGAATAATAAGAGATGTATTCCTTAAATATCAGTAATTCTTAAATTACTTACCCTTTTTTGAAAACATAAGGTTGTTGAATGGAATAGGGTATTTAGATGCAATACATTGGACCCTCGAACCAACAGAGTTCAGACTGTGGTTGAGGTTTTTGAAGACAGCACAAGAAGTAAGAGAATAGCAGTACCTTAAAATTTAGCTCCATTAGTATCTAAGGATAGGACTTTTGAGTTAATCCTGACAGCAGTATAATCTTGTAAAAGGACATTTGGTTGGCAGGGAGGGGAAACAAAACTTTAGTGGAGAGCTGAATAAGAGTTGGCTGGGATTTTTAAAAGAAACCACAGCAATTAGAAGAGAGTGGCCTTTTTACACGCTCCAAAGTAGGAAATATAACTCTATTTCTATGAGGAACCAAAGAAAATAGAACTCCAGTATGTCTAATACCTGAAAAAAGAGAATGAGGAACAAAGGCCAGGAAATACCAGTAAGCACTGGGAATTGAGGAGGAGAAGTCAGTGAGGGTAGATGGGTTAGTCACTATAGTTAAGCCCAGTTAGTCAACAGAATAAGAGACAGAAGGAGAGAGCAGCTGCCACCACTAGAAAAGAATGTCCTAGTGCTAAGAAACAATTATCAAGACACTGTTTTCATTTCACTGAATATGCTCCTCTCTTAAAAAGCCATTTTAACAGCCCATGGTTGATTTTATATGGGCTGGAATTGATATAACTGAATTGATGAAAGGTATAGGCAATAATAAAAATAGTGTGCATTTATCAAGTTTGCCATCATTAAAACATCTTCATGCAGTATAATGCCATAATCGACGAAAGGGATATGAGAAGCTGTGGGTAAATAGAGAACCGCCTTAGTAATAAAATGTTAAGTGAGCTATTGACATCTGCCTACCATTTATTTGAGAAATAGAGTCACATAAATTCAGGACAATTAACGTTTTATGTTTCACTTTTGGGTTTCATATCCTGACGACATGGCACTGGACTCCTAGAGCCCTAGAGCCCCCCCCCCCCCCACCTCCCCGCTCCTCCTTTCTGTTGATGACTACTTGTCACTCATTTCACTTCGTGTCAGTAGGTCTATCACAGTGCAGGGGGAGGATGACAGACTGTAAAACCTGAACCAGTTTATATTTGTAGTTGCTTCTAGTATTGTTAAGAGCTTACATGGAAAGAAAGATTGAAAATACTACCTAAAACTTACATGAGGGTATTCTCTCTGGCTTTTAATCATCCGTGCAGTTTTTGGCTGTCATTACCACATATAATTGAGAGGTGGCCATTTCTGACAAGGCAATTATACATAAAAATTTTTGTCCTTTCTAAGCAGTGGAAACAAAATGTGTTAGCTAAGACATGACCAGTGTTAGTTTGTAGAATTATCCCCTTTCTACTACACTAATGAATATTTAAATGTAAAGAAACCCAGCTATTTCTGAAAAGCAAGACAGAGTTTATTCCATTCCTTCCATAGGCATACAGTAATTTTGAACATTATGCAACTGAATTTGTGAAGTCATTTCTTATTAATCTGTAATCATAGAATTGATATATTTTATGATATTTTGTTATAAAAAGGTCTATAAGACAGTCTTACAACCTAAAAATATAGAAGTTTCCCTTTACAATACCACTGTCTTCAATCTTGTTTCTTAGAAATAACCAACAACTGTTAACAATTTAATATGTAACTTGCCAGATATTTTCTATGAACATGTAAACATGTAATCATTCTACCTATGGGTAACCTATTTATCGAAGAGTCATAATTCAATGGATAAAACATAATGTGGTTTTAGTTTTATGGCTTCTATCTTCATAAAGGATGTATCCTCTCTGTCAAGTACCTCTTCCCTTAAGTTTCTGACTACTTTTACTTATTAAAGTTTAAGTCAATATTCAGTACATATTAAGATTCTAATATCGAATTCAACAGCTTTCCTTTCTCCAGCATTCCTCACTTGTATTTTCTTTTCCTTTTCTCATGGGTGGAGAGGGAGAGGTCATAGGACTTGAAATTGGAAAGAAAAGAAAAGGGACTGTTCTTTCACTAGAAGCCCCAACTCTCTGGGTCTTAACCATCTGAGAATGGAATGGGGAAGAGGAAAGGTGGGGATGAGGGGTTTCCTGTGAATGGGAGCTCACCACCACCAGTAGGAGAAGTCCCCAGGCTCATGTAGGTTTGTCCTGTTTCCTTCCGGTTTTTTCCTCACTGTTGGCCTCTACTGGTTTGTGGCTTATGAGTTCACAATGCATATGATTTCCTGAGAAGGATTTTAACCTCACTTGCAGTCCTAGATGTCATATAGAAATACCTGAGGGAGAACGCCCTTTGTCCTTTTTGTCCAATTGACTCTCTATCCTCTGTACAGGGCCTGAGCTTGAATAGCTCTTACCCTACCCTAGGCTTCATGCTTCTTTATGAAACCCTGTTTCTTCTCCAGGAAGTACAGGACTGATTATGGGAGCCTGCTGTCCTCCTCTTAGGCATACCGTCCCAAAGATCTTTTTCAGCCTGTTGGTGGCTACTCTCAAAAACCTCTGCCTTCAGAAACCTCACACAAAATGTAGTCTCCAGTCTCAAAATTCAGTTACTCCCAAACTCCAGAAACAGAGGTCCAATTTTTGCAGAGATCCCATCACAACGTTTTGCTGTTTGGGCCAGAAAAGAGAGGCCCGTGTCAGCATCTGAGCAAGCATAGAATGGGAGGAAAGACCGTGCTCATCTTGGTAGAAAACCACTCTCAGTATCCACCAGCCAATTTCCCAGAGCTGTCCCTTCATTTTGCTTTGAGCTAAGTGGGACTCCAACACCATCCCCTGCTGAGAGGGGAGAAAGTACCCTCTCACCCCTAATACATCGCATCACTAAAACCATCTTTCCCATATAGCCCTGGTCCTCTTCTTATAGAGTAGATTCAGGAGAAGATTTTGAGTGGAGATAATATTTTCAGAGTTACTTTTCTGTTTCTCTTTTCTGTTTTCTCTTTCTCTTCTCTGTTTCAACCCAAGAGAGGGATCTGGGCCTAGCCTTCACTGGAGGGACAGCAGGAAATGAGCCATCTAGTACAATGCTCCACAGATGTAAACACATCAACACACACACACACACACACACACAAGAGCACAACTATCACTGTGCTACCCACCTTGTTGTACAGGTTGATACTGTGTAACATTTTATCAGTATTTCCTTCACTGTAAATAAAGCGCCATCACATTCTATTAGTAGAATGAACATATGCCACTTCCTGGCCAGGATATTGATTTATTTACTTATTTGTTTGGTTTTTTAAAAAAGATTTTATCTATTTCTTTGAGAGAGACGGAGACATGAGCAGAGTAGGGGAGAGAGAGAGAGAGAAGCAGACTTCCTGCTGAGCAGAGAGCCCAGTGGGACCCTGAGATCATGACCTGAGCCAAAGGCAAATGCTTGACCCCATCAGCCAGCCAGGTGCCCCTGGCCAGGGTATTTAATTGCTAGGTCTGTTCCCTCTGCCTCAGTGAGGCATGAGTTAGAAATAAACCTTTGCGTTAAAAGCCACTAAGGTTTGGGGATGTTTATTACTACACCATAGCCTTTCCTATCCAGACACAATAAAGGCTGAAGTTGTTTATTAGGTCATTAGATTTTGTGTGTGCCATTTATTTTGTTTCCAAATTTTTACCATTTCACTGTTTGAGTGACTGTCATTCTACATTTATCTTTGTATATATGAACTGCTGGACCAAATATTTAAGCTGTATGGATAGTGTTAAATTTGTCTCGAAAAGACATGATTTGTGCATTCACCAACAATATTTCAGGATACTTACCTTGAATATTATGAGTCTTTTTATGAGGTGAAGAACTTTCTCATTTTAATTTATATTTTCTGGATTATTTGTGAGATTTAGTGTTCATTGGGCATATTTTGTTTGGTAAATTTTTCATTCAGATCATTTGCTGTTTTTCTATTATATTGTTTTTCTTTTTCTATTGAAAATATTACAGAAATTATTTGAAAGTAAGGTCCTTGACCTTTTGTCTTTAAATACAAATATTTAATATTTTAACTCTACTCATTTAAATTCATTCATTCATTCATTCATTCATTCATTCATTTAGTTTTAGAGAGGGGAAGGGGAGAAGAAGGGCAGAGAGAGAGGGGAGAGACCAAGCAGACTCCATGCTCATCGTGGAGTCTGATAAGGGGCTTAATCTCACGACCATGAGATCATGTCCTCAGCTGAAATCAAGAGTTGGATGCTTAATCAACTGAGCCACCCAGGTGCTCCTGTCTTTAAATACTTTTTTCAACATTTTCTGCAATGTAGGTCACTGGGAATTTTTCCAGAATATTTTATTATATAAAACTTGACAATTTTCATATGCGGATGTCCGTCATTCTTTTTCTTGTATGTGTTATGTCATGTTTCAGAAGGCACCTTGTGAAAGTTTTTTATATTTTTCTTCTTTGTCAGAAGTTCAACCCTGACTACACATTAGAATTATTAGGAGAGTTTTTTAAAACACTGATATTCTGGTCCCACTCCCAGATATCCTGATTTAATTGGTCTAAGAGGATCTAGGCATCTACATTTTAAAAGTGCCACGACACCCCCTTCCCCAGGGAGTTACTGAATTGGAGTGAGTGTTTGCTGGGTGACAAATCCTCTCCTTTGTGAAATGCAAATAGAATAGGCCCTTGTCAAAGGAGTGATAGACTGGTAGCCTGGATCTGAGAGGCACTTAGAGGTGTTCTGTGCAAAAACCAGCTAGCTGATGGAGCCTAGAGTAGGATAAGAGCTGTTCCAGCCCAGGCCCTGTATGGAGGATACAGATGTCAGGAATCAGGGACAAAAAGGACAAAGGCTGTTCTCCCTCAGGTGTTTCTATATAACATCTAGGACTGCAACTGGACCTAAGTAATACAATTGTTCAAATTAAAAATTAAATTTTGATTTCTACAATTATGAATGAAATGGGAGATTAATCGTCTTTATTAGCATTAACTATTTTTTTTTAAGATTTTATTTATTTATCAGAGAGAGAGGGGGAGAGAGTGAGCACAGGCAGACAGAATGGCAGGCAGAGGCAGAGGGAGAAGCAGGCTTCCTGCTGAGCAAGGAGCCCGATGTGGGACTCGATCCCAGGACGCTGGGATCATGACCTGAGCGGAAGGCAGCTGCTTAACCAACTGAGCCACCCAGGCGTCCCAACATTAACTATTTTTTTTTTAAGATTTTTATTTATTTATTTGATAGACAGACAGAGATCACAAGTAGACAGAGAGGCAGGCAGAGAGAGAGGGGGAAGCAGGCTCCCCGCTGAGCAGAGAGCCTGATGTGGGGCTCGATCCCAGGACCCTGAGATCATGACCCCAGCTGAAGGCAGAGGCTTAAACCACTGAGCCACCCAGGCGCCCCCCAACATTAACTATTTTTTTTTTTTTAAAGATTTTATTTATTTATTTGACAGAGAGAAATCACAAGTAGTCGGAGAGGCAGGCAGAGAGAGAGAGAGGGAAGCAGGCTCCCTGCTGAGCAGAGAGCCCGATGCGGGACTCAATCCCAGGACCCTGAGACCATGACCTGAGCCGAAGGCAGCGGCTTAACCACTGAGCCACCCAGGCGCCCAACATTAACTATTTTTAATGAATTACTTTATCATCTCTTTTGTCTACTTGGATACCTTTCTCAATGATTTGAAAGAGTGACATTAAAAATTATTTAAATTATTAACTTTCCTGCTTAGTAAATATAAGATATACCTCTTAAAGATGTCTCTTAGAAAATGATTATTTGGTCAAATATATTACTTTCATGCATCTTTCTCTTGCTTTTATTCTTTAGTTTTTTAAAATTCTGATTCCTTTATAATATGTGTTCTTTTTAACTTATCTCTATAGCTGCCAGATTTAGAAAATACCATAAGTGACTCTTAATCTCACAAAACAAACTGAGGGTTGTTGGGGGGAGGGGGGTTGGGAGAAGGGGGGTGGGGTTATGGACATTGGGGAGGGTATGTGCTTTGGTGAGTGCTGTGAAGTGTGTAAACCTGGTGATTCACAGACCTGTACCCCTGGGGATAAAAATATATGTTTATAAAAAATAAAAAATTAGGGGCGCCTGGGTGGCTCAGTGGTTTGGGCTGCTGCCTTCCGCTTGGGTCATGATCTCAGGGTCCTGGGCTCGAGCCCCGCATCAGGCTCCCTGCTCCGCAGGAAGCCTGCTTCCCTCTCTCTCTCTCTCTCTCTCTCTCTGCCTGCCTCTCTGCCTACTTGTGATCTCTGTCTGTCAAATAAATAAATAAAATCTTTAAAATAAATAAATAAATTAATTAATTAATTAAAAATAAAAAAAATTGACACTGTTAAATCCTCAGATAAAAAGCTGATAATTATTTTTTTGCATAGGATATATTATATTGAAAACTTCTGTTGATTATCAGAAATTCTAATTAAATTGTGTGTACTGTATTTTATTAGGCAAACCTATTTCTATTTTAATTTGAAATTATTCACTTGGTTTTTGAGAATGTGGTTGTAATGATGTCTTCCAAAAATATTTGACCATATATGCCACCAATTACAGCTTTTAAAAATAACTCTACTGATTTACATTCCAACTTTGTTAAAAAAAAAAAAACAAAACTACCATGTCTTTAGTGGATGTATTTTTGTTTCTGCATTTCGTTATTGTTTTAAAAACAAATTCTTATATGTTTTAAAATATCTCAAAAAATTGTAGAACTGAAATAGCTTTAGTTATATGCATTAACTTGAAGAAATAACATCAATATTGAATTGCATATGAAAAGGTGTCAGGTTTTTTTTTCCTTTATTCAGTTCTCCTTTATAATTCTTATTAAAATCTATTCTTTTTTCTGCAAATCAGTTATCATTTTAAGTTTATCCCATTGTGTTTCAATGCTCTGATTTTTTTATGACTATTTTCAGTGTAATAGTATTTTAAGTATGTAAGAAAACTGTTTCTGTGGAGTTGAAAAATTTAAAGTGCTCATGAATTAAACTCTATGGAATTAGTGTTATTTATAACAGTTTGAGTTTTATAGCTTTAGAATTTTCTTTTTAGGCCTTTTCTCATGGAAAAATTATGCTTTAATTTTTGTTTGTTTGTTTTAGAATTGCACACAGTATTTTCTTATAATATTGTCTATTCTACTTCGAATTTATATATGTACTCATGTTATCTCCTTTTTCATTGACTTTTGAATATTATTTGTCTGATTTATTAGTTAACAAAGATATAGCCCTTGCAGTTACTCATTTTATTGTTTCCTGCTTTTATAATTCATATGTTTCTGTATTTAACTTGATTGCTCATCTTCATTTGTTTCCCAAAAGCTTTGTTTTAGAGTTTCTGATTTTCAGAGTCTACAGAAATTTTCTTTAAGGTCACCATATGATAATTTATTGTAAATGCTTAATGACACTATAAAAAGATTTATGCTTTCATTGGAAGGTGAAAATTTGAAATATAATTATTATATCATCTTTAACATTTAATTATTTAACTTAATTTATCTATGTCTTTGATTTTTCTGCTTAACTATTAAATACTGAGGAAATAGTATTAAAATTTTTAATATTTTCTCTGAGTTAAATGACTCATTTACATATGTTAATTACATATAACTATCCTTTATCATAACTTTTGTCTCTCAAGTAATAAAAGCTTCATTTAGTAGATTTATTTCAGATTATATTTTGATTTCTATTTACATTTTGATTTCTGCTTTTTTTTTTTTTTTTTTTAGAAAAGCCTTTGGCTAGTGTAGATTTTGTTCCATTTTTACTTAATTCTTTTGGTCTTTGTGGAAATGGTGTTTGTCTAAATTTTGGTGTTGTTTGTTTTAATGATGTATTCAAATAATTTAGAATAATTGCCAAACTTGTGATAATTATTGGTTTATTTTCTATTTCTGGTCTTTTGCCAGTTTTTTGAGCCTAGAATTGTGGTGCTTGTGTATATATCCTTAAAAACTATAAAACTATAAAAATCCAGATCCAGGGGCTCCTGGCTGGCTCAGTTGGTAGAGCATGCAACTATTGATCCTCATGGTCCTAAGTTCAAGCCTCATGTTGGGCATAGAGCTTTACTTAAAAAATTAAAATTTCTGGTCCATAGACCTTCATTTTCCATTCCTCAACTTATAATGTGATTTCAATTTAAGTTTTAAAATGCTCCATTTTAGTCTTCAGAACCCCCAACCTCACAGTTTTTAATAACAATTCATTTGTAAACACATTTGTAAACACATGTCTAGTTGTGTATAAATACTTAAATTGGTAATGCCAACTTCTCAGAGTTGTATAGACTAGTGCAGAAAATTTACTTTTAGAAATGTAATCTTTAAATTTTTCTAAAATTGTTGACCAAATCACTGGAAATTATGCTTATTTGGAAAAAATAATGGGATTCATTACTATTTATCCAGAAAATGATCTCACTGAGCTATTGAGAAGAATTTGGAGCAGATAAATATTTTTTTGAGTTAATATACAAAATATAATCAATTCTGTTAGAAATCAATACTCTGGATGTTTAGACACATACTTTAATAGATGAGTTATTTTGCCATTCATTTAATATTGAATCCTTAGACTAAAATTATTTTCATAGTTGATTATAAGGTTACATACAGAGTTATTCTGAAGAAGTCTATTAAATATGACTTTTCTAAGCATTTGATTAAAAAAGAGCAGTTGGAGTTAAAGAAATATGAACTGTGGGGCATTTTTCAATCAGTGCAATGTCTAGAAATAGACTATTCCCTTGAGGACTGTGAGACCTTAGTGTCCTTTACTATTTTAAACAAATGACCATTATCTACATCTGATATTTTTAATATGTAAAATGAAGACAATATAGATACTAATATTATTTCAGTTAGTTGTGAGGTGAGAATGAAATTACACATTACAAAAACTAACATTTTTCTTGGACTTAATAAACATTATGACCAGCTTTAAAGTCCACGTCTTCTGAATGCCTCAGGAAAGAAGGAGGAAATCACAGATATTCCTACTCACACACACTCTCAAATATCCTCAATGAACTGGCACAAAGAGCTCATGGAAAGATGGTGGTTCCCACCACCAGACCCTTGTGATTCTGCCACGAGTTTAACACTCTCCTAATAATGGCCTCCTTATGACTCAGACTTCTGATCTTTAGGGCTAATTCTTCCCTTTACCCTTCAGGGTTGGGCGTAAATAAAAACTTTTCCACTTAGTTTAGAGAAAACAGGAAGAAATTAATCAAAAAATTTCAAAAAGTCTTTACTGAGGAAAGAATGCAAAGAAAAAGTGTTATGAAACAAAACCATAAATCTATAATGTTTTCTAAATTCTAATGAGAAAAGGGTTAACGTTGTTTATAAATTTGAGTTCCATTCATTGCCCATATGCAGTCTGTCTCATGGTCTTTGCAAGAAAATTTTATTTTTGTAGGTGTGAATAATTATTGCTGTTCATCTCATTTTCACCCCACATATTCTCCTGGAGTGGGCTAATATATGAGTCAATTATAGACTGCTGACTACAGTTGACCCTTGAACAACAGGAGGGTTAGGGTTATTGACCCCCTGGCATAGTAAAAAATATGCATATAACTTTTGATTCCTCAAAAACTTAACACTGCTAATAGTCTACTGTGGACTGGAAGCCTTCCCAATTACGCATATTTTGTTTTTTATGCATTACATATCATATTTTTTATAATAAAGAGAAAAGAAAATGTTAACATCAGAAAAGAAAAAAGCTACATTTACAATACTGTATCACAAAAAATTCATGTATAAGTGGATCACATGGTTCAAACCCGTGTGTTCAAGGGCCAACTGTATTTTCAAGATGTCATAGGCCATACTATATTATTATGTCCAGAGGCTTTTATTAACTACTTTAGAAATTCCACAGCAGAAATTTTTCCAAGTTAGTGTATAAATTAATGCATAAATGATGTTTTAATGATGTGTGAAAATACTACTAGTGAATTATGTTTATCTAAAACAATATTTTGTGTTTATCTAGAACAATTTTATGTTTATCTAGAACAATATTTGTGTAAGTAAACTTGAATGTTCAAGTTTACTACTCTATTATCTTACCCTTTCTACTAATTACAATTTGTATCCTTTCTAAGTCTGTATCAAAATCTAAAGGTATTATTTTACACCTGGGCCTTAATAACAAGTAATTCATGATTTACATTGAGAATGTTTTAATATAACAACACATCCTCTTCCACCATCCAATTTCAACAAAATAACAGAAACATGAGTATTTGAGAAAATTGTCCCAGTAATAAAAATGAAAACAATTTTTCTTTTTCATATGCCATCCCAGGTAAAATTTCCTGTCAGGAAAAAAAAAATGATAATTTCAAAGCAGAGCCAGAGATACAAAACTAACAATTCCAACAGACAGTGAAGATAATGAATCAGAAGTAATAAATATATTTTCTGAGTCGCACCTTAAGGAATGGTTAGTAGAATGAATATCATATAATTTATTGTGCATTATAATGTGGGAGAACTTTTAAAAGTATTTTTTAAATGAAATGATGGCAGTAATTTGAAGTAGATAAAGAAAAGTACTTTATAATGAAAGCAAAATGTTTCCTTTATCATATTTGCATAAAATTTAAATATTCTGAAAACATTATGAAATTAATATGCAGTTACTTTGAAAATCTTCCACACCTGAGCTTTTATGGATTTACAGACTATCTTTTATTATTTTCATCATTTCTGCTCTCTATTTAAGCCTCTTTGAAGAACTAAGACTAAGTTTTTTTATAGTTTTAAGAAACTTTTCTCCTAAATTCCTCTATAGTACAGTGAGAAATGAATAAAAGCTTCAAAAGACCCTCTTTTAGTACTTGTTGTTTATTGTAGTTCCACTGACTCAGCCCTCACCCTTTTTCCTTAGGATAAGAGCATAAAATCTTTATTCTGAACCAATTTTATTTTTCATGTGTAAAGTTTGAGGCAAAGCAGATCTTCCAGCTTCTGTTATAATTAGTCTAGGAAAGTAATACAAAGCAGCAGCCTGTTGGTTGTTATCATGCTCAAATCATTCCTGTGGGGTATTTTGAGAAGGCACATCTGTTACAGAGAAGAAAATGGGAAAAAAGAAAAAGTTCTTATATAAATCTTTATTGGGAGGTAGACAAAGGGTGTTTCCCCCTTTATGGCAGAAAGGTTGCTTCAAATATGGATGAAAAAGCAGTTAAAGGTTAGATTAATGGAGAAACTTTGTATTCTTTATTCAAAAGGTAGTTTTTAAAATGGGTGAAATTATCTTTCCAAAATGTATTAAAATAGCAATAAGATGTCTTAATTTTAGTTTGACAATCAGTGTGAATTTATATATATGATGTGTTAATTTTTGACATTCTTTTTACAATATTAACAAGCCTGATTAATTCTAATAGAAAAATCTTGTGTAAATTGAATAAATTATATGCCCTTCTAAAAATATTTGCTCTTCATTTAGTGAATTCATTTATTCTTATTATTTGAAAACACCAACATGACCTAAAGTATGTCCCACACAATCACATTTTCTTTTAAAAAAAAAATCCTCCTTTTATTCAATTATTACTTAAAGATTATAAGAACACCAAGCAAAACAAATGATTAAGTTTTATTCTCTACCTATTCAGGTCACTGGTAAAATAGTGGGTATATTCTCTAACACTTTGTTAAAATTGTTTCGGAAATGCAGTGAAATGGATAGTTCTTCTGCTCAAGTAAGATGTGATTTACTCTCCTGTTATTACAACAGTCCATCCAACAACTTCCGAAGAAACTGAATGTTAGGTAAATTATTGCAGTCTGTTTGTTTAGTTATTTATTTTGGTATTCTCACATCAGAAATAATCGATAATATAGATTGTGTAGAATACTAGGATGAAAATAATTTTCCTTTGAAATTTTAAAGATAATCTCATCAGAGTCTTTTATGTATTTCTGCTAAGAAATATATATCCATGAAGAAGTTGATTCCATTCTGATATTTATTCCTATGTTGAAATCCAGTCTCTTTTTTTTTTTTTCATTTTAATTTTTTATTTTTTATAAACATATATTTTTATCCCCTAATATAGGTTTAAACTGCTGAAAAGTGACAAAAATAGTAAAGAGAGTTCTCATATACCACACAGTCTTCCCTATTATTAATATTGTATATTAGTATGGTGCATCTGTCACAATTAATGAACAAATACTGATACATTATTATTAAAGTTCATGTTATATTCAGATTTCCCTCATTTTACTTAATGACCCTTTTCTGTTGCAAGTATCCATCTTGAACACAATATAAGGTTTAGTTGTCATGTTTCCTTTTGGTTCTAAAAGTTCTTCCTCTGTTTTGAATGATCTTGACAGTTTTGAGTAGTAATGGTTAAGTAGTTTTACAGTGTCCTTCAATTGGGACTTTTCTGATGTTTTCTCATGACTAGACCTGGGGTTATTTTTCTTTTTTTCTTTTTAAGGAAGACCACTGTGGGGGCGCTTAAGAGGCTCAGTTGGCTGTGTCGGACTTCTGCTCAGGTCACAATCTCAGGGTCATGGGATCGAGCCCCACATTGGGCTCCATGATCAGTGAGGAGTCTGCTTGTCCCTCTGCCTCTCTCACTGCTCCTCCACTGCCCCTCCCCAACCCTCTGCTCATGTTCTCCTGCTCGTATTCTCCCCCTTTCAAATACATATAAAAAAAATCTTTTTTTTTTTTTTAAAGGAAGACCACTGTGGTGAAGTGTCTTTTTTGTTGCATCATATCAAAGGTATATACTATCAACATGACTGACTTATCACTGTTTGTGTTCATTGTGATCACCTGAGGTAGTGTTTGTCACTGTAATTTCTTTTTCCTTTTACATGCCATACTATTTGAAAGAAAGTCAGTATGAGTAGACTACAAAGAGTAGGGAGTAACACTCCATCTCTGTGAGGAAAGAGTATCCACATAAATTATTTGAAATTGTTTTGCACGAGTAGTTTGTCTATTCTCCTGATATATTTATTCAAAATATTTTGGTATCTTTATGGGCTCAATGATATATATTTTACACTGGAGATTTTAATCTACTACTGTCTAATTTTTTTAAAGATTTTTATTTATTTATTTGATAGACAGAGAGAGATCAAAAGTAGGCAGAGAGGCAGGCAGAGAGAGAGGAGGAAGCAGGCTCCCCGCTGAGCAGAGAGCCCGACATGGGGCCCGATCCCAGGACCCTGAAATCATGACCTGAGCCGAAGGCAGAGGCTTAAACCACGGAGACACCCAGGCGCCCCTACTACTGTATAATTTAATGTGTTGCTCAAATTATATCATTTTGGCATTAGGGAACTTTTTTTTTTTTTTGCATTTATTTATTTATTTATTTATTTTTAAATTTTTTATTTTTTATAAACATATATTTTTATCCCCAGGGGTACAGGTCTGTGAATCACCAGGTTTACACACTTCACAGCACTCACCAAAGCACATACCCTCCCCAATGTCCATAATCCCACCCCCTTCTCCCAAACCCCCTCCCCCCAGCAACCCTCAGTTTGTTTTGTGAGATTAAGAGTCACTTATGGTTTGTCTCCCTCCCAATCCCATCTTGTTTCATTTATTCTTCTCCTACCCACTTAAGCCTCCATGTTGCATCACCACTTCCTCATATCAGGGAGATCATATGATAGTTGTCTTTCTCTGTTTGACTTATTTCGCTAAGCATGATACGCTCTAGTTCCATCCATGTTGTCGCAAATGGCAAGATTTCATTTCTTCTGATGGCTGCATAGTATTGCATTGTGTATATATACCACATCTTCTTGATCCATTCATCTGTTGATGGACATCTAGGTTCTTTCCATAGTTTGGCTATTGTGGACATTGCTGCTATAAACATTCGGGTGCATGTGCCCCTTTGGATCACTACATTTGTATCTTTAGGGTAAATACCCAATAGTGCAATTGCTGGGTCATAGGGCAGTTCTATTTTCAACATTTTGAGGAACCTCCATGCTGTTTTCCAGAGTGGCTGCACCAGCTTGCATTCCCACCAACAGTGTAGGAGGGTTCCCCTTTCTCCGCATCCTCGCCAGCATCTGTCATTTCCTGACTTGTTGATTTTAGCCATTCTGACTGGTGTGAGATGATATCTCATTGTGGTTTTGATTTGTATTTCCCTGATGCCGAGTGATATGGAGCACTTTTTCATGTGTCTGTTCGCCATCTGGATGTCTTCTTTGCAGAAATGTCTGTTCATGTCCTCTGCCCATTTCTTGATTGGATTATTTGTTCTTTGGGTGTTGAGTTTGCTAAGTTCTTTATAGATTCTGGACACTAGTCCTTTATCTGATATGTCGTTTGCAAATATCTTCTCCCATTCTGTCAGTTGTCTTTTGATTTTGTTAACTGTTTCCTTTGCTGTGCAAAAGCTTTTGATCTTGATGAAATCCCAATAGTTCATTTTTTCCCTCGCTTCCCTTGCCTTTTGCGTTGTTCCTAGGAAGATGTTGCTGCGGCAGAGGTCGAAGAGGTTGCTGCCCGTGTTCTCCTTAAGGATTTTGATGGATTCCTTTCGCACATTGAGGTCCTTCATCCATTTTGAGTCTATTTTTGTGTGTGGTGTAAGGAAATGGTCCAATTTCATTTTTCTGCATGTGGCTGTCCAATTTTCCCAGCACCATTTATTGAAGAGGCTGTCTTTTTTCCATTGGACATTCTTTCCTGCTTTGTCGAAGATTAGTTGACCATAGAGTTGAGGGTCTATTTCTGGGCTCTCTATTCTGTTCCATTGATCTATGGGTCTGTTTTTGTGCCAGTACCATGCTGTCTTGATGATGACAGCTTTGTAATAGAGCTTGAAGTCCGGAATTGTGATGCCACCAACGTTGGCTTTCTTTTTCAATATCCCTTTGGCTATTCGAGGTCTTTTCTGGTTCCATATAAATTTTAGCATTATTTGTTCCATTTCTTTGAAACAGATGGATGGTACTTTGATAGGAATTGCATTAAATGTGTAGATTGCTTTAGGTAGCATAGACATTTTCACAATATTTATTCTTCCAATCCAGGAGCATGGAACATTTTTCTATTTCTTTGTGTCTTCCTCAATTTCTTTCATGAGTACTTTATAGTTTTCTGAGTATAGATTCTGTGTCTCTTTGGTTAGGTTTATTCCTAGGTATCTTATGGTTTTGGATGCAATTGTAAATGGGATTGACTCCTTAATATCTCTTTCTTCTGTCTTGCTGTTGGTGTAGAGAAATGCAACTGATTTCTGTGCATTGATTTTATATCCTGACACTTTACTGAATTCCTGTATAAGTTCTAGCAGTTTTGGAGTGGAGTCTTTTGGGTTTTCCACATATAGTATCATATCATCTGCGAAGAGTGATAATTTGACTTCTTCTTTGCCGATTTGGATGCCTTTAATTTCCTTTTGTTTTCTGATTGCTGAGGCTAGGACCTCTAGTACTATGTTGAATAGCAGTGGTGATAATGGACATCCCTACCGTGTTCCTGACCTTAGCGGAAAAGCTTTCAGTTTTTCTCCATTGAGAATGATATTTGTGGTGGGTTTTTCATAGATGGCTTTGATGATATTGAGGTATGTGCCCTCTATGCCTACACTTTGAAGAGTTTTGATCAGGAAGGGATGCTGTACTTTGTCAAATGCTTTTTCAGCATCTATTGAGAGTATCATATGGTTCTTGTTCTTTCTTTTATTGATGTGTTGTATCACATTGACTGATTTGCGGATGTTGAACCAACCTTGTAGCCCTGGAATAAATCCCACTTGGTCATGGTGAATAATCTTTTTAATGTACTGTTGAATCCTATTGGCTAGTATTTTGTTGAGTATTTTTGCATCTGTGTTCATCAAGGATATCGGTCTATAGCTCTCTTTTTTGGTGGGATCCTTGTCTGGTTTTGGGATCAAGGTGATGCTGGCCTCATAAAATGAGTTTGGAAGTTTTCCTTCCATTTCTATTTTTTGGAACAGTTTCAGGAGAATAGGAATTAGTTCTTCTTTAAATGTTTGGTAGAATTCCCCCGGGAAGCCGTCTGGCCCTGGGCTTTTGTTTGTTTGGAGATTTTTAATGACTGTTTCAATCTCCTTACTGGTTATGGGTCTGTTCAGGCTTTCTATTTCTTCCTGGTTCAGTTGTGGTAGTTTATATGTTTCTAGGAATGCATCCATTTCTTCCAGATTGTCAAACTTATTGCCGTAGAGTTGCTCATAGTATGTTCTTATAATAGTTTGTATTTCTTTGGTGTTAGTTGTGATCTCTTCTCTTTCATTCATGATTTTATTTATTTGGGTCCTTTCTCTTTTCTTTTTGATAAGTCGGGCCAGGGGTTTATCAATTTTATTAATTCTTTCAAAGAACCAGCTCCTACTTTCGTTGATTTGTTCTATTGTTTTTTGGTTTCTATTTCATTGATTTCTGCTCTGATCTTTATGATTTCTCTTCTCCTGCTGGGCTTAGGGTTTCTTTCTTGTTCTTTCTCCAGCTCCTTTAGGTGTAGGGTTAGATTGTGTACCTGAGACCTTTCTTGTTTCTTGAGAAAGGCTTGTACCGCTATATATTTTCCTCTCAGGACTGCCTTTGTTGTGTCCCACAGATTTTGAACCGTTGTATTTTCATTATCACTTGTTTCCATGATTTTTTTCAATTCTTCTTTAATTTCCCGGTTGACCCATTCATTCTTTAGAAGGATACTGTTTAGTCTCCATGTATTTGAGTTCTTTCCAAACTTCCTTTTGTGGTTGAGTTCTAGCTTTAGAGCATTGTGGTCTGAAAATATGCAGGGAATGATCCCAATCTTTTGATACCGGTTGAGTCCTGATTTAGGACCGAGGATGTGATCTATTCTGGAGAATGTTCCATGTGCACTAGAGAAGAATGTGTATTCTGTTGCTTTGGGATGAAATATTCTGAATATATCTGTGATGTCCATCTGGTCCAGTGTGTCGTTTAAGGCCTTTATTTCCTTGCTGATCTTTTGCTTGGATGACCTGTCCATTTCAGTGAGGGGAGTGTTAAAGTCCCCTACTATTATTGTATTATTGTTGATGTGTATCTTTGATTTTGTTATTAATTGGTTTATATAGTTGGCTGCTCCCACGTTGGGGGCATAGATATTTAAAATTGTTAAATCTTCTTGTTGGACAGACCCTTTGAGTATGATATAGTGTCCTTCCTCATCTCTTATTATAGTCTTTGGCTTAAAATCTAATTGATCTGATATAAGGATTGCCACTCCTGCTTTCTTCTGATGTCCATTAGCATGGTAAATTCTTTTCCACCCCCTCACTTTAAATCTGGAGGTGTCTTCGGGCTTAAAATGAGTTTCTTGGAGGCAACATATAGATGGGTTTTGTTTTTTTATCCATTCTGATACCCTGTGTCTTTTGACAGGGGCATTTAGCCCATTCACATTCAGGGTAACTATTGAGAGATATGAATTTAGTGCCATTGTATTGCCTGTAAGGTGACTATTACTGTATATGGTCTCTGTTCCTTTCTGATCTACCACTTGTAGGCTCTCTCTTTGCTTAGAGGACCCCTTTCAATATTTCCTGTAGAGCTGGTTTAGTATTTGCAAATTCTTTCAGTTGTTGTTTGTCCTGGAAGCTTTTAATCTCTCCTTCTATTTTCAATGATAGCCTAGCTGGATATAGTATTCTTGGCTGCATGTTTTTCTCGTTTAGTGCTCTGAAAATATCATGCCAGCTCTTTCTGGCCTGCCAGGTCTCTGTGGATAAGTCAGCTGCCAATCTAATATTTTTACCATTGTATGTTACAGACTTCTTTTCCCGGGCTGCTTTCAGGATTTTCTCTTTGTCACTGAGACTTGTAAATTTTACTATTAGGTGACGGGGTGTGGGCCTATTCTTATTGATTTTGAGGGGCGTTCTCTGAACCTCCTGAATTTTGATGCTCATTCCCTTTGCCATATTGGGGAAATTCTCCCCAATAATTCTCTCCAGTATACCTTCTGCTCCCCTCTCTCTTTCTTCTTCTTCTGGAATCCCAATTATTCTAATGTTGTTTCGTCTTATGGTGTCACTTATCTCTCGAATTCTCCCCTCGTGGTCCAGTAGCTGTTTGTCCCTCTTTTGCTCAGCTTCTTTATTCTCTGTCATTTGGTCTTCTATATCACTAATTCTTTCTTCTGCCTCATTTATCCTAGCAGTGAGATCCCCCATTTTTGATTGCACCTCATTAATAGCTTTTTTGATTTCAACTTGGTTAGATTTTAGTTCTTTTATTTCTCCAGAAAGGGCTTTTATATCTCTCGAGAGGGTTTCTCTAATATCTTCCATGCCTTTTTCGAGCCCGGCTAGAACCTTGAGAATTGTCATTCTGAACTCTAGATCTGACATATTACCGATGTCTGTACTGATTAGGTCCCTAGCCTTCGGTACTGCCTCTTGTTCTTTTTTTTGTGGTGAATTTTTCCGTCTTGTCATTTTGTCCAGATAAGAGTAAATGAAGGGGCAAGTAAAATACTAAAAGGGTGGCTACAACCCCAGGAAAATATGCTTTAACCAAATTAGAAGAGATCCAAAATCGTGATTGGGGAGAAAGGGGGTAAAAAGAGGTTCAAAAAGGAAGAAAGAAAAAAAAAAGAAAAAAGAAAAGAAAAAGAAAAGAAAAGAAAAGAATTTTTTTAAAAAAGAAAACACCTACGAAAAATGTAAAAAAGAAAAAATATATATTAGATAAACTAGTAAAAAATCGTTAAAAAAGAAAAAGGTAAAAGTTAAAAAAAAAAATTTTACCTGAAGGCGAGAAGAAAAAAAAAGAAAAACAAAAAATGAAAAAGAAAAAATTAAATTAACTGCAAGACTAAAAAAAATCACAAGAAAAAAGTCATGAGTTCCGTGCTTGGCTTTTTCCTCCTCTGGAATTCTGCTGCTCTCCTTGGTATTGAAACCGCACTCCTTGGTAGGTGAACTTGGTTTTGGCTGGATTTCTTGTTGATCTTCTGGGGGAGGGGCCTGTTGTAGTGATTCTCAAGTGTCTTTGCCCCAGGCGGAATTATACCGCCCTTACCCGGGGCCCGGGGTGAGTAATCCGCTTGGGTTTGCTTTCAGGAGCTTTTGTTCCCTGAGCGCTTTCCGTAGAGTTCCGGAGGACGGGATTACAAATGGCGGCCTCCTGTTCTCCGGCTCGGAGGAGCCGAGAGCCCAGGGCCGCACTCCTCAGTGCGCCCTCAGAGAATAGCGCCCAGTTACTCCCGTCTGCCTGACCTCCGTCCTCGCTCCGAGCTCACCGAGCCTGCGACCGGTTCAAGGTAACACCAAGCTGTGAGCTTACTGTCGGCTCTGTCTCTGTAGCCGGCTTTCCCGTTCCAATACCCGCAAGCTCTGCGACACTCAGACACCCCCGATCCTTCTGTGACCCTGCGGGACCTGAGGCCACGCTGACCCCGCGTGGGCTTCGCCCCGGTTTAGCCTCTGGAGCGATGTCCCTCAGTGGAACAAACTTTTAAAAGTCCTGATTTTGTGCGCGGTTGCTCCGCTGCTTGCCGGGAGCCGGCCCCTCCCCCCGGGGTCTATCTTCCCGTTGCTTTGGATTCACTTCTTCGCCGGTCCTACCTTTCAGAAAGTGGTTGTTTTTCTGTTTCCAGAATTGCTGTTCTTCTTCTCTTCGATCTGCCGATGGATTTTCAGGTGTTTGCAATCTTTAGATAAGCTATCTAGCTGATCTCCGGCTAGCTGAAGCAGTCTCAGCTTGCTACTTCTCCGCCATCTTGACTGGCATTAGGGAACTCTTTTATGGATTCCTGTGTCCCTTTGATATACCCCCCTCACTGACTACTTCCAAACTCTATGCCACTACAAGATGCTTCCAGCCCCTCTCATATATTTCCTGCCCCAGTCCTGGAATCTGCCACTCCTTCAGGAGCCCTGATTCCTTTCACTGGAGAAGGATATTAGAAGCCAGGATCTGAGTACTTAGTGTTGTTCTTGCTATTTGCGTATCATTGTTTCTAGGCCCTTCCAGCTGACAGAAAAGGAAATACATGTATACTAACCCATAAATACACACTTACTTACCTATAAATACTTTCGTATGCCATCATATGTGTCTATAGCAAGTTTAACAGGTGTTCATACGAATGCTTCCAACTCTATCCATTACCAGATAGATCAGTCTAGACTTTTCCCCTTGTTTATCTGTAACCATCCAACAGTTTGAAGCCTGATGCTCACCATCTACCATTCATTTACTTAATTGTTCAATTCAGAATATCCATGTACAGTGTTTCCATAATTGTTAATCCTTGCCTTTGTGAGAAACAGATTTACGAACTAGAATACAGAATATCCATGGTTCTTCTTCCCTTTATTCTTGAGGACTCCATGTATTACCAAAATTACTTAAGTAGAGACTTTTCACCTCCTTGCAGAGTGATTGTTTCATACATTTGCTGTACAGTTTTGGGTCACACTGTATTACATTCTGGGATTCCCCACTCACCATAATGATTCTTGTTCTTTTTAAAAATTTATATATGTTGAGATTTGCTCTTTATGTTGTGAAGTTATGTGGATTTTGAAAATGCATAGTGTCATGAATCTAGTCTCATTCAAAATAGTTTTACTACTTTAAAATACTCTCTGCACTTCATTTAGTCAGCCCTGCTCCTTGAACTCATAGTATCCATTGATCTCCTTACTGTATTATTTTACCTTTTCCAGAATGTCATATAAATGGACTTTCTGATGAGTCGTTTTCATTTCATATTATGTATTTGTGACTTATTTTAATCTTTTCAAAGCTACTGGTTCATTTTTTTTTTACCCTAAATCATATCTCATTGTGTGGATATATCAAAGTTTGTTTATCCAAAGTTTTCTTGTTGAAAGATATTTTGGTTGTTCCCAATTTTTAGTAATAAAGTTGCTATAAGTATTCTTAATGTAGGTATTTTTGTGAATGCTTATTTTCAAGTAAGTTGAGTAAAATCCTAGGCATGGAATTGGTGAATCAAATGGTGTGACTCTGTTATCTTTGCAAAAAACAAACAAACAAAAACAAACAAACAAACAACAACAAAAAACTACTCTGCAGAACCACAATGGGATTTTTCTTGGGTTCTCATGCTTAGAAACTTTGGGTCCCAAAATCCCATAAAAGTTAGGAATCTCCCCTAAGACTGTGACCTGAGAATTTTTCACTCTCATACTAGTCCACAGTTAGCCTACAGTTTGTCAAAAATAGACATTTAAGTGTTTTATATCAGTTTATGACTCCATCAGTTTCTGCTCTAGATAATCAGATCACAGCTGCATCTCTCTGAGAAGCAGATGAAGTCCCTGTTTTCCCAGATTTTTGAGTGGTGATTTACCTTCGGTTTAATAAAAGTCATTAATTTTCAGTTTGTACAGGTTTTTTTGTTTTTGTTTTTGTTTTTTGATGTAAAGATAGGAATAACAGCTTCCAAGCTCTTTATATGTTGGAGTAGATACACAAATGGATCTTTAAAATTTTTTCATGATTTTTTTAACCATTTTTTGTTCTTTTCCTTCTATTATTGTCTATATCCAGTGAAAGTTCTCAATTTTTAATTTTCATGAATTTTCTTATTTTCTGATTATTCCTCTTTACTATGTTTTTTTTTATTATGAGTGTACAATTTTATGTTTAACTTTCTACAATGTAAATTATAGGCGACTGAATCCATCTTTTGCTTTCTGTACTCTCTCTATTTTTCACTTACTCTTGAGTTCTGATTTTATTTCCATTCATCTCTTATTTTTATTTCATATCTAGTTATTTTTGATACCTGTTCAGAATTCTGAGTAAAGCTTTAAAAATGTGATTTAATCTTCCATTTATGTGAGTGGTGCTTCAGTTTTATACGTTTAGAGGCATCTATGTGCCTGGATGCAGAGGCATACAAGGATATCCTACCAGGAGTAGGGATGGTATTAGGCACATGGGAGGAGTGTTAGAGCAGTTTATGTTAGGGATGGCTGATGCCTTTCTGGAAGGGAACAGAAAAAGTTGCCAAAAAGTCCTAAACTTAGAAAACAGATTTTCATTAAGCCTCCTTTCTTAAGTTTTCTGACCTCTATCTACCTTGGTGACCCTGCATCCAGAATTTTTTTCTTTGGTTATTCTGGAAATCAGACCTTTCCTTCCTTCCTTCCTTCCTTCCTCCCTCTCTCCCTCTCTTTCTCTTTCTTTCTATTATTTAAAAATCTGTTTAAAATATTTTATTCAATTATGCCTCGCCCACCAAATCTCTTACCCTTATTTGGGAAATCCTTCTTTTTTCTTCTATAATTTTAGCTAATATTTATGAGGGAAAGGAAATAAACATATGGTATCAATGTATTTAGACGTAAACACATATAAAGGGGCTAGCCACACCCAATATTGTGTTCTTTATTGATATATATTCATGGATAATGTCTAATTTTATTTTATTGTTGTTTGAGCACATTTCTGCACTAGGAAAATTATTAATAATTTCTGCACCGGGGATATTAATAATAATGTGGAAGATTATGTGATTCTTAAAAGATATAGTAGGAACTTGAAAAGTTATAATTTTCTTAGGATAGAAAATTAAACATATCTCTAGTAGACCCCTATATTTGACTGGCACTAAACACACACACACACACACACACTCACACACAGACATTTTTTTAAATCAATTTTGTTCACATAGCTTTATGTTTGCCACTTCTAGAAAAGCATGAATTTTTTGTATTCTTAATGCAATCAGACAGTCTTTGAATTTTAATAGGGGAATTTAATCCATTTATAATGGTTGTCATAAGTGTTATTTTGGTTGTCTATCATCTACTTTGTATTCTATTTTTACTCTCTTCATTAGTATAAAGTATGTTTTATAGGCTATTTTTGAGAAATTATAAAGGCATAAATAATGTCTCTATTTATACCGGTATGCCTTTAAGCTCAAAATACATTATATAATTAGTAGGAATGAAAAAGTTTTTTATTTCATATCTCATATGTAAGATAAAATTTATAAGCTTAATTTTACTTCTGTATCATTTTTCTCATACCAGGTTTCTTATTTCATTTATGCAGTTTGGAATTTTAGACCTAGATTAACAATTCTATCTTTTAATGTTACATATTTTGATTATAGAAATTATTTTGACATAAATTTTTTAAGGTTTATAAAATTAGTTAATCTTCTTTAATGGTTTTTGGACATCAAATCTGTCTTTTTAAATTTACTAATACTACAATTTTTGAGTTAATCTCTTTAATTTATGCCCTTATTACCTAGTTTTCCTAAGTTATATCTTCAGAAAGGCTAAACCTATGATACACTTATTTATGTTTGTAAAATTTATGATATCTGAATATTTTTTCATAATTTTGTGACAGTCTACTCTTACATAATCAACCCTTAAAATTATCTTACTTTTTAAAATTAGCCATTTTATTTTTTCCTTTATTATTTTAAAAATTCCTATACAATTAACATACAGTGGTATATTAGTTTCAGGTGTACAATATAGTGATTTAACAATTCTATACATTACATAGTGCTGATTGACATAAATGTTCTTTTAATCCCCTTCACCTGTTTCCTGTTTCCCCTTTACCTGTTTCACCCATTCCCCACAACCATCTCCCCTCTCCCCTGGCTTTTTTATATGTCTCTTTTTTCTCTTGTTCATTTGTTTTGTTTCTTAAATTCTGCATATCAATGATAGTGTTTGTCTTTCTCTGACTGACTTCTTTCACTTAGCATTATACCCTCTAGATCCATTCATGTTTTTGCAAATGGAAAATCTAATTAGTTTTTATGGCTGAGTAATATTCCATTGTATGATATATCACATCTTCTTTCTCTATTCCTCTGTTTATAGACACTTCTGGGCTGCTTCCATATTTTTGCTACTCTAAATAATGTTGCAGTCAATAGAGGGGTGCATATATCTTTTCAAAATAACGTTTTCATGTTCTTTGGGTAAATAACCAGTAGTGTAATTAGTGGGTCCTTTTGTAACATTTTGAAGCATTTAGTCTTCTTCACCTTATGTGAATCTCTTAAAGAGTAGAACTTTCCATTTTCTAGCAGTTCTCTAGACACCAAGATTTTTAACTTCTTTGAATATGAAGGTGACACTTAGTACTTTTTTGGCTTCAACAAAATTGTCAAATCTGTATTTGCCAACCAACATGCATTCAGTTCCTTCAATTGATACTCATATATTTGCTTATCAGCATATACATATATTCACCTTCCATACACTTGTGTATACTACATTCCTTATCACCCTTACTCTCTATCTTTGTGTACAGTAGAGAAATCTGGATGAGATAGTAAGACTGATTTGTCTTTGGGATTACACTGGTTTTGGACTTATATTAGCCAGAGGCTTATAGACCACAGATAGGAACATGACATGGGTATGAGAATTATGAGTTATGGATTAGGACAAAGAAAGCCATGGAGTAGAACTGTGCAGTCAGTTCTAAGAACCGAGGCAGGCTGTTCCCTTTGGCCTTTTTTCTGGTTATTTATCTATCAAGAAATAGGCTCTGGGAATCACTTTGGGCTTATAATATACCCTAAGTCTCTGCTATAAAAGTTGGCCCTGGGCCTCCTGATTGTGTAGATTATCTTCTACTTTTGCATCTGAAATAGAGTCAATTCCACAGTCCAGATGAGGTGTTCTGGCTCCCTGTAAAATCTTTGGAGTCCCCCAGAATACCTGGAGAGCCTTACAGAGAACTCTCTGAAGAACTCAAAGAAAGAATAGTTTGGTTGAAATGCATGATGAACAGGGGAATTTCTTTCTCTGCTTACTAATAATTAATTAGAATAGTTGGATACATAGATGGCTGCTAGCAATAGTAGAGAAATTTACTAAAATCATCATGTCAAGGATTTACTGATGCAGTTTTCAAATGAATGACAGTTAATAGGAAGTACCAGAGACTCATAGCATCAAGAAGATGGTCTCTGCTTGTGAAATACTGTGTCTCCATCGTTGAAACATATTTCTTATTTCCTAACCTTTAAAAACAGACTCTTGATCAGGGGAATAGATCTTTATTTTGTGAATAATCAGCTGACAACATGTTAGTTTGGAGAGATTATCACTTTTTGCCAAAGTCTACACCATCTGTTTCACACTCTAATTACCAAAAAAAGAAGGACCTAATTCATAATTGCATCATAAAAAAGTTAGATGTGATTTAAATGCATTTGTTTGTTTTTTATTTAAAGAAGTTTTAATGATGCATCTGTTACACATTTTTCAATATTTTGATACAGATGATAAGAAAATATTCAGATAGGTATATAGCAAGCAAATATGTAGAATTTCCAAATGGACAATTCCTGTCAGTATATGGACCTAAAAATTGATGTTATTAACCATTAGATTAATGATCAAATAAAAGGAATTTATTATAAAATTGATGCATATTTTGAAACAGCATTTTAAAAAATTTTAAATTCAGATTACCTAAGAAATTTTATCTATAAATATACTAACTACTATATTTCAAGAGAAATCAATTAATCTATATTAGGACATGTGGCATTTGGAAGGTGATTAGGGTTAGATTGTTTTTGGAGAGAGGTTGACTCCTATCTATGTTCTCCACCATGTGAAGATGCAAGAAGTGAGGAGTCTACAACCCAGAAGAGAGCTCACCAGAACTCAACCATGCTGGCACCGTGATCTGGGACTTCCAGGCTCCAGAACTGTGAGAAATAAATTTCTGTTGTTTTTAAGCTACCCAACTTATGGTATGTTGGTAGAGCAGTGTGTGAGTTTGGGCCATCCTGGAACGACCTTGAAGCTCAATGAAGAAAACAGAGCAAGGAGGTAGAGAGAACAGATTCCGGTGCAATTTCAACTGTTGTATCAAGCTGTATTGAAAACTGAGTAATACTAAGACTTGTTAATTATATAATCCAGTAATTTTATAAATTATACAGGCTTTAGGGCGCCTAGGTGGCTCAGTGGTTTAAGCCGCTGCCTTCGGCTCAGGTCATGATCTCAGGGTCCTGGAATCGAGGCCCGCATCGGGCTCTCTGCTCAGTGGGGAGCCTGCTTTCCTCTCTCTCTCTCTGCCTGCCTCTCTGTCTACTTGTGATCTCTGTCAAATAAATAAAATCTTTAAAAAAAAATTATACAGGCTTTATTTTAGTCTCTTAGCTTGTAGCTGAATGAGTCCTCATTAATCCTTGATTAAGAGCTCCTCAATTTAGAAACAAAACGTATTCAAGTTTTTTAAACAAATCATTTATATTGTTAGTTATACGTCACAGGAATTCTGAGGAAATTAAAATATTTTTATATTATTTTATTGCTCTTATCATATGGATGATTATATGTGATATGATATGAGAATATGATATTCATATCAGGGTAATATTATTAGAACTGTTATGTGATTATGTCCTTGACAACCAACATATGGTATGTTCTGAAGACAGTGATTTTCATATATTATTATTATTTAATTTCTTTCATACAAAGAAGTTCTCAATTTTATCTCTTAAATTTGTTTTTCATTACTTATTTAAAAATATTTTAAAATGTAAAGATAAAAATTATGCAAAAATATACTAAAAATTCCATATGTACCATCAGTTTTATAACATGTTTGCTTCTAATATTTTTAAATGCAAGCACAAATTACACATCACAGGAAAAACTGAATGCTCTCTCTCTAGTCTCACTTCTGTTTATCTCTACCCAGAGGCTACCATCCTGGTCAGTGTTTATCCTTTCTGTGTATAGTTTTACACTTTATTTATTATTATTGTTGTTGTTGTTGTTATTTTTTGTAGAGAGAACACAAAAGTGAGGGGGGTGCAAAGGGAGAGGGAGAGAGAGAATCTTAAGCAGGCTCCACACCCATTGCAGAGCCCAACACGGGGTTCCATTTCACAACCCTGAGATCATGATCCAAACTGAAATCAAGAATCGATGCTCAATTAACTAAGACAAGCAGTCACCCCTGGTTTTATACTTTAACCCCATATTTATTCCTAATAACCTTTCCATAATTAGATTATTTGTACCTTTATCACTATAAAATTGTGTCATATTGTGTGGATCTTTCTACAGCTTAGCTTTTCTTTTTTTACTCTTCATTATATTTTGGAGACTTGTCTACATCTTGGTTTATTCCTTGAACTCTACCTTACAGATATCTACTTTATACATGTGCCACAATTTATCTTTATTTTTTGATATGAGCATTTATCAGCATATTACCTGTTTGCTGAAAATTGTAAAGATCATATAAAAAAGTTAAAATACAAGCCTAACTCATTAAATAACTAGACACAAAAATCCTAAAGAAAATATTAAGAAACACATTTGCCAGTATATGAGTAGGGTAAATTATCCTGAAAAGTTGGATTGATTCTAGGAATACAGGTTGTCTAAATTTTTTCTAAAAAACCAAGTAATTCATATTTTAGCAAAATAAAGAAAAAAGTCAGATTATCTTAGTGGATGAATAAAAAGCATTGCATGAGTTTGTTACCCATTCTTGGGAAAAAAATAAAACTTTGCCTTTGGTTCTGAAATGAGACAGATATGCCTGCTATTAACAATTCTTTATTTCCTGCCACTGAGGTACACAAAATATAGAAACAAATATAAGGATTTTCATGCAAGATGTAAAAAACTACTATTTTTTTAAAAGATTATTTATTTATTTATTTATTTGCCAGAGAGAGAAATCACAAGTAGGCATAAATAGGCAGAGAAGGAGGCAGATAGAGAAGGAGAAGCCGGCTCCCTGCTGAGTAGAGAGCAAGATGTGGGCCTCAATCCCAGGACCCTGGGATCAGGACCTGAGCCACAAGCAGAGGCTTAACCCACTGAGCCACCCAGGCACCTGAAAGCTATTATTTTCAGAGGATATTATGTTCATAGGTTTTAAAAGAAAATAAAAGTCAATGAATAGGATTACAATGAATTAAAAAGTTGCTAGATACCTGGTCAACATACAAAACTCTATCTACATTTCTCTATACCATTAACATACATACAATAAAATAAATATGTGCCATCTATGACTCTATCAAAATCAAGTATATATGAATAATAAATAATACCTAAGACATTTTCCAGATAACTATGAAGTATTTCTCTCTGTCTAATAAATACATAAAATCTTTAAAAAAAATGAGATTACTGCTGGCGGTAGGGCAGTAATCAATAGTACTGAACAATCAGATATCGGATAATCAGAAAAAAAAAAAAAAAACAGACACTGAAAACTTTATCCTTTCTAGATACCAAGCATAAAATCATGTTGGGTTGGAGGAGGGGGAAATTGAGCTAAATGCAAAAAGCAAAGCTATTAAGATTCTATAAAGTAATAGTAGAGATTATTTTCATGAGCTCTGGGTATGGAGAACTTCTTAAGTAAGGGCCAGAAAACTCTTACCAGAAAGGGAAAGTGGATAAATTGGACTACATTAAAATTAAAAATGTATTTTCTTTAAAAGAATCTACTGAAGGAATGGAAAGTATAAAGCAAGAAATGGAAAAATATATTTACAACACATGTATCATGATATATACTTTACTACTACTATGTTTGCATTAAAAAACACAAAAAGAAAAATGGGTTAGAGACATAATGGACAGTTTACAAGAGGGGATATCCAGTGGTCATAAGCATATGAAAAGACACTCAATTTCGTTAGTAAAAAGGAAAATGAAAATTAAAACCTCTCCAACACTAACCAGAATCATTACATTTAAAACTCTGATAAATGTCAAATGTTGGTAAGGGTGTATAGCCTATCAAGCTCACATAAATTCCTGAATGTGAGAAAAGTTCAGCACTCTTTACTGTAGTTGAAGCTTAACATGTTTTAAGCTCCAAAATCATACCCTCGGTATATAGCTAACAGCAATTCATGCACCTGGGCACCAAGAGGATATAAAAAACTGCCTGGGTTGCCTAAGTGGCTCAGTCAGTTAAGCATCTGCCTTTAGGTCAGGTCATGATCCCAGGGTCCTGGGATCAGAGCCCCAGATGGGGCTGTCTGCTCAGTAGGGAGCCTGCTTCTCCCTCTTCCTCTGCCTGCTGCTCTGTCTGCCTGTGCTCGCTTGCTCTCTCTGTCAAGTAAATGAGTAAATCTTAAAAAAACAAAACAAAACAAAACAAAACAAAAACTGTCCAGTAACAGCAATATGCATAGTTGGCATAAATTGGATTGTCCATCAATATTTAAAATGAATAAGCAGATATTTTTGATAAAGTAGAATGATATACAGCAATAACAATGATGAAACGAGTAGTACTATGTGCAACAACATAGTTAAATCCCATAAAACAATGTTGAACAAAAGAAGCCAGACAAAAAATATAAGTACTATGTATTCAGTGTTCAAAATGAGGAGAAACTCAACTACAGTGTTTAGACAGAGACTTGGTTGGCATCTAAAGAACCAGCGGGGTTTATGAAGAAAAGCCAGTGGCTCTTCCTTTAATGTCAGGTTAGTGGTTATCTTAGAATGGGAAGGGAGGTTAGGTGATTTAGATAGGACAACATGAGGAGTGGGGTTTTGAGGGTTCCATTTGCTGTTTTTTTCTCTTGATAGAGGTAACTGTTACATGGGATTCATTTTTGTGATAAAGCATGGAATAAAACAAAACAAAACAAGAACTACACCATCTTACACCTTACTCCACACCAGAGTATCGTTTAGATTATCTGGACTGTAGGGTGTCATGCAGCTAAGAATGGAATAGGTATTTCAGGTGAGAGTTCTCATGATCTAATTTAGTTTTTAAAATTTTTTAAAAATATAGATACATACATATGATTGAAATGATGGTCTAAATGTCCCTTTCATTTACAACTTGTTAATAACCTGCTGAGCAGCAGCCTTAGGCAATCTTTTGCTTTTACTAAATCAGTCATTAAGAGAGGAAACTATAAATGACCAGCAGGAAGTCAATTGCCCTTAGTTAAATGAAAATATGTTAACTTCATTTGACTAATAAAATTACTTTTGGCACTAAGCCACAAAATAGGAAATAGTTACAATTCCTATCTGGAACTTGAAGTTAAAAAAATATATATATACTTTGATGCTTCTGAATTTGAAATATCTTAATTATATTTGAATGTATTTCAAAAGGCTAGAAATTCCCATGTCATTGATGAGTAATACATCATTTTAAAAAGCACAAGAACTGTAGTAAAACATACACAACATTTTGAACTCCTTTTGTTAATCAAAATTTAAAATGATTATAAAAACAAATTTTATTCAGGAAAATATGTCTCAGTTCATTGGCATCTCTTCTTAAGACAAAATATTGACATTAAATCCTGTGTTTTCAAATGTACACATTATATTTATGTGTACTACAAATTCGTACAATGTGCTAGTATTCTTGAACATCCTTGCTTGCCTCTCTGCCTTTGAGCCATATGTTTTATTGAGTTGCAAAGACAGCACTTCCCTCTCACTTTTCTGTTGTTTTTTTAACCTATTCATGGGCTAGCCTAGTTCCAGTGCCATCTACTTCATGTGTCCTCCCCCTTTTGTTCTCAGTCTAAGTAATACCATCCTTTGTTGCTGGATCCCTGTGTTTACACTTCCACTGCATAAAAGTTAATCAGCCAATTTTTAAATTTATCCAGGTATGTTTCTATGGCACTAGATTATAAAAGCCTTTAAGGACAGGGGCAGGTCTTATCTATCCTAGTGTATCTATAGAACACCAAGTTGGTATCTTAAAAGCTTATTTATTGAATTGAACTAAATTTAACAAGATAAAGAAGACTAAAGTATAAGATGGAGTGCAAATTCCTCGTTTTCTCCTCGAAAGATAACATCATTTTCAGCTAATGTGAGAATGCATCCCTGCTTACTGACAAAGTTAGCTATACCATTTTTCAGTGGTCCGTGTTTAGAGATTTATTATTTGGACAATATTAAGTTCAAGCCAGTGCTTTAAGGTGGCTTTAAGGAGCCACATTACCAAGGATACATGATTAAATTCATATTTATTATTTATCAGATGCCTCTGCCATTTTAATAGCTAACATTTATTAAACACTCTGTGTCAGGTAGTCCGATAAGCACTTTAGTTGATTTATCTTTTTTCAATCATATCACAGACCTGAGGTTGTACTATTTCATCTCCATTTTATAAATGGGGAAATGGAAACTCTGAGACAGTAATAGCAGGCACAAAGTAGCTGAGCTAGTAATGAGTGGATAAAACAATAGGTAAGGTAATGACTTTGTGTTTGACATTTTAGGATGGAAACCCATTCTACTACTAATACTGTGAATAGTGTGAATGCTTTCAAATGTGATGATAATCTCTTCTTAAAAGTGCATTTTGAAAAACTTCCAAAATGCATGGACATCAAGATTTCTAATTTTTTTTTGCCTTGATAGTACTACTAGTATCAAGATGTTTTATTTAAAAACAAATCTGTGTATTTGAAATAGATGAAGGCAATACAAAAAGCACCAGAAACAAAAATGGATATTGATAGTTCAAGAAGGTACATAATCATAAATGAAATTATATTTAAGTTTTATAATGTAATGTGGTGAGTTTATCAGTAGCTTCAATTTTGCCCTATTACAAACCTTTGCACAAATTACTTGACAGATAATGTTGAGGTTATGATGTTTCAAGTTAAATTATAGGATTTATGAATTAGTATTTAAAAAATATCTTTAAAGAGCCTGTGAGTTAAGGAAATATATGAAGTTATTACAGTATGTTCCTCTTATCTACAGCAATTTTTATGATGGCAAAAATGTATCAGGTCTGTTTATTAATGTGTTCTTTACTTACGAGTGGAGGAGTTTCCTTAAAACATCAGTTAGAAAAAGAGCTAGCACAGTGTTTGCTGTCAAATGTTTTACTTAAGTTTCTTTAAAAAGTTGATAGGAGATCTATGATCTTGAGAGAGCTATGGTAGCAGCATGCCTTTTCATTCCAATTCAGATGACATTTATTGAGACACGGGTCTGAATCATTTAATAACCAGGCTTACTTGGCATAACTTTAGTTGCTTTTAAGCAGAGTATTTTCAAACCAGCTACTTTTTGAAAGGATGGTTATATACAATGTCCAATGCACAGTAAAGACTCAGGAAGTGTTCTAGAATGATCCTTTGGATAAGGAATGAGTTGGGGGAAGTATAATCAATGTGACATGGAACCAGGATAGATAAAGACCCCAAAACTGAGAAATCAATTCTTCTAATGAAACCAGACTAAAGCCAAGTGGCCACACAGTGTGTGAATTCCATGATAGTCTTTGCACTTAGACTGCTGTGTTCTGAGGTGAAATAGCTCAGTGCTTACAGAGTTGTAATCCTGTCTATTGTTCATAGAGCTCCATAGTCCAGGATTAAGCTCTTTAGAAGCAAACTTCAGAGCACAGTACAATGTTTTATGAACTACTATTCTAGCAGCTTAGTCTAGATAGAGCCATTAGGAAACCAGTTCAAATCAGTAGAATTTAGGAGGATCCTACATCCTCAGAAATTGTTCAGATAGAACAGTTCTAGTTCTAGCTACCCAAGAAAAGAACATACAGTTACTGCTTAAATAAGTAGATCTACCTTAGTCCTATTGTGGCTGAAATTGTGGAATAATTGGTATGGTTCTTCAATAGTGCAAGATTGACACTTCTACCTAGCGGGTATTCTATTTGAAAGTGGGAAAAACTTTCGCAAATTTGCAAAGAATAAGCATGTGGCTTTCTTTTCTTCTGCCACATCTTCCCCCATTTATCAACATGATGCAGTAAGACAAATCCTGTTTCTCAGAGTAATCTGGGTACTCCAGGATCTCTAATGCTACTAAAACGTATACTTGTGCCTCTCCTAGAATGTCTGTCACTGCACAGTACACACCATTACAACTCAAAAAAACTAGAAGGTCAGAATAGGATCACTCAGCTGTTCTGTCCCAATTTCTCACTAAAGTAGAGTGAAGATACAGAACAAGATTTTAAGAGGTCACAAATGACAGACAAAATAAAACCTAGGCAATAGAAAATGAATGGAGCTTTTTCTGATTATAAGACATGATAAATATGTTTGGTGGGGAGTGGCTGGGAGAGGTATGTGATCGACTCCTGCTATAGGAGTCTATACATGTCTTCCCTTTACAGAATAAAGACTGCCTAGGCAAAGATAAGAAGAGGAGAGCACTGTGTAACATGTCCCCCCACCTTGTGCCCTTATCATTGGAATCTTGAATTCAGAAATCCAGAGCCCAACAATAGATCTTGACCTCTGTCTCTGCCTTTTGGATGTGTTGTGCAGTGGGCAAAACATAGCACTTTCTTCACTCCCCTGTCCTTAACTCTGAAGTCATTACTGTGCAGGAAGAGATTTCAAATCCTTGCTATAATCAAACAAACAAAAAAACATGTAAGGAAAAAGCAGGAGAAGTAACAGATTCTTGGTGATTCTCTGCAGGATTGGAATCATAGTTCCCATTAGAAAATTAGAATTTTCAGGGATAAATTGTGTGTGTGTCGGGGGGGGGGGGGCGCTGTAGGAGACATACCATAAGGATTCATCTAAAAAAGAATGACAAAAAAGGTATTACTGATATTAAAATGTTTTCTAGATTTTCTTTCTTAAAAAATATGTGTGGTGGGGTTTCTGGGTGGCTCAGTCAGTTAAAGCGTTGGACTCTTGGTTTCTGCTCAGGTCATGATCTCAGGGTCATGAGATTGAGTCCCACATCCAGCTCTGTGCAGAGTGGAGCACCTGCTTAAGATTTCTCTCTCTCTCTTTCTTCCCTGCACCCCCTGCCCACCATGTATGTGCTCTCAATAAAAACAAAACACACAAAAAAAAAACTTTATAAAAAAATATATGGTTAGGGGCACCTGGGTGGCTCAGTGGGTTAAAGCCTCTGCCTTCGGCTCAGGTCATGATCTCAGGGTCCTGGGATGGAGCCCCGCATTGGGCTCTCTGCTCAGCAGGGAGCCTGCTTCCCTTCTTCTCTCTCTGCCTGCCTCTCTGCCTACTTGTGATCTCTCTCTGTCAAATAAATAAATAAAATCTTAAAAAAAAATACATGGTTGTATTTAAATTACAGAAGTAATTTGTGTTTATTGTAGAAGAGCTAGAAAGTTCATAGTTTATGGATAAGGAATGATTTAAAAATGGTCCTTCTTCTACCACCCATAGAAAACCTTTGAGAGTTTTTAAGTTTTGGAATTAAATATTAGCATTTCTATTGATTTCTAGTTTGTATTGGCATATGTATTGGAATATGTACTTCCTATTCTTATATTATAAATTTTAAATATTGCATATTATTTAGAAAAAGTTTTAATCTCAGTTTATGGGAATCACAAGTTCTCTTTTTGTCTACTTGATTGCATCAAGACTAAAAATCATAAGCTAGTGGTTCCTAGGTGGTTCAGTGGGTTAAGCCTCTGCCTTTGGCTCCAGTTATGATCTCAGGGTCCTGGGATAGAGCCCCGTTGTTGGGCTCTCAGCTCAGCAGGGAGCCTGCTTCACCCTCTCTCTCTGCCTCCCTCTCTGCCCACTTGTAATCTCTCTCTCTTTCTGTCAGATAAATAAATAAAATCTTTAAAAAATTATAAGTGGGTGGGATTATGGACATTGGGGAGGGTATGTGCTTTGGTGAGTGCTGTGAAGTGTGTAAACCTGGTGATTCACAGACCTGTACCCCTGGGGATAAAAATATATGTTTATAAAAAATAAAAATTAAAAAATAAAAAAAAATTATAAGCTAAATTGTCTTACTAATGTTATAATTCTATTAATTTTTCTCTTATGCTTTAAGGCTTACATGTAAAATTTAAGGGATATAGGCTCATTATAAATTGAATACTTCAATACTACAAACATGTACAACATGTACAAATAGTACAAACTGTTTTTCATTCAATAATTTTATTCATCATATTTTACCATATTATAACTGCTGCTATCTTTTTATTTTTCCATAGTTGTGCTATTAAGCATAAAATCTCAATCTTAACTCTCAGGGCTTTTTTCTACATGATCTTCCTGGTGATCTTATCTATTCTCACCCATTAAATGCCAACTTTATGATGATAACTCCCTTATTTATATATGTCATCTGTCCTTTGAGTTCCAGATTCACATCCTCCAAGTGCCTGTTTGACATCACCATTTTGATGTGTCATAGACATCTTAAATATAAGTATTCCAAAAAGAAAGCCCTAATATTTTCTCCACCCAGTTCCTCCCCTAGCTATCTACTTTCTTTCCAATGTATCTTCCGTTATGTCAGTAAATAGAACTAGTTCTAGTTCTCACTACCTCGATGATAAAAACAAAAGAAAAAAAGTTTCTGGTATATCAGACTAGCAGCAGAACACAGAAAGGGCACCCAAATTGGATAAATTTGAAGGAGTTTAATAAAGTTTTACAAGTACGTGAGCAGAGTTAGGAAAACCACAAAAAATAGTGGAGTATCCCAGGACTAGTAAAGGTGGAAACATGTAGCTGCACGAGACCTGCATGAGCCTGCGGAAGAGCAGACAGCTATTTGGAGAGAGCTATCCTTCACAGGATAGCCGTGGTTTCAATAGAGGGTCACATGATCCCATCAAGAGTCATGGAAAGAAAAGAGAGGAAATAAACACTGTGCCCTTGATCTCTTCCACTCTGATCTCTTGCTTATACCTGCTATTTGCTGATCTCAGTAGGAAGCCAGATTCTGTCGATGGTCCATGAAAGTCAGGCTTTCAAGTGCACAGAGCAGGACAGAGTAGAATGGAGGTGAATTTCATTGGACAGTTTAGAAAGTATGAGTATTAGGTTTATGCTTCAAATGTAATTATCTCTAAAATATAATATGAAATTAAAAATAGTCTTAGAAAAAATATATAGTATAATTATATTTGTGTAAATCAGAATTACATAAGGAATACTGCCTATAATTCAGAAATAGGTGAAATAACTTAAAAATGTTAACCAAATTCCTGCTTATGGGGACTTCAAGGGAAGTGGGGATAGTGTCATAACTCTCTTTATAAAAGGAAAACTCAAAGGTTATTTTTTCTTTTCTCAGAAAAAGCCCAAGTAAAGTCAATATGATGAAATATATTACATTTATTTTAGTTTTATATTTCTATTAATAGGCTTCAGTCTAAGAGTAATTTTTTTCAAAAGAAAAAAGTATACATCAAATATTATACTGTAGCAATGAAATTCCATGTTCATTATAGTCACACCTTTCTCTCCCCTACCCTCAGCCAATGACAGCCATTAACCTACCTTCTGTCTCTACAGATTTATCTATTCTTGACATTTCATATAAATGAAATCAAATAATAAGAGAATTCTTGTGTTTGGCATTTTTCAACCTTAGCACGATGTTTTCAAGGTTCATCTATATTGTACTATAACTTCATTTCTTTTTAGAGCTGAATAATATTCCATTGTATGGATATAGCATATTGTTTATTCATTCATTTGTTGATGGAAATTTGGGTTATTTCACTATATGTCTATTATTAATGATACTGCTATAAACATTTATGTAAAAGCTTTTTTGTGTCTTTGATTCTCTTTGGTATACACCAGTATGTATAATTGTTGGATCATATAGTAACTCTGTGTTTAACATTTTGAGGAACTTCAAAATATTTACCAAGATGGGTACACCATTTTACATATCCACCAGCAACATGGAGGTTCTAATTTCTTCTAATCTAGGCAACGTGTGTTATTTCTGGGCCTTTTTTTATTATAGTCATTGTACTGGGTGTGAAGTGGTAGCTCATTGTAGTTTTGACAATGGCCAAATAATGTAGAGTGTCTTTTCATGTGCTTATTGCTCATCTATATATCTTCTTTGGAGAAATACCAATTTATCTTTTTTCTTTTTAAAGATTTCATTTATTTATCTGACAGATAGAGATCACAAGTAGGTGGAGAGGCAGGCAGAGAGAGAGAGAGAGGAGGAAGCAGGCTCCCTGCTGAGCAGATAGCCCGATGTGGGGCTCGATTCCAGGACCTTGGGATCATGACCGGAGCCGAAGGCAGAGGCTTTAACCCACTGAGCCACCCCGGTGCCCCGAGAAATACCAATTTTAAATCCTTGCCTATTCTTCAGATATTCATTGTTGCCTCTCCTCTTGGACTCCCATTATGTATAAACTGGTATTATTGATGGCAACCAAAATTTCTCTAATACTCTATTCATTATTCATTATTATTTTCTTTTTTTAATTTCTCAGACTGAAAAATCTCAGTTGACTTCCTTCAGTATCATTGATTTTTTCTTGCCCAATGAAAATTAAAATCTTCTGTTGAAATCCCCACTCTAGTGAAATTTTCATTTCATTTATACTTTTGAGCTCCAGAATTTCTCTTTGTTTGCTTGCTTTTGATTATTCTTATCTCTTTATTAACATTCCCTACGATGAGACATCACTCTCAGACTTTCTCTTGACTCTCAAGGCATGGTTTTCTTTACTTCAAAAAATTTTTCTAAAATAGATTTAGGCTTTTTCTAGTAAGTCCAGCATCTGGTAATCCTAGAGACAGTTTTATTAACAGCTTTTTTCCCCTTAATAGAACACACTATTCTGTTCAATTGTTGTATCTCATAATTTTTTGTTTAAACCTGGGTATTTTAAATAATATAGTATGTCATCTCTGGAAATCAGATTTATGTCTCCTGCCTCAGATTTGTTATTGTTGCTTGTCACTCTTGTGCTGCTACTGCTATTTGTTTATTCTCCTGGGATTAAATCATTAAATTTTATATTCTTTATTATATCCTATTACCCAAGTCTCCACATTATTGACTTAATAGTTAACAGTGATCAGACAGATTTCTTTAAATGCCTTAAGCTAATAAGTCTCTGAGCCTTTGCTAAGAAACTTAGTGATGTTTTGGGGCAAAACTTCAAAACGTCAATGGGCAAGGTGGAACTCTGCCTTATCCTTCATTTCCTGCTTGTGCAGAGTCTCAAGGTCAGCCAGAGGTGAGACCTTAGGACCCTTTCAGTCCTGTTATCCTTCACTTTGCACTTGTCTAGAGCCTTGAGATCAGCCAGAGATGTGAACTTTGCACCCTCTCAGGACTGTTCTGGGCATGTGCACAACCTTGTTCATATGCATAGGTTTATAGATTTCCAATATTATCAGAGGTTTTTTTTTTAGAAGACCCTATGGACATCTCATTACTCAATATGTCCTTTTACATTTTTTAGTAAGTTTCAATTTTTTTTACACTGTCTCAGCAGTCACTATGTTAAACAATTTTTTCTGATTTTTTTTTTTTAACCATACTTTGCAGTTAGGGCTGTTCATATAAAGTGAGTCCCGAGTCAGTTGAACTCAAGAGAATGGAGCTTTTCAGAGTTTTCAGAATGGTCAAATGATGATGCTTTTAGGGACTCCAGATCTGTTCTGCTCCATCCAGGCTAACAAGCCGCTGTTTTTCACAGCTACCTGTTAGCAACTCTGTTGGTTTGTAAGGATGCCACAGAGCTGGGGAGAGATCGATGGATATAGCAAACTAAAATGCCACATTTCTCACTCCTCATACTCAGATTTAGCCGTATTTCTTGAACAAACACTCCTCAAATTATTGTCATTCTTTAGTTTATATCCAGAGTTCTAAAAAGTAAATGTGACAGTTTTTGCCAAATATCATTGACTTTATGAAAGACTAAATTTTCAGAGGTCCTCAATACACTGTTCTGGAAGTCAGGTCTTGACTCTCCTTAAATATTACTGAATCATAATCAGTTCCTGAATGTTGTGAACATTCTAAGAACATATATGGTTTGTTACTTTGAAGGATGTCACACACAAAGCAAATGATTTATGAACCATTTTATCTTGACATTCGGTTTAGGTATATAAAAGATAATAAACTGGGATGTTCTCCAGTGAGTTACGAAATTTTAAAAAAGCTATAACTTAAATGTAAATCTGCATGTTATTTCCAATTAACAGCACTTAACATTCCTGTCATTTATAATATATAGAAGAAGTTTTATAGAAAATGCAAGCAAAAGGCCAGAGGATAGCATTATCTCAGCTTGAGTCTGAATAGATTTTTATATAATAGTAATAATTGCAGGGTGACTGATGCAGCTTATTAAACGAAGTAGACAAGTCCAGAAAAATAAATTATTTACTATGAAATCAGAAAATGTGACTGTACTTCTTAAAGAGCATTTAGACTTTAGAATTTTGGTGCTCCTCATTACATAAGATCTAGACTTACATAAAACTCATTTTTTTTTTAAAAAATTGAGCTTAAATTATTAACAAATATGTAATATATAGTCAGATGTGCCATTGTATTTACTTTAGTGGTAAAGAAACAAAGATACACAGTTTTCCAATATAATGAGAAAGATTTGGAATATTGTATATAAGGAATATGTGTAAATCAAGTGTGACTCGATGATATAAACAAAATGATTGCATGGCTGAAGGAAGAATCCTGGGAAATGCATCAACAAAAATCTTAACTAGTTCACAAAATCATTAAGTAGAAGCTGTCACAAAAAGAGAGATATTCTAATTGTAATGCTACCGTAACAATCCATTTATTCATAATTCATTTATTTATTCATTTCATTAATTTTACAGTGATTCTTTCTCCTCTGTTGGGGCCCAGCTGACCACAGTATATATTTCAGACCCTTGAGTTGGTTGGTATAAAAGGCTCCTCATCAGTTGATCACCATCTAATTTTTTAGGCTCCTCTTGTCAATTTTTGTCTCTGAAAGCCCACAGTGTTCCAAACACTTCCACTGACCACATTTGCAGTCCAAATGCATCTGAGCTTCTTCTTCCAGCTCTTTCTACATGCTCTTTTGGTTTTGGAACTACCTCTGACCCCTTGCCTCGAGTACCCAGTTTATTTATTTATTTATTTATTTTTAAAGATTTTATTTATTTATTTGACAGACAGAGATCACAAGTAGACAGAGAGGCAGGCAGAGAGAAAGGGAGAAGCAGGCTCCCCCCTGAGCAGAGAGCCCAATGTGGGGCTCGATCCCAGGATCCTGAGATCATGACCTGAGCTGAAGGCAGAGTCTTAAACCACTGAGCCACCCAGGCACCCTTGAGTACCCAGTTTAAATGTTACTTTGTACAGCCTGTCCTAACTTCTGGGAAATCTTATAGTACAATGATTAAAGATGAAGATCCTTAAGTCACTGAAATTCTAGCTGCTCCAAGTTTCTTACCTAATAAAAGGAGATAGTAACAGTACCAACCTCATGGATTTTTATGAGGATTAGTTGTGTTGATACTTGTAAAATATTTAGTCAACATAGTAAGGGGCTACTACTACCACTATCGTTACCGCCGGCAACACTTCAACAATGTAAGGAGCAAAGAAAGAATTATGGAAGATGAAACTGGAGTGGAAAAGAAGTGGTAATTCCTCAGTGGAGTCTGAAGAAAGAATTAAGAGACAGTAACATGCTGGAACAGCAGGTGTGGATTCCTCAAACTCAGGATCAGTGCGGGGAGCAGGATTTGATTAAAGTATGGGGAAGAATCCTCTCAGGGCTTGAATTTCCTCAGCTACTAGTTCTCTGCACACTGACCAAAATTTATGATTATGTTACCTCTAAAGCCATGTACAGTCTCATGTTCTTATTATATCCAATTTAGCTTTATTTGGCCAGGAAGCACAGAAAATATTTCTATCTAGGAAAAAAAACCACGAGTATGCTGGCAGCATTTGTCACAATATATTCCTTAGAGACCTGGTCTCCTGAGATGCTCCTTGAGGAAAAATATTATATGAGAGACTTGGTTTGAGAAATATTGCATACTGTCAAAGTATATTCCTTTCTTGGTAATTCACACATTATATTTGGCTACTGAAAAATGTGTAAGCCTGTAGTATGGTATCCTGCTTAATTCCATTTAACATAGTGTTTCATAAGAATTACTAACCATTGAAATTACAATCACTCCTTGTTTATTTTTTGACTATTATTGAACATTAGTTAGCACTCTGTAAAAAGAAATTTCACAATTTATTATCTTCCCTAAAGATTTAAGGAGAATTTTCTAGTATAGATCTTCATCTTGCTCACCACGAGGCCCTCTTTTGGGCTGATTATTGGCAAATGCCACATTTGGATACAACTTGTCTTTGGTTATCTAAATTAATTCAACCCTGTAAGCCTTAACATGTATACAAGACACAGCAAGAGTATAGTGCTTAAATGCTAATTAACTACTAATCTTAAAGCTTGAAAAATCTGGCCATAAATGATAAATTTGAAATATTACCTTATATGTACCAGCCTTTGAACTCAAACTTTAAGTCCCCCAATAAAATCAATGACCAATCCACTTAGCCAAAAATAAAAAAGAACATCATGATTCCATCTCCAGGAAGCCTGAAGTAATAGAACATATTCTGTGGTCATTACTGAGCCTTTATACCTAGAAATTTCTCATTTTCTCCTCTTACCAGTCAATGCAGGTAGAGTTTCAAGGATATCCCCTACCCCTTGCTGTTCCCTTCTCCTTCCTCCTCTTAGCTCCCACTGCTGCCACTTTCATCCTCATTGGTTCCAAGCAGGTTTGGAGTCAGTACTCAAGTATATTTTTCTCATGTGCTGTGTTCTTTTTTTCAAGGGACATACTTTACACACACTTTATAGAGACACACTTGAAATTAGGAACTTAGTAGCTAATCAATACCTTTTTTAATGAAATTGTATCCTTTAGAATAATTTGACATTTTGAGTGTGTAATATCACCTAAAAAATGAAGGAAATGTTGTTGGAATTGAATGTACAGCATCATGCCCAGCAGAGACTTAAGTTCTCAGTGAGGACTCATCCATATGAGAGCATGGATAATGATCTGAAGGGTCAAAGTTACACCTCGAAAGCTTCAGAAAATAGTGAGAAACATTAACTGTTCTGTGTCAGATGAATGTGATCCCGTAAATTGTTGCTAGAGATTCAGTATGCGGGGAAATAGTCTGAGGCCGAGAGGCAGAAGGTCTGGGGCTCAGTCCTGAGTATAACAGTCACAAGTCAAGCAGACTGCTGTATGAGATTGAATGACAGATTACATCTTCTTTGTGCCTCAGCCCAACAGTCCATTATATTATTTCTGCCTACCCCATAGGGCTGTTTCAAGGAACAGAACTTTTTGTATTTGGGGATGTCACATCAGGAAGACAAATACTTCCCTAATTCCTCTCCTCTGTCTTTATCAGTCGTTACTTTTCATTCTGTCTTTTGATCTCCCTGTGATCCATTTCTTCAGTGTTTTGTAAGTGTCCTTGGTTGCCTTGTCCTCTGAACACACTGTTGATGCTAGCTGTTAAGTCCTCAGCTCTGGATTAGTTCAACTACTGCCTTTCTTCTTCCTAGCTGTGACTATGGAGCCCTGCTGGAGAAAAATAACATATTGGTGCTGCTATAAATGCGTGTCTTCCACTCTCAGCTGGGCTCCAACACTGTCCAGTAATCTCCATTTCCCAGGTGGAGAATTCTCCACAGTGGTATTTCCAGGCTATATGTGCTTTTCTCAAATACTCAATACTTTATTCCTCATTTTTGTCTCTTCGTTAACAAAAAATTGGAACATCCACATAGGAAGTCCCCAAAGTTTTATCTTTATAAACATTTTAGAGCTATAAAATTACTTACAGCATAGCTCATCTGCTTCCCCAATTTTATCTGACCTAGTGGAAAAGCTGATGTTACTCTTTACCTGTACTTCGAATCTCGTCATCTGCTTCTTCAGTGACCTGAACCTATAGATTACCTCTTCTGTTTTATAGCTTCATCTTCATGTCTTAAAATAGAATTTATTCTTTAAAGAAATCTGGGGCTCACTGCTCAGAAAGAATCTGAGCAGAAAGTATAGAGACTTCCCATATACCCTCTGTCCCCACACCCACACAGCCTCCCTGACCATCAGTATCATACTTCATCAGAGTGGTACATTTGCTAAAATGATGAACTTATATTGATACAACATTATCATCCAAACTTCATAATATACAGTGGGGTTTACTTTTGATATTGCACATTCTATGAGTTTTTGCAAGTGTATCCACTAATAAAATACCATATAGAATAATTTCTCTGCCTTAAAAATCCTGTATGCTCTGCCTGTTCATCTGTCCCTGTCCCCAACCTCTGGCAACCACTAATCTTTCTACCATCTGTGCACTTTTGCCTTTTTCGGAATGTCATATAGTTAGAATCTTACAGTATGTAACCTTTCCAGATTGGTTACACTTAGGAATATGCATTGAGTTTTCTCCCTGTCTTTCTATGGCTTGGAAGCTCATTTCTTTTTAAGGCAATCCTCTTTATTTTCTCTGTTTTCTTTCTTTCTAGGAAAGTAAATACTCCTTTATTTAAGTACTTTAAAATCTCATCAGTCTTTAATCCAGACAAACTATCCTACAAACCCTTTTGTCCATCGCAGGTCATCCTTTCTTCCCCTTTCTCTAATAACCCAGATTGTTGTGTTATTAACAGTCCCTCTTTATTTTTTCTTTTTCAGTTTACTTCCCACCCGTACACTGAAATCTAACTTCTGCTCACATATAGCAGGTTTTTTTGCTCACATATAACACAGTTTTTTTTTTTTCCATACTAGCATCACCTCTAAAACCTTTTTTCCTTTGACTTCCATAAGAACGATATACTGATTTTCTCTCTATTCTTCTTCATTCTCCTTTTCCTCCTCTTCCCTTTGATCTTCTTTTTGTATAGGAGATAGATAGATAGGTAGATAGAAGATAGATAGATAGATAGATTGATTGGTTTCACTCTGGACATTCTCCTTGGACAATCTTATCCACATCCATGCCTTTTTTATTACAGTGTAAATTATAGGCAGTCTTTTCTTTCATGGTACCATGTTGACTGAAACATCTGCTCACTGGAACCATGTCTGCATTTTGCATGGTTACCATGAAAAGATATGTTTCTTATATGCATGTGTTTTAGTTAACACAATACCATGCAAAATGAGGATACTATGTTAAATGTATACACCCATCTTTATCCAGAGTCCTGCACATGAATATATTGTTTTCTTCAAGTTGTCTCTACTGGCTTTCCCAAGGGCTCCTGAATATTTGTAGGTCCAAATCTGAATTTTTCGGCCTCCTCCATATTCCCCCCTTGCCATGTTCTCTATCACAGGCAGTCAGTCAACAGTTTGATATTTATTAGCACATGTTATGGCCAGGCACTGTGCTAGATACCAGTGATATAGTGATGATACTACTTCAGCATGTCTTCTGTCCTCATGTAATACACAATCTGGAAGAGAAGGCAACTTCCCCATATAATAAGCAACTAAGAATGATTATGGTTATCCAGTGTCCCTTAAAAGAGGTTATTACTGAAAGATAATGAATATGCAGATTTCTCTGAGGAAGTGATAAGTAAACTGAGATGTGAATGTTAAATTGAAATTAGGTTAAAAAAAAAAAAAAGAACAAGATAGTATATAAGCATGGGAAACCACTATGTAAAAACTCAAAGGAGGGGGAGGGGAATGGGCTTCTCCAGTTGTTCATTGTAGCTGATATGATAAAAGTCAGAGGAAGACTAACAGCAAACCTGCAGAGATGAATAGGAAATGGGCATGAAGGTATTTGTAATTGTCATTTTCTTTGTATTGCTCAAGTCAAAATCTGCAAGTCATCTTCATTTCTCCCTACCATTCTCTCTATGTAAGTATTCTATTACCAAATTTCATCATCTCTATCTTTGCAATACCTACCAAATATGACTTTCTTTTTTTTTAATATAATTTTTTATTTTTTATAAACATATATTTTTATCCCCAGGGGTACAGGTATGTGAATCACCAGGTTTACATACTTCTCAGCACTCACCAAAGCACATACCCTCCCCAGTGTCCATAATCCCACCCCTTCTCCCAAACCCCCTCCCCCCAGGAACCCTCAGTTTGTTTTGTGAGATTAAGAGTCACTTATGGTTTGTCTCCCTCCCAATCCCATCTTGTTTCATTTATTCTTCTCATACCCACTTAAGCCTCCATGTTGCATCACCACTTCCTCATATCAGGGAGATCATATGATGGTTGTCTTTCTCTGCTTGACTTATTTCACTAAGCATGATACGCTCTAGTTCCATCCATGTTGTCGCAAATGGCAAGATTTCATTTCTTTTGATGGCTGCATAGTATTCCATTGTGTATATATACCACATCTTCTTGATCCATTCATCTGTGGATGGACATCTAGGTTCTTTCCATAGTTTGGCTATTGTGGACATTGCTGCTATAAACATTCGGGTGCACGTGCCCCTTTGGATCACTACATTTGTATCTTTAGAATAAATACCCAATAGTGCAATTGCTGGGTCATAGGGCAGTTCTATTTTCAACATTTTGAGGAACCTCCATGCTGTTTTCCAGAGTGGCTGCACCAGCTTGCATTCCCACCAACTGTGTAGGAGGGTTCCCCTTTCTCCGCATCCTCGCCAGCATCTGTCATTTCCTGACTTGTTGATTTTAGCCATTCTGACTGGTGTGAGGTGATATCGCATTGTGGTTTTGATTTGTATTTCCCTGATGCTGAGTGATATGGAGCACTTTTTCATGTGTCTGTTGGCCATCTGGATGTCTTCTTTGCAGAAATGTCTGTTCATGTCCTCTGCCCATTTCTTGATTGGATTATTTGTTCTTTGGGTGTTGAGTTTGCTAAGTTCTTTATACATTCTAGACACTAGTCCTTTATCTGATATGTCGTTTGCAAATATCTTCTCCCATTCTGTCAGTTGTCTTTTGATTTTGTTAACTGTTTCCTTTGCTGTGCAAAAGCTTTTGATCTTGATGAAATCCCAATAGTTCATTTTTGCCCTTGCTTCCCTTGCCTTTGGCGTTGTTCCAAGGAAGATGTTGCTGCGGCTGAGGTCGAAGAGGTTGCTGCCCGTGTTCTCCTCAAGGATTTTGATGGATTCCTTTCGCACATTGAGGTCCTTCATCCATTTTGAGTCTATTTTTGTGTGTGGTGTAAGGAAATCGTCCAATTTCATTTTTCTGCATGTGGCTGTCCAATTTTCCCAGCACCATTTATTGAAGAGGCTGTCTTTTTTCCATTGGACATTCTTTCCTGCTTTGTCAAAGATTAGTTGACCATAGAGTTGAGGGTCTATTTCGGGGCTCTCTATTCTGTTCCATTGATCTATGGGTCTGTTTTTGTGCCAGTACCATGCTGTCTTGATGATGACAGCTTTGTAATAGAGCTTGAAGTCCGGAATTGTGATGCCACCAACGTTGGCTTTCTTTTTCAATATCCCTTTGGCTATTCGAGGTCTTTTCTGGTTACATATAAATTTTAGCATTATTTGTTCCATTTCTTTGAAACAGATGGATGGTACTTTGATAGGAATTGCATTAAATGTGTAGATTGCTTTAGGTAGCATAGACATTTTCACAATATTTATTCTTCCAATCCAGGAGCATGGAACATTTTTCCATTTCTTTGTGTCTTCCTCAATTTCTTTCATGAGTACTTTATACTTTTCTGAGTATAGATTCTGTGTCTCTTTGGTTAGGTTTATTCCTAGGTATCTTATGGTTTTGGGTGCAATTATAAATGGGATTGACTCCTTAATTTCCGTTTCTTCTGTCTTGCTGTTGGTGTAGAGAAATGCAACTGATTTCTGTGCATTGATTTTATATCCTGACACTTTACTGAATTCATGTATAAGTTCTAGCAGTTTTGGAGTGGAGTCTTTTGGGTTTTCCACATACAGTATCATATCATCTAAGAAGAGTGATAATTTGACTTCTTCTTTGCCAATTTGGATGCCTTTAATTTCCTTTTGTTGTCTGATTGCTGAGGCTAGGACCTCTAGTACTATGTTGAATAGCAGTGGTGATAATGGACATCCCTGCCGTGTTCCTGACCTTAGCGGAAAAGCTTTCAGTTTTTCTCCATTGAGAATGATATTTGCGGTGGGTTTTTCATAGATGGCTTTGATGATATTGAGGTATGTGCCCTCTATCCCTACACTTTGAAGAGTTTTGATCAGGTAGGGATGCTGTACTTTGTCAAATTCTTTTTCAGCATCTATTGAGAGTATCATATGGTTCTTGTTCTTTCTTTTATTGATGTGTTGTATCACATTGACTGATTTGCGGATGTTGAACCAACCTTGCAGCCCTGGAATAAATCCCACTTGGTCGTGGTGAATAATCTTTTTAATGTACTGTTGAATCCTATTGGCTAGTATTTTGTTGAGTATTTTCGCATCTGTGTTCATCAAGGATATTGGTCTATAGCTCTCTTTTTTGGTGGGATCCTTGTCTGGTTTTGGGATCAAGGTGATGCTGGCCTCATCAAATGCGTTTGGAAGTTTTCCTTCCATTTCTATTTTTTGGAACAGTTTCAGGAGAATAGGAATTAGTTCTTCTTTAAATGTTTGGTAGAATTCCCCCGGGAAGCCGTCTAGTCCTGGGCTTTTGTTTGTTTGGAGATTTTTAATGACTGTTTCAATCTCCTTACTGGTTATGGGTCTGTTCAGGCTTTCTATATCTTCCTGGTTCAGTTGTCGTAGTTTATATGTTTCTAGGAATGCATCCATTTCTTCCAGATTGTCAAATTTATTGCCGTAGAGTTGCTCATAGTATGTTCTTATAATAGTTTGTATTTCTTTGGTGTTATTTGTGATCTCTCCTCTTTCATTCATGATTTTATTTATTTGGGTCCTTTCTCTTTTCTTTTTGATAAGTCGGGCCAGGAGTTTATCAATTTTATTAATTCTTTCAAAGAACCAGCTCCTGGTTTTGTTGATTTGCTCTATTGTTTTTTTGGTTTCTATTTCATTGATTTCTGCTCTGATCTTTATGATTTCTCTTCTCCTGCTGGGCTTAGGGTTTCTTTCTTGTTCTTTCTCCAGCTCCTTTAGGTGTAGGGTTAGGTTGTGTACCTGAGACCTTTCTTGTTTCTTGAGAAAGGCTTGTTCCGCTATATATTTTCCTCTCAGGACTGCCTTTGTTGTGTCCCACAGATTTTGAACCATTGTGTTTTCATTATCATTTGTTTCCATGATTTTTTTCAATTCTTCTTTAATTTCCCAGTTGACCCATTCATTCTTTAGAAGGATGCTGTTTAGTCTCCATGTATTTTGGTTCTTTTCAAACTTCCTTTGTGGTTGAGTTCTAGCTTTAGAGCATTGTGGTCTGAAAATATGCAGGGAATGATCCCAATCTTTTGATACCGGTTGAGTCCTGATTTAGGAACGAGGATATGATCTATTCTGGAGAATGTTCCATGTGCACTAGAGAAGAATGTGTATTCTGTTGCTTTGGGATGAAATATTCTGAATATATCTGTGATGTCCATCTGGTCCAGTGTGTCGTTTAAGGCCTTTATTTCCTTGCTTATCTTTTGCTTGGATGATCTGTCCATTTCAGTGAGGGGAGTGTTAAAGTCCCCTACTATTATTGTATTATTGTTGATGTGTTTCTTTGATTTTGTTATTAATTGGTTTATATAGTTGGCTGCTCCCACGTTGGGGGCATAGATATTTAAAATTGTTAAATCTTCTTGTTGGACACACCCTTTGAGTATGATATAGTGTCCTTCCTCATCTCTTATTATAGTCTTTGGCTTAAAATCTAATTGATCAGATATAAGGATTGCCACTCCTGCTTTCTTCTGATGTCCATTAGCATGGTAAATTCTTTTCCACCCCCTCACTTTAAATCTGGAGGTGTCTTCGGGCTTAAAATGAGTTTCTTGGAGGCAACATATAGATGGGTTTTGTTTTTTTATCCATTCTGATACCCTGTGTCTTTTGACAGGGGCATTTAGCCCATTCACATTCAGGGTAACTATTGAGAGATATGAATTTAGTGCCATTGTATTGCCTGTAAGGTGAATGTTACTGTATATGGTCTCTGTTCCTTTCTGATCTACCACTTGTAGGCTCTCTCTTTGCTTAGAGGATCCCTTTCAAGATTTCCTGTAGAGCTGGTTTGGTGTTTGCAAATTCTTTCAGTTGTTGTTTGTCCTGGAAGCTTTTAATCTCTCCTTCTATTTTCAATGATAGCCTAGCTGGATATAGTATTCTGGGCTGCATGTTTTTCTCGTTTAGTGCTCTGAAAATATCATGCCAGCTCTTTCTGGCCTGCCAGGTCTCTGTGGATAAGTCAGCTGCCAATCTAATATTTTTACCATTGTATGTTACAGACTTCTTTTCCCGGGCTGCTTTCAGGATTTTCTCTTTGTCACTGAGACTTGTAAATTTTACTATTAGGTGACGGGGTGTGGGCCTATTCTTATTGATTTTGAGGGGCGTTCTCTGAACCTCCTGAATTTTGATGCTCATTGCCTTTGCCATATTGGGGAAATTCTCCCCAATAATTCTCTCCAGTATACCTTCTGCTCCCCTCTCTCTTTCTTTTTCTTCTGGAATCCCATTTATTCTAATGTTGTTTCGTCTTATGGTGTCACTTATCTCTCGAATTCTCCCCTTGTGGTCCAGTAGCTGTTTGTCCCTCTTTTGCTCAGCTTCTTTATTCTCTGTCATTTGATCTTCTATATCACTAATTCTTTCTTCTGCCTCATTTATCCTAGCAGTGAGAGCCTCCATTTTTGATTGCACCTCATTAATAGCTTTTTTGATTTCAACTTGGTTAGATTTTAGTTCTTTTATTTCTCCAGAAAGGGCTTTTATATCTCTCGAGAGGGTTTCTCTAATATCTTCCATGCCTTTTTCGAGCCCGGCTAGAACCTTGAGAATTGTCATTCTGAACTCTAGATCTGACATATTACCAATGTCTGTATTGATTAGGTCCCTAGCCTTCGGTACTGCCTCTTGTTCTTTTTTTTGTGTTGAATTTTTCCGTCTTGTCATTTTGTCCAGATAAGAGTATATGAAGGGGCAAGTAAAATACTAAATGGGTGGCAACAACCCCAGGAAAATATGCTTTAACCAAATTAGAAGAGATCCCAAATCGTGAGGGGGGAGAAAGGGGATAAAAAGAGGTTCAAAAAGGAAGAAAGAAAAAAAAAGAAAAAAGAAAAGAAAAGAATTTATAAAAAGAAAACAAATAAGAAAAATATAAAAAAGAAAAAATATATATATATTAGATAAACTAGTAAAAAATCGTTTAAAAAGAAAAAGGTAACAGTTAAAAAAAAAATTTTACCCGAAAGCGAAAAAAAAAAAAATGAAAAAGAAAAAAATTAAATTAACTGCAAGACTAAAAAAAAAAAAAAAAAAAATCACAGGGAATAAGCCATGAGTTCCGTGCTTGGCTTTCTCCTCCTCCGGAATTCTGCTGCTCTCCTTGGTATTGAAACCGCACTCCTTGGTAGGTGAACTTGGTCTCTGCTGGATTTCTTGTTGATCTTCTGGGGGAGGGGCCTGTTGTAGTGATTCTCAAGTGTCTTTGCCCCGGGCGGAATTGCACCGCCCTTATCAGGGTCCGGGGTGAGTAATCCGCTCGGTTTGCTTTCAGGAGCTTTTGTTCCCTGAGCGCTTTCTGACGAGTTCCGGAGGACGGGAACACAAATGGCGGCCTCCTGTTCTCCGGCTCGGAGTAGCCGAGAGCCCAGGGCCCCACTCCTCAGTGCGCCCTCAGAGAACAGCGCCAGTTACTCCTGTCTGCCTGACCTCCGGCGGCGCTCCAAGCTCACGAGCCTGCGACCGGTTCAAGGTCACCCCGAGCTGCGAGCTTACTGTCGGCTCTGTCTCTGTAGCCGGCTTTCTCGTTCCAATACCTGCAAGCTCTGCGACAGTCAGACACCCCCGATCCTTCTGTGACCCTGCGGAACCTGAGGCCACGCTGACCCCGCGTAGGCTTCGCCCCGGTTTAGCCTCTGGAGCGATGTCCCTCAGCGGAACAGACTTTTAAAAGTCCTGATTTTGTGCCCGGTTGCTCCGCCGCTTGCCAGGAGCCGGCCCCTCCCCCCGGGGTCTATCTTCCCGTCGCTTTGGATTCACTTCTCCGCCGGTCCTACCTTTCAGAAAGTGGTTGTTTTTCTGTTTCCAGAATTGCTGTTCTTCTTCTCTTCGATCTGCCGATAGATTTTCAGGTGTTTGCAATCTTTAAATAAACTATCTAGCTGATCTCTGGCTAGCTGAGGTAGTCTCAGCCTGCTACTTCTTCGCCATCTTGACTCCTCCCCTGCCCAAATATGTCTTTCTATTCCATTTCCTCACTCAGAGTTCTAACCAACAGACCTGCTGGACTATTATTTTACTGTATGGCATCTGATTATCTTGTCTCTGTCCCCTCCTATATTCTAAAACCCAGGCATCCATTGACTGACTTATCCACAGATTGATTTTTTTCTTTAAATTTTTTTTAATATTTTGTTTATTTATTTGACAGAGATCACAAGTAGGCAGAGAGGCAGGCAGAGAGAGAGGAGGGGAAGTAGGCTCCCTGCTGAGCAAAGAGCCCATTGCAGGGCTCAATCCCAGAACCGCAGGACCACGACCTGAGCCAAAGGCAGAGGCTTTAACCCACTGAGCCAAACAGGTGCCCCCATGGATTGATTTTTGACAAACACTTATAGAAGGCCCTGCTCTTTTAGTTCTCACTATTACTATAATTAGAAAGTGCTGTTATTATGTCCATTTTAGGGACATCAAAGTACAGAAAACCTATTGCAGTTCCGAGTAGAATTTCTAGTTAAGGGCCTTCCATATGCTGTTTCTTCTTTATGGAAGCTCCTCTTTCTGAGTACTCTTTCTCAAGCTAACTTCTAGCCATCTTATAGGTGTCTATTCATTCAGGACGATTTCCCTTATCTTTGAAATTTGATTTTATCTCCTTGCTATATTTCCCATACTCCATCATTCATTATTATAATAATCTACTTGTCCATTTTCTTCTCTGGACTATAAGCTTGTTGTAACTCTATAATTGCAATTCCATAATTATTTTTTAATGAATCAGTTAATTGAAGCATCATATGAGAAATTTAAATACAAAAGTGATTTGAAAATTATAAATGACCATACATGTATTGTTTATAAATAATGAATACCAATAATGACAATTATGTTTATTCAACTAACAATTACCTACACTTTCGAAGACACTCTATTATGAAGAGGGACTAAAGATGAATAAGAAATAACTACTGCCCTCAGGGAACTTACATTAAAAATAATTATATCTCAGGGGCGCCTGGGTGGCTCAATGGGTTAAAGCCTCTTCCTTCGGCTCGGGTCATGATCTCAGGGTCCTGAGATCGAGCCCCGCATCAGGTTCTCTGCTCAGCCGGGAGCCTGCTTCCCCCCTCCTCTCTCTCTGCCTGCCTCTCTGCCTACTTGTGATCTCTCTCTGTCAAATAAATAAATAAAAATCTAAAAAAAAATTATAACTCAAAAAAAATAAAATAAAAATAATTATATCTCATTACCTAAAGTAGTTTTTTTTTAAATGAGTGCATTTTTAAGTTATTTTTGTGCCTTGAAAGATAAAGGCCTAGAAATAATATATTCAGTGTTACTTATATCACTTTACTTTCTCTTTTTTATGTTTGTGAAATGTTGGGACTCATAAAATAAAGCACTTTTGAATAAATATTACAGACTTCTCAAATAGTTCAGAAGTATGGTCTCTTTTGTTACTTGAATTTTTTTAACTTTTTGAGTATGAATGGACTAAAAATGGACATCACACAGAACTCCATTTTTCACTTATTTGTCATTCCATTTATCTAACATTTTGTAAAAATACATAATTTTTACACACAGTATTGTAAAGCCTGGACATACAATTTTAATGTACACCAGAAACAGTAAGACTTTATGGTCATTTGCTGCGAGAGTGGCTAAAGGGTTAGGAGCATGCTGAAACTCTCCTGGGAGATGGAGGCAAAATATTGCAGAGAAAGAAAAAAAAATGAAAACATTATATAAAAGTTCTTCTTACCTGCAAAATTGTTGAAGGTTTAGGGTTATTGTAGCTCAGAGAATAGTGGGTGCGGCAGATGATGCCAATGTGTACTCTATGGATTACTGAAAAATTGGGAAGTAAATCTGCCATAATTCAAGAGGCTTACTGGATGCCTCCAAGGCTTAATGCAGATCTCAGAGAAAGAGTAACTCTCTTATCCTAATGAGGACTTGTCTATTTCAATCTTGGTAGGGACAGAAGTCAGTACATGCAGCAGTGCCTTGGGAAACCTACAAAATGCTACATAAAAGTAACTATCCCCCAAGGAAATTAACCCTATAATCTTCACCTTATGGTAGTCTGAGTATAAAATATTTGGATCTGATGAGCTAATAATAACATGTTACATCAGTGTAGAGAGAATATTCTAGACCTAAAATCCTTAAACAAGGACAATTTAACATCCTACCCTTAAAAAAAGTCATCAGTAAATTTTGAACATTTTACATTTCTAGAAAAAATGACTTTGACTCATATGACTAGCAAATTAACAAAAGAGATTCTATTAAATCAGAGTAAAATTTTTCATTTCCAGAAGGCCCTAGTCTTTCTTACTCAGACTGGTTATGAAAATGTTATGTATAAAATGAAAAATAAATCTAAGAGGTTTGATAGATTATGTAACTATTTTATACTGACTACTTAAATAGATGAGTGGAAGCAATTTCTTAATTGTGGCTGGTCAAAGATACATCTTTTGTCTTATGTCTGAGTTTGTTATATGTATTCAAAACTATTATTCTGTTTTTTAACTTCAATTTTGTTTTTATTAAGAAAAATAGGGTAGGGGCACCTGGGTGGCTCAGTGGGTTAAGCCGCTGCCTTCGGCTCGGGTCATGATCTCAGGGTCCTGGGATCGAGTCCCGCATCGGGTTCTCTGCTCAGTGGAGAGCCTGCTTCCCTTCCTCTCTCTCTGCCTGCCTCTCTGCCTACTTGTGACCTCTCTCTGTCAAATAAATAAATAAAATATTTAAAAAAAAAAAGAAAAAGAAAAATAGGGTAGAGAAACCTACAATAATGAATAAAAAATTAAAGATTATTTGTAAAGTAACTCATCCAATGCCCACAATATTGGCAATAACGATTGTATTATTTCCATTGTTTAAAAACAGTATTTACCTATTTATACAAAATAAGAAATTATTTTTTGTTATTTTATTGTGCTAAAATTACTTACAGTAAAGTATGTAAATCTCAAATGTGGATTGTTGAGTCCTGACAAGTGCATATACCTATGTAACTGACATTTTAGATAAAATATAGAACACTCATGCCCTTATCAGTCCATCTCCCTAGCCATAGGCAAACAGTGTCCTGCTTGATGGCCTCATGGATTAAATAAGAAATACCTTTTTTTCAAAAATGTCTCATAGTTGAGTGGAAATTAGGGTGAATACCTTTTTCTAAAATGTTATCCATACAAAGGCCTTCTAAAATAAAAGGCAAAAATATTTCAGGTAGGAGAAATATCTTCTGTTGGATTAGAAAAAGAAGGAATTTGATATAATTAAAAACATGTCAATTAAAAAAACCAAATTTGTTCTTACAAAGGTGATATGAATAGTAATGGGCTTACACAGTTAATATAAAGACTTTATCCCATAAGCCCTCCAATAAAACAAAGGTAATAATAGACAGAACAATAGACTTTGTGAATTGAATGTTGAATAGGTAGAAATATAAAGTATTGCTCCTCAATAGATCTTGAATTCCAGAACCAGAAATAATGTCTCATTCAATTTTTGAATGTCCTGCAGTACTCAAGTCACAGAAACTAGCTGGTTGTAGGAAATATTTGTGGCCTGAATATTTACCTTAAACACTCATTGGTATGAACTCTTCTGATGCTTCCACAGACTAAACAAACAGAGAAAGAAGTTTTTATTTTGGAACTCTACAGTAGGATGGATTGATAAGATTGATTATATATGCTAGAATTAGAGAGTTTGTATCATCTAAAATAAGAGTTGTGTATTCAAATGTGAATAAGGACCAGACAAATAGTGTATCAGAATTAAATATGCCTTGTGGGAACTAATGAATGCATGACTATCTAGGTGGGGCAGTCTCTAATCCACTATAGTCCATAGTCCGTAGTAACCATCAGATGTTGTTACCATGCAGACCCACTTACCATGGAAAAGTCTCCCTATAGGAATTATAGTCATTTGGGGTCCCAAAGCATGGAGGAAAGAGAAGGAGGAAGGAGAATAGGGGTATTCTTAATCTCCCTTTTTCCTGTCCTTTGATGTTTTATGGTACTTCTCATTGGCCAAATCACTTAGCAAACCAGTCAGTGACCTGCAGGGGTCAGCGACTGTGAACTCAGAGCAGGGCAGAGAAAGGTAAAGAGCAGATTTCTGGTGCCAGGTGGAATATAACCAGCACAAGGATTAAGTGTTTTCCCTGTAAAAATGAGAGGAAATCTATAACTCACTGTTAATAGGTATGCATTTCTCTATCTCATTTATATAATGCCTCTATGCTTTATTGTAGATAAAAAGGATGTGTAATATTTAGAACTGTGTCAACACACTGAAATAGGTATATGTGATATTCAAATGATAGAGTCACTATTTTCAATGTACTAAATATTTACTGTTTGACTACTAGGTATGAAGCTTGCATGATTAGATGTTCTCTATAATCAAGGGCAGAACAAGGAATAGGCTTAAAGTGCAAGATGAGGAATTTATCATTAGTATTAGTAATACCATGGCCTTATTTTAAATATTTACCTGTCTAAGCTGACTTAGACTACCACAACCTATAGACAGAGCTATGAAATCTGTTTTCTTTATAACTAGGTGTTATCATTTTTTTTTATAATGAATGAATGATGTTCATCTAGAAATAGAAAGGCTAGAATTTAGTAATTCCTGCTCACAGGTCCAAAGAAATTTAATCTACTCATAATGCCAATTTATGTGAACAAATGTCATAGAAATAAATTGCTTTAGAATTTTTTCCTGTAAACACAAGCAAATAAATGGCAATTGGCATCAGTAATGTATGCTTCTACATGCCAGTATAGAATCACTCTGTGGGATTTTTTATGAGTTCCAGTGTTAAAACTACATTCAAGAATAGAGACGGGTGCCTGGGTGGCTCAGTGGGCTAAAGCTTCTGCCTTTGGCTCGGGTCATGATCCCAGAGTCCTGGGATCGAGCCCCGCATTAGGCTCTCTGCTCAGCAGGGAGCCTGCTTACTCCTCTCTCTCTGCCTGCCTCTCTGCCTACTTGTGATCTCTGTCTGTCAAATAAATAAATAAATAAAATCTTAAAAAAAAAAAAAGAAGAATAGAGGCAACTTCCAGAAAAATGTTTAAATATTATGCTCTTGTTTATTATATTTTATCATATATGACTATACTATAGATAAAGTGGACTAGTCTTCTTTGCTCTGGTTATTTGAGATGCACCCTACAAAGAAATCCTTTCTCCTTGCATGATAGCATATTTTTTTCCTATAGCTGCTATAAGGTACCACAAACTGAGTGTCTGAAAGCAACAGACAGTTCTGCAGTTATAATTCTGAAGGCTTAAAGTTCAAAATTAAGGTGTTTTCAGGGCCATCTTCCCTTGAAACCCATAGGGCATTTGTTTCTTGCCTCTTCCTAGCTTCTGGTGGTTTCCAAGGAATCTTTAGTGTTCCCAGGCTTGCAACTACCTGTCTTCAATCTCTGCCTTTGTCATCACATGTCATCCTCTCTGTAAATCTGTCTTCATATGACTGTCTTCTTATGAGGGCATCAGTCATTTTAGAGTAAGGTCCCACTCTACTCCAATATGACCTCATTTTAACAAATTATTTCTACATTTGGAGGTACTGGGAAGTCAGACTATAACATGTCTTTTAGGAGGAATAACCCATAACAAAGAATAAGCAATAAGATTTTAAGTGCACATCTAGAGGTTCTTATAAAATCATTCTATTATTTTATTTTTCTAACAAAAAATCTAGTATTTACTTAAATATCTTTTGGGTGTGTTCAGTTGATTCAGATACAGCCAGTTGAAATGTAAACAAACTAAAATAAGTATTTTTTTTGAATTTGTTCAATACTCAAAAGCTACTTTAATTTTCTCTTACCCATCCCATTCTATTGATAAGTTGTCTTGGTGTTAGAAGTACTTTATTTAGAGTTTTAATAAGATTAATTAGAAGATAAATTAGGGTAGGATAATACTAGAGAAAGAAGTATTAGTATTAGAGTATTGCTGTGTTCAGGCTAAAGATAATAGGGCCTGATTTAGAACTGAAGAGAAATGGAAAGGAGTTAACAGGGTGTGGTGTAGGACACTTTGGTGTTGATGTTGTTGTCTTTTAGTTATGTTAAAAGATTGTGTATCAGTTAAGGATCTTCTTTGAAAATACCAAATTGCACTCTTGCTAGGAAAGAACAAAAGGATTTTAGCATAAGATAGATACCTCAAAGGATCCCTAAGAAAAGTACGTGGAAAGATTAGACTTGGAAACCTAGAGAGAACCTTTCTAAGAAATGGGACATAAAACAAGGCTGTGGATGGAAAGCATGCCTGGCGGATTCAAGGAACAGCAAAGAGGCCATTGTGGTTGGAACACTGTAGGCAAAAAAAAGGTGTGCTGTTGAATGACAGTGGAGGGATAAAACAGAGGCCATATCTTGGGGGATCTTACAGAGGATTGTAAGGATTTTGATTCTTACAACCCCAATGAAACAGCATTCCTTAAAATGTGCAGGTGCTAGCGCTACCATAATTGAAAGGAAACAGTGCAAGTCACTGAGACAATTATGAAAACAAAACCTTGAGTCAGGACATCTACATGCCCTCTTCTGAAAGCTCAGTTTGTTTCCCATCCTTACCAGAATCAGTTCACTCTATCATGTCCATTGTCACTTTATTCTCTTCCAAACCAAAGTCTAATATTTGGGTCGGGTTCTCAGAGTTTAGGTGACAAGCCTTTAAAGGGTGGGGTAAAAGTTTCTAGTTTCTGTCTCACAGAGCAGAAATTTCCAAATGCTGGAAAGGTTTTCAAAGCGACAAATGACCAGCACAGACTGAAGGATGTGAGAAGGTGAGAAAGGGTGTCAAGTTAACCTTGAGTATTCAAGTCTGAGAAACAGGGAGATTCTGTTACCTTGAAAAAAGTTGTCAGAGGAAGAATAAATTTGTGGAAAAGGTGATTGGTTTCATGTAAAACAGAGGAAATTTAAGTTAGAACACATCATGTAGAATTATTCACTGAGACGATGAATGTGGACACAGAGATGAAACTGAACCTATTGACAAAGATAAAGATCTTGAAGCCGAATTCATGGATTGCCCATGGGCATGAAGCAAATATATATTCTTTTTGGATTTTAGACAGTGGAAGTTTAAGAAGAACTGGAGCTGAGATTGCTCGTGCATTTTGTTGTTGTCGAGGGAATAGGAGGAGTAGAAAGAAAACAAGATGAATGTGAATATGTTAAAGGGGAAAAAAATGTTATTTGGTAGAAAGATTGATAAATTGAGAATAAGAGTGATAAAGTATGGTAGAGAATTTAAACATGCAAAGGAAAGAAAAGATAGTTGAAAAGAGGATTGGGTCAAAGAGCATTGTGTTTTATTTTTGTTTTAAAAAAACATTTTTTCCTGTTAGGCAAGCACAAAGAAATGAAGTAATTTTTCCCTGTGGTTTTTTTTTTTTTTTTTTCCCCTAGGAGTTTTATGGTTTCAGATATCTCATTTAGATCTTTAATACATTTTAGTTTATTGTTATATGTGGTGTAAAAAAGTGGTCTAGTTTCATTATTTTGTGTATAGCTGTCCAGTTTTCCCAGTACCATTTGTTGAAGAGATTGTCTTTTTTCCCCATTGCATATTCTTGCCTTCTTTGTCATAGATTAGTTAACCGTATAGCTGTGGGTTTATTTTTGGGCTCTCTATTTTGCTCCTTTGAACTATATATCTATTTTTGTGACAGTCCCAAACTATTTTGATTACTACAGTAGTAGTAGAATCTCTTGAAATCTGGGATTGTGATACCTCCAGATTTGTTCTTCTTTTTCAACATTAATTCGCTTTGAAGTCTTTCGTGATTCCATACAAATTTTAGGTGTATTTGTTCTAGTTTTGTGAAAATTGCTATTAATATTTTGATAAAGATTGCATTAAATGTGTAGATTGCTTTGGGTAGTATGGATATTTTAACAATATTTGTTCTCCTGATCCAAGAACATGGGATATCTTTCCATTTGCTTGTGTCATCTTCCATTTCTTCCATCAGTATTTCATAGTTTTCAGAATACGGGTCTTTGACCTCCTTGGTTAAGTTTATTCCTAGGTATTTTATTACTTTTGGTGCATATTTATATGCTAACAATGAAGTAACAGAAGGAGAAATTAAGAAAACAATCCCATTTACAATTTCACCAGCTGTAATTTTTTATGAAGCAAAAAAGAAACAAAATTTGAGCTGAGGTCTGGAAATTTTGGGGAATAAACATTCTTAGATTTCTAGTTTATTTTTATTATAAAATCGTAAATGACCCTGGCTTTAAAAATGCAAGTTATATACAGAGGTTTTAAGTATTTTTTTAAAAAAGGGAAATGCCCTCATTACAAAATTTTACTATGCATTGGTGAGGTTGTGTACATATGTGTGAAATTTATATTTGTATTTCCATTAGAATTGATTCAATTAGAATTATTGCATTTGTGACAGATAAGTCAGAGGAAATACTAAAACAATGGATACTATTTTTTTCAAACTTTTTTAGTCCTGTTAGATTATCTCAGGTTGTGATAAGATCATATTCTTCAAATTTCAGTGGATTAGTAAAACAGAGGTTTATTTTTCAATTGGGTTCCATGTATAATTCAAATTAGTGGAAACTCTGCTCCATAAAGTCACTCAAGGGCCCCAGTTTACAAAAACTCCAATTCTGTAGTTTTACCAACTGGGAACAAGTAGGCCGTTTTTAAAGTTCTAATCTGGAAGTGGTACACTTCACTTCGTATTGCACACTGGCCAGCATGGTTAAGATGCTATGCCTTATAATAAGTGGGGCTGGGATATGTTGGAAAGCACAATGCTAGTCACATAGCAGTAAATGACTCTGCCATGCTAACTCACAGACACATCAAATTACTTATATAATCCTGGGGTTTCAGGTTAAAGACAGTGAAATAATAGATAATTATCACAGGATTGGCAAGTAAATATCAACTTTCTATGACCACATAATTGTGTGACTTCAAGTGATTAGCTTTTTTTTTTTTTTTAAGATTTTATTTATTTATTTGTAAGAGAGAGAGAGAGAGTGAGAGCGAGCACAGGCAGATACAGTGGAAGGCAGAGTCAGAGGGAGAAGCAGGCTACCTGCGGAGCAAGGAGCCCGATGTGGGACTCGATTCCAGGACGCTGGGATCATGACCTGAGCCGAAGGCAGCTGCTTAACCAACTGAGCCACCCAGGCGTCCCTCAAGTGATTAGCTTTTTAAAAAAAATATTTAAACATAGATTCCTATTATAATACACTAACAGAATTTTTCTTTAAAATCCGAACATGTATAACATAACCTTCTTTATTAAGAGCTATATTCCACAGGAAATAACACTAACTTTTAAAGGTTGACTATCTCACAGTTATGGATCAAAATAGAATACAGTTGTAAAAACTTTTAATACTTTAGAAAGATCCTGGCCCTTATTAGCATACAGATGTTGATAGTAATTTACCTTTATACAAAATCTATATAGTGTCATATAAATTTTCAGTAAACCTTTTCTTGTCTGCATATTAAAGCAATGTTGTAATCACTTTAACATATATTAACTCATTTAGTTATATCAACAATGTGATGAATTACTTGCCGTTTTTGTTCCTGTATTTAGTAAGACAACTGTAAGAAGCAGATAAGTGCTTAATATCTTTAACACCAACATTAACAGTTTCTCCTTTGTCAAATATTCTTCATTAGATTGCTAACTGAGATTTATGGTATCTGTGTTTCCCTTTGTTTTTCTAATTCATGTTTGAATTAAAGAATATATGCCTTCTAATCTGTTTTCACAAACATACATATATAATAAGAATAAGAAGACAAATATTGCATATACTACTATTTTTATATCCCTCCATTTTTGATTACTGAATAGAATGTGACTAACCAGTGCTCTGTTGATAGCCAATTGAGTATTTCCCCCAATTTATTCAGTTGCAAATAATGTTCCATGAATAGCTTAGTCAAAGCACATATGTATTTCTTTACCAAAATCGCTGAACTTATACTTCCCACCTACAACATTTTTGTGTGCCTTTTTTTTTCTTTTCTTACACCATTGTCAACATGTGGTATTATGTGATAGAAAAAAATAAAACATGCAAATTTTTCACTTATGAGTAAACAACAGCCTATATATATATATATCTTTTCTTATAAACTGTTTTTCATCTTCTTTTCTTCTACTTATATGCAGTTTTTTTATTTTCTTATTGATGTAAAGGAGTCCTTAGTACATACAGTATATAGAGAAATCACCCCCACCCCTCCCCAAAGATGTCTGCATCCTAATCCTCAGAATCTGTAAATGTGGTACCTCACATGGCAAAAGAAACTTTGCAAATATGATTAAATTAAAGATTATGGAAAAAATCTATTGGATTATCTAGATGGGCCCATTGTACTCCCCAAACTCATAAAAAGGAAGGTGAGTCAGAGAAGGAGACATGATTCCAGACACAGAGGTCTGAGTGGAAAAAAGTTATAAGCCAAGGAATGTGGGCATCTTTTAGAAGCTGGAAAAGGCAATGAATGAATTCTTCCCTAGAGATTCCAAGAAGGAATATGGCTCAACTGGCATCTTGATTTTAGCTTATTAAGTAAGGTCCATATTTGGAGAGAATGCCAAAAGTGTAAGATGAATAATTTGTGCTGTTTTAAACCACCAAGTTGGTGGTTAATTTGTCTTGCAGCAATAAGAAACTACTACAAAATATTAAGGCAGTTGGTCCCATGCTAGTTGATATGTGCAATTACTTTAACTCTGTCCTTTAGTCCTTGTTTCTAATGTTGGGTTTTGTGAGTTTTGGCCACAGTATATTTTAAAAGTGCTGAATATTGATACTCAAATCACATTTTTTCAAGGAATTTTACAGTTTCATAGTTTGGTTTTTTTTATAATTTTTTAAAAGATTTTATATATTTATGTGACAGAGATCACAAGTAGGCAGAGAAGCAGGCAGAGAGAGAGGAAGGGAAGCAGGCTCCCTGCTGAGCAGAGAGCCCAATGCGTGTCTCGATCCCGGGACCCTGGGATCATGACCTGAGCCAAACACAGAGGCTTTAATCTACTGAGCCACCCAGGCGCCCCTACAGTTTCATAGTTTTTATACAAAACTTTAATCTATCAGTTTATTTTGATGATGCAGTTACAGTGGGAATCTAACATTACTGTTTTTCTCCAAAACAAATGACAAGAGATCACAACTTCCTAAGAATGGGTGATATGATTTATAACTATCATTACTCCAGAAGTCTATTTTTTGAGCCAAATTGCCACTCAAAAATTATTGCTTTAGAAGAAATACTGATTTTTTGTGTATGATTTAGTTTGATGACAATTAAGATTTTGACTAATTTCTCTTCAACTGAATAAATACACAGCAGTGCAAAGGAGATATGAAAATATGAACAGAAACAAGGTTGAGTGAGATTTTCTCAGTCCTTCATCTTTTGATGTCTAGAAAAAGCATAAATTGAATATCAGAATTTGTCCCTCTATTTCATATATGAAATATTCATAGTAGAATAATAATGGCTTTAGTTTCAGGAAAGTAAGTGATTGATTTGGTTTCTTAATTCACTAGGTACCCTATCACTTCAGGCAACAAAAGTAAAACCCGACTAACTGATTATTTTTGTCACTTCTAAATCAGTGGATTCTTGGGGAGTCCTCTGGAGAAAAGCTGCCCAAATGATGAATAGGGATTTCTAGCCCCTGGATCATATGCATGGATTTTAGTATTCTAGCCATCTCTAATTATTTCCTTTCTATTTTGTGTTCATTTATAAATCTCTAAGAAAGATATAAAGAGACAATCTCCTTGGTGAACATTAAAAAAAAAAAAATAAGGAAACCAGCACAAAGCAGGTACCACTAGCTTTTTATTAAGTTGCTGAAAATAAAAGAACAGGTGGAAAGCTTTATAGCCTCTTCATCAAGCTACAAAGCTACAAGGAAGCATATTGAACTCTAGGCATGATAGTGACATGGAATTAATGTGTTTAGTGCAATTTCAATAGAATTAAAGGAGAGAAGTGTAAAATGTGAAAATGCTAGTTTCTGCTTCTCAAAATATTTCCCCACAGTTTAGAGAAAATGGTTAGTAAAGAATCCTCATCATTAGTATTTAAAAGTTCTGTACCTTATAATTAATTACATTGTCTTCACAAGCTACTGTGAACTTTCCAACAAGACAGATATTCAATATATTTTATTTAAAAAAAATATCTGAGGAACACTTGGAAACATCAGAATGACATAAATTCTGGTATATAATTAATTTGTAAATTCAAACTAGCATAAGTATGTATCACATAGAAATAAATTAGTTTTAAACAAGATGCATACCTTGCCCACTTCATTAATGGTCATTGAAAATTAACATTAAATGAATTGTTCAGGTTTGGGATATTGGAACATTTGGGAATCTGAATCTATTTTAGGAACAGGAATTAACACTGCTAGCTAAGAACTTCGAGCACCTGCAAAACCTATCGCCTATCTCTTCCACTGTTTACAACTAAAAATCTGAACAAAATACAAAACCACCTCCCAAGGACTCTGAACTGTTAACAATAGTAAGCAGAATAAACCTAACCAAAGAACAAAGGATTTCTACTCAAAAACTATGGAACTCTCATGAAAGAAATTGAAGAAGACACAAAGAAATGGAAAAATATTCCATGTTCATGGATTGGAAGAGCATATATTATTAAAATGTGTATGCTACATAGATCAATCTATGCATTCAATAAATCCCTATCAAAATACTATCAAGTTTTTTAACAGAGCTGCAACAAATAATCCTAAAATCTATATAGACCCCAAATAGCCAAAGGAACATGGGAAAAGAAAACCAAAGCTAGTGGCATCACAATTCCAGACTTCAAGCTCCATTACAAAGCTGTAATCATCAACACAGCATGGTACTGGCACAAAAAAAGACACATAGATCAGTGGAACAGATCAGAGAACCCAGAAATGGACCCTCAACTCTATGGTCAACTAATCTTTGACAAAACAGTAAAGAATATCCAGTGGAAAAAAAGACAGCCTCTTCAACAAGTGGTGTTGGGAAAATTGGATGGTCACATGCAGAAGAATGAAACTGGACCATGTCCTTACACCATACACAGAAAGAAACTCAGAATGGTTGAAAGGCTTAAGTGTGAGACAGGAATCCATCAAAATCCTTAAGGAGAACATAGGCAGCAGCTTCTGTGACCTTGGCCACAAGAGCTTCTTGCTAGACTTGTCTCTAAAGGCAAGGAAAACAAAGGCAAAAATGAACTATTGGGACTTCATCAAGATAAAAAGCTTTTGCACAACAGAGTAAATAGTTGACAAAACAAGAAGACAACTGACAGAATGGGAGAAGATATTTACAAATGTCTTATCAGATATAGGGCTAGTATATAGAATTTATAAATGGCAACAAACTCAACACCCAAAGAACAAATAATCCACTCAAGAAATGAGTAAAATACAGGAACAGATATTTCTCCAAAGAAGACATCCCATGGCCAACAGATACATGCAAAAATGTTCAACATCACTCAGCATCAGGGAAATACAAATCAAAACCATAATGAGATACCACTTCATATCAGTCAGAATGGTATGAAATTAACAAGCCAGGAAATGACAGATATTGGCAAGGATATAGAGAAATCTATATCCTTTTACACTGTTGGTGGAAATGCAAGCTGGTGCAGCCACTCTGGAAAACAGTACAGAGGTTCCTCAAAAAGTTGAAAATAGAACTACCCTGTGACTCAGTAATTGCACTACTAGGTATTATGCCAAAGATAAAATGTAGTGATTCGAAGGGGAACTTGCAACCAATGTTTATAGCAGCCATGTTCATAATAGCCAAACTATGGAAAGAGCCTAGATGTCCATTGACAGATGAATGAATAAAGAAGATGTGGTATATACAACCTGGTATACAGTGGAATATTAGTCAGCCATCAAAAAAATCTTGCCATTTGCAATGATGTGGATTGAATTAGAGGGTATTATGCTAAGTGAAATAAGTCAATCAGAGAAAGACAATTATATGATCTCATGCATATGTGGAATTTAAGAAAACAGGATCATAGGGGAAGGGAGGGAAAAGTAAAACAAGGTGAAATCAGAGAGGGAGACAAACCATAATAGACTCTTAAATTATCAGAAACAAACTGAGCATTGCTCAGGGGAGACAGGTGGGGGGATGGGGTAAGGTGATGGACATTAAGGAGGGCACATGGTATTATATAAGACTGATGAATCACTGAGCTCTTCCTCTGAAACTAGTAATACATTATATGTTTATTTTAAAAAAAGTAGTAGGGAGTTTAGTGAAGAGAACTGCAACTGAAGAATAGCCTGTAACCAGACTGAGTTTTCTTCTTCTTCTTCTTCTTTTTTTTTTTTAAAAGATTTTATTTATTTATTTGACAGAGAGAGAGATCACAAGTAGGCAGAGAGTCAGGCAGAGAGAGAGGGGGAAGCAGGCTCTCTGCTCAGCAGAGATGCTGAAGCAGATGCAGGCCTCGATTTTAGGACCCTGAGATCATGACCTGAGCCACCCAGGCGCCCCTCTAAATTTCTTTTTAATCTTTTATCTCTCAACTTAATCTGAAGGTGTCTCTAGTATGGGACTACGGAGTAAGTGTGGGAAGAGAACTTCTATGATAACCCCTATCTTTCTGCCAGAAAATAAGGATAAGAAACCTCTGCAGGCTCTCATCAGCAGTAGGGTATAGGATCACCGTGTTTTCTTCTTTGTCTTTCTGTCTGAAGGGTAGGTAAACGGGGTGTCTGGAAGCTTTCAAGTGTTTGAGAAATCCTCTTAGAGAAGATAGCCAAAGAAGAGGATTCCCTGACTCGGTGTATGAAATAACAAGTTCCAGATTCACCTCTGAAATGCAGTGCATGGAACAGACCAGAAGTATCAGAGGCTGTGAGAATTAAACTACTGTATAAATTGAAATTCAATCTCAGGCTGACACCCAAAAGATGGATGCATGAGATGGACCCAAAACGACAAAGCAAAGCCTTTGAAAATAGAGCTTACATTAGAATCACATCTAGAAGGCGAGACAGAGTCTGCAGTCTGAACCTAACTAGATTGATTGACTGCAAAAACAAAATAAAACAAAATGTACTTTCTTCAAAAGATTTCAACAGAACCTTAGTTTCACAAGATAATATACAAAATGGCTGTGTTACAATCTAAAATTACTCAACATTCCGAAGGCCAGGAAAATATGAACAATTCACAAGGAAAAAGAATCCACAACTAAAAATTCCTACATGTTGGAGTTATCAAAGACTTTAAAGCAACTATTGAGGTAATGTTAAATTATCTTGGAATTAATGAAAAATAGAAGTTATATTAAGAACCAAATGGAAATGTCCAAAGTGAAAAAGTAAAATATCTGAAATTTTAAAACCTACTAAGTGGGCATAATAGCAGAATAGAGATGACAGAAGAAAGAGTCAAAGAACTTAAAGATAAACAAAGGAAAATAATCCATTTGTATAGGAGAGAGAAAAAATATATTGAACAAAATAAACTTCAGGGATATCCAATTGGAATATCCAATTTAGGAAGTTTTTTTCATTGTATCTAAATTTTAAAAACTTTTTTTCTCTCTCCTTTTAGGAATCCAGTGACACAGAACCAGATTTTTCATACTGTATTTTGATTTTTATTTTGCATTTTATTTCATAAATTCACAGGGGCTTAAATATCCTGTAAATATAAAAGTTCATTTCGGGGCGCCTGGGTGGCTTAGTGGGTTAAGCCTCTGCCTTCAGCTCGGGTCATGGTCTTGGGGTCCTGGGATTGAGCCCTGCATCATCAGGCTCTCTGCTCAGCGGGGAGCCTGCTTCCTCCTCTCTCTCTGCCTGCCTCTCTGCCTACTTGTGATCTCTCTCTCTCTGTCAAATAAATAAATAAAATCTTTAATATAAAAGTTCATTTCAGCAACATTATCATAGCTTTATAATACAAGAAATCAAACTGAATCATTTTAATGAATAGAATTTGAAATCCTCTTAGGTCATAAGCATTAGTCAGAGAAAGATATATAAAAACAGAATTTGGTTTCTGGCTGTGGCATCTCAGCTACTTGGGAGAAAAGAAATCAACCCTCTAGGAATTCTGGATAAAATGAAGTGAAGTTCCTTTCAAATGCATTGTTACTTGAATTAAGAAAATCCCCAGGGATTGAAAAAAAAGTTGTTTTAAAAGAAGAGTGCTTTGCAAGTCATATTGAATGAATTTGCCAACCTTGGTCATAAATAGACCTTCAGTATTGACAGTTAATTATTATTAACTGCTAATTACCAACCCAGGAACAGCAGTAAAGACCTTGGCCAGCATGAATTAGGGAGTTGGAACACCTGCCTAACATTGGTATCCTCAAATGAGAGACTAAGTTAGAAAAAAAAAAAAAAAAAGCCCACAATCATATTTAAAGATGAGATAACAATTTTGTTTTGTTTTACTGTTTTATTTTTGTTCATATTTTTCTATCTCAAATTGAACTCTGGCTGGGAAACAATAGTCTCTTTAAAAAACAAAACTACAGACCTGCCCTCATAAACTATTGGGTATCTAAATTTACACTGTTTATATTATTATGGCAATGAAAATAAGAACCAAATCTCTTATAGAACTTTCCCCTACTATCTGGTAGAAAAAAAGATTAAATTTTATATTGAGAAAGTTACCTTCAATTAATGCATTATAAGATTCCAATATATGAAGTTACACTAAACTTTAGTAAACAATCCAAAATTATAAGGGTATATGAGGAGATAATCAGGATTGTCAGTATAAATTAAAGAGAACAACATTAGACAGCAGTTAGACAACATTAGACAGTTAGGAAGTAGTAAAGGAAGCATCCAAATTAAGAAACATACAAAATACCAAGTTTGATTCTAACAAATAAACCTGCACCACATTGTAGTGGTTGGGCCAAACACTAAAGACAAAGAAAAGATCTTAAAAGAAACCAGAAAAAAAAATGCCATTACAAAGAATGCCAATTAGACTGAGGATGGAATTTCAGCAAACCAAAAATATTCTATAAGAGTTGAGAAAAATAACTGAAAATGCATGATTTTCTATCAAGGTAAAATATTCAAAGAAATGTAGAAATAGAGACATTCTCAGATCATCAGAATTCAGAGATTATTGCCAGCATTATCAAAAGGAAGAAACTTCCATCATTATCTCCAAAAAAATGGAGGAAATTTTAAATAACATTGGTAAATGGTAATCAGATTAAATCATCAGAATATTAGAGGCATTAGGTATCATTTCTAGATCATCAAGATAAAAAAGAAAGAAAAAACCTTCTATCAATCTGAAGGAATGTACAAAAACGTAAAAAAAAGACAAATTGGATGGAACTAGAGCATATCATGCTTAGCGAAATAAGTCAAGCGGAGAAAGACAACTATCATATGATCTCCCTGATATGAGGAAGTGGTGATGCAACATGGGGACTTAAGGGGGTACGAGAAGAATCAATGAAACAAGATGGGATTGGGAGGGAGACAAACCATAAGTGACTCTTAATCTCACAAAACAAACTGAGGGTTGCTGGGGGGAGGGGGTTTGGGAGAAGGGGGTGGGATTATGGACATTGGGGAGGGTATGTGCTTGGGTGAGTGCTGTGAAGTGTGTAAACCTGGTGATTCACAGACCTGTACCCCTGGGGATAAAAATATATGTTTATAAAAAATAAAAAATTAAAAGTATATGGGAAAAAAAAAGACAAATTAAAAAAAAAACAAAGTAAATAAATCACAGATATATGTTGTCTGTTAAAACAAATCCAAACATTATAGTGCCTATAATGACATAAAGTTGCCTGTTATCAATGACAGTCGTTGTCAGAATGTATTTGTGTAAAAGAAATCTCCCATCCATGTGTTGTTTATATATACACCTAAAACATAATGGGAAAGGGAATTTGAAAGTATGGAAATGTATGTACTGGGAATATAATAATCAAAATAAAACCTCGGTATTTCAATTAATGTCAAATAAAAATCTTAGTCACCTTAAATATGAATAAACATGATAAAGAACAACTACATCATGGAATATCCACACAAAGGAATGCTATATAGCAGTGGAAAAAAGTGAACTAGAGCTAGAAGTTAAATAACAATATAAGTTACTAAGGAACAAATATGGTATTATTTACATTTGTGTGCGTATGTATGTGCATGTGTGTGGAAAACATGAAAAATAAACCTAATATGGTATAATGGCGCATAAATAGTTGCCTTAATAGTTCTTTACCTGGGTGATGAGTTCCCAGGTAGTTTTTAATGTACTATATATTTGTTTGTATACCTATGAAATAACAGAACAATAAAATAACATAAAGAAAAACAGATACTCTAGTGCTTAGAGTTCCTCTATCTTGCATAAGCCTTTTTCTGGGAATGATAATATCATCTGGCTTTCATTGTATAGTAAAAGAATAAATCATTAGAGTCATCTCAAGATTGATTTGGCAACAATATTTTTTTTTCTTTCAACTCCAACTGCCTGAACTGTGTCTGATTTGTAAATCCCAGGATGTATTGCTGTCCTTTTGAAGAAATCACATTATTTATTTTCTACAGACATTAATTTTATTCCAGTTTCTTTTCTGTAGGTAATTAGAGTATTTTCAAGTCCAACTCATTATTCATTTGGGGGTTGACAAATTCTTCTGAGTTTTCATTGCCTTTCTAGATTTGAATCTGCTTTTAAGACTCTTTATTCTTCCTACCACCCTGACTCTCAGGATGTGCAGTTGAAAAAAGGCATAAATTTTTACTTAGCAAACTACAGATCCCAGTTTTATTAGCACATCCATAAGCAGAGTGATTCTGATAATATAGAAAATACAAAAGTAGTGCGTATTATATGTGCACTATATATTGACACACATATAATGATAATATATATTATATTATTTATGCATTTATTATATGAATGTATTGTATATAATATTGTATGTATATATGTATATAAATTATATATGTGTGCAAGTATGCATACATATGTATACATGTATATAGCAATATACTATGTATTATTATATGTGTGTGTGTTTATAATCATGACCTAGGTTGTTCAGTTCTGTTTTGGTTTTGGTTTTATTTCACCATGGTAATATTATAGGCTACATTTGAGGCTCCAGAAACCATATCTCCTTTCTCTCTAACCTTCCTGCCTCAACTCAATTACTCTTATAGAATTTTACCTTAATATCATACTGATTGATGAATATAGTAGATATATCTCGTGTGTGTCTGTGTCCTTGTTCATGTTTCTTTTTTTTTTCCTGATGTTAATTTTATTCTTTCCTATGATAAGCTCACTGTGATGTCAAATTGTCAGAACTATCTCCATGCCTCTAGCTGCAAATGCAGGTACATAATCATGGATGGTTGAAAAAAAGAACTTCATCATCTGCATTGATTATTTCAATGAGGGTATGTGACTGAAGCTAGTCATTGTTGTGGCTTACCAGTCAAATATCCGAATAGACAATCACTCTAAGTCAAAGTATTTACTCTGTATTACATAAATATGGGGCCACTGACAGCCCTGTGGCCTGCTAAGAGAAGAGTGACTGTCATTTAATGGTTGGAAAGAGAAGGAAAAAGAGAATAGTGAGAGAGAGAGGAGGCCCTTGTGACAACATACCAGCACCTGGACCCAGTAAGGAAAGCAGAGGTCAATAACCTGGAAATACAGAGCCAGACAATGCCATTTGGTCCAGATTTATCTGAACCCCAATGTGCACTAGGACTTACCAACCATATGAGTAATTTTTCTTTACATAGGACTGGGTTTCTGTTACTTGCTATGAAGGGATTCAGAATAATACTTTTTAAACTTTTTGTTGAAATAGAGCATACATACAGATGCAATTAAACATCATATATATGCAGTTTCCTGGGTTTTCACAAAGTAAATACCTCTAGTAACCAGCAGCCAGATCAAGAAACAGAATACTCCTAGTATTCCCTAAGCCCTCTTGTACCTCTTCCAGTCAATGTCCTCTCTAAGAATCACTATAATGCCATTTTTAATTTTTCCAATATTATATTGTAAATTTTTTTCAAACATACAGCAACTTTGAAAAACTTTTACGGTGCACACTTCAATAACCACCAGGTATATTCTATAATTAACATTTTACTATATTGCTTGATTATATATCCAGCCATCTATTTATCTTTCTTTCCATCTTTTAATCCATCTCACTTTTTCAATGAATTCAAAGTAAGCAGCTGACATCATTTCACTCCCTTCTTTTTAGGAAAACCTTAATAAAATGAAATACACAGTCCTAGCCTATCCGTGGACTCCTTCATAAATAAACATATTTATGTTCTGTTTTCATGGTATTTGGATGGGTTGTCTAAAATAAAAAACATGAAGTCAGAGGGGTGAGATGTCTGCTGTATGTTGACTAGATTATCTAAGCATTTCATAGCACTATTTCATGTGATGATTATCCTATCTTTTTTCTTCTTTTAATAAACCCAGTAAGTGTATAAGAATACTTATATTATTACCCAATCATATTTTATTGCATTAGGTATAGGCTAAATTGACCTGAATCTTTTATTTTTAGGCAATAGTTCTCTCTAGAAAAGCTTTCTTTGGGTGACTGATGTCAAAGCTACAGTAGAGACCCAACATGCTCAGTGATCAGTCTTCATTCTATTAATGGTTCTATTTTCTACTGATACCAGTTCACTCCAAAGATGACCAGAAAAGCAATGGGTCTTTTGAGAAATTAAAAAATATAGTCCGCATGGGTGCCTGGGTGGCTTGGTGGCTTAAAGCCTCTGCCTTCTGCTCAGGTCATGCTCTCAAGGTCTTGGGATCGAGCCCTGCATCAGGCTCTCTGCTCAGCGGGGAGCCTGCTTCTTCCTCTCTCTCTCTCTCTCTGCCTGCCTCTCTGCCTACTTGTAATCTCTGTCTGTCAAATAATAAATAAAATCTTTTAAAAATGCGTAGTTTGCAGTCCTTGATATAATATTTGGAAGGAGTCAGAAAAACCAGTATTCCATATAACAAATCAGCCTTTGATTTATTTGGTTCATGATTAAGTTCAAATTGTTAATGTGTTTATTCTCACCTCAAGCTTCTAATAGGTTCAATATATTTATAACAGAAATGTTCTGAAAACAGAATGTGTTGATAAATGCAACACTTTTTTGAACCAGAAAATAACCTATTTCACTTACGTCATCAGTAAAAAATGTATTAGATGTTAAATGCTAGAACCTATATTTATGTCTGATCCTTTGTTGCTGTGTTTGGTGGAGACACCACTGAAGGATAGGAATGCTGTGCTCTCATTCTCTATTATACCTGACAGGATTCTTAAAGTATGAAACTGGATACCACTTCCTAATGGTACTCTTCCTGTTGGGTGCACACAGTGGAATCTGTTGTACCGTAGAATCCATGTTCTCTATGGGCCACTGCATTTCCACCCTCTTCTCTGACTTCCATTTCACCTTCTGCCTCCAACCAGAGTGGTTTCTTGGAGTCTCCAACTTTCTTCATCTTCGGGCTGCATGATTCTTGTTTGTTACGTACTACACAATATGATTATTTGTCTGTGCTTGCATTCTTGTTATGCCTATATTCAGTCTTTAATAGTACTTAGCTCTTCTTAATAGGATTGTGTTTATTAGGAACTAAAGTGAGATTTCACCAATAAACTTGAGTATAAAGAAATACAATTTTCAAGTGAGGGTTGAACTATATAATATCTATTCATAATGAAAATAGCCAAAATAATTTGAAGTTATGATAAAAAAAGATTGATGATTGACTCCAAAGCCACAAATTTTGATTGTAATGCTTTTGAATTCATTCACTTATTTATTTATTCAGTCACTTATTTATTCAGTCAACAAATTTTATTAAGCACCTCCTATATATTCAACACTATTCAAATTACTGAGGGTACAGAAATGAAAATGAGACAAAAATCTTTACCCTCAAAAAAAAAAAAAAAAAGTCTTTACCCTCATGGAACCCACACAGAAAAAGAGAACAACTAGTATAAAAGGCTCAGGAATAGAATGAACTTGACATGTTTATGGAGCATAAAAAAAGCCAGTGTAATGAAAATTTAATGAACAAATGGGAAAATGGGAGGAGATAAGGACAGTGGCTCTTCCTGGGCCCCATGGGGATAGTGTTATGGCTTGCATGTTTTTGTTAGACCAAAATTCATATCTTGAAACTCTGATTCCCAGCGATGGAATTTGGAGATGTGGCCTTTGCAAGGTAATTAGTACATGAGGGTGGAGACTTCATGACTGGATGACTATCCTTAGGAAACAATAGTGGGGATGCCTGGTGGCTGTAGGTTAAGGGTCTGACTGCTGATTTCCACTAAGGTTGTGGTTTCAAGGTTGTGAGATCAAGCCCTGTTTTGGGCTCTGGAATCAGCGTCGAGTCTGTCTAAGATTCTCTCCCTCTGCCCCTCTCCCCGGATGTGATCTCTCTCCCTCTCCCTCTCTCTCTCTCTCTCTCTCTCTCTCTCAAATAGATAAGTAAATCTTTAAAGAAGAAGAAGAAGAAGAAGAAGAAGAAGAAGAAGAAGAAGAAGAAGAAGAAGAAGAAGAAGATGAAGGAGAAGGAGAAGGAGAAGGAGAAGAAGAAATAGGAAAGTATGTTTGTCTCTCTGTTCTCTGTCATACAAGGACATAGCAAGAAGGTGGCTCTCTACAAGCCAGGAAGTGAGTTCTCACTGCAACCTCACCATGCTGGCACTCAGATCAGGTTTCCAGCCTTCAGAAATGTGAGAAACAAATGTTTGTAGTTTATGCTAACTCTGATCTTTTCTTACATACAGCAGCCTAAGCAGACAAAGGCATATAGTAAGTATTTTGTATTGAATTTAAAGTGTGATAAGAAGCCATTGGGCAATTTAATCAGGGGAGTAACAAATTGATGAAATTGGTCTTAACTATCCCTTCAACTTAACCAAACGTACACATGGTTCTTCCTGTCTCTAGGCCCCTGACCTCCCTTTTCTTAGAGCTTTACTTTGAAAATCTATGATTGTAATTTCTTTCTCTCCCCCTTTGAGATGTAAATCTTTTTAAGAGTGTCTTGCTAGTTTTACAGTTCAGGAATCCCTATTAGGTAATTAATTTCAGGTGAGTGTGTGTATAGGCAGCTGGCTCCTACAGAACATAAGGTAGCCCCATGATGAAAGGAATCATCGGCATTGAGGGAGAAGGAGGCAGTCAGTGAGGGTAGAGCCCCAGAGAAAGGAGGGGCAAAGTGCAATCTGCAATGGGAGTTCAAGTAGGGAAGAGCCCATGCAAAATATTATAGGCTACCTTAAATGTTTGCATTTATCCAAAAGCAAATGAAGCCATCAAAGTGTCTGGACAAAGAGAAAGGTGGGTATTGACATGGTTCAATTTCTTTGGGAAAAATAGGACACTCTAGTGGTGATATGGAAATTAAATAGAGAGAGAAAGAGTATATATGAGGGTTTAGTTAGCAGGCCAGTGTGGTAATTTAGATAAGACAGTAGCTGGTCAGAAGGTAGTAAAAATAAGAATGAGTGAACATACTTCAACTATTCCTGAAGCAAAGTAGACAACTTCTGAATAAATTGAATGGAGATGAGAGAGAAAGGGCAGAGGTGACTCTCAGACTTGCAACTGAAAATGAGTAGAGTAACAGATTCATTCACTGAGAAACAGAATATGCAACAGCACCAGGGGTGGGCAGGAGGAGGGGCTGAGTTGGGAGAAGTATATATAAAGTATTTGTAAAGAATGCAGCAGTCATAAAGGTAGTCAGAACATCTGGAGCTACAAGAAGAAAATCAGAGAGCCATATGTAGGAGATGAAAAAGAATTTTCCCTCTACCCTTCGAGGTTTTTGGTTGAGACACCCAGAATAAAAAAAAAACCAGATTAACAAGAGAATAATAAGCAGGAGTTTAATAACCTGTATACCTCCTGCATACGTTAGAGATAACGAGGAAAATGGAGTAACTCCCTGAAATGGGCCAAGGTATCGTCTGAAGTACTTAAGTACTTAAGATAAAAGAAGATGATGGGGGGCAGGGGGTAGTAATGGGAGTAAAACCTTTTTTCAGACAAAGTATAGTAAATGAGGTTATGGTTCCTATGCAGACATCATTTCTAGAGTTTAGTCATCCTTCCTGGTACAGAGAAGCAGACACCCTTACAAATGGACATTTCCTTTATAAATGTAAATATCTCTCACAAAAGAGTTACTTATACTCTGTCTGCTGCTTCTGTGTCTGCTGCTTAAAAGTTACCAGCTCAAGATAATCATTATACCAAAGAGACATATTTTGAGGTAGGAAATTCTGCTCCCTTTCATGTGTATGAATAATAACTTTGAAACTACTTTCCAGGGAAAGATGTCCTGTTTCTGTTCATTCCCTGACCTGTGGGAATCCATCTGGCCAAACAAAACAAAAAACAAACCACCACAACAGAAAATATTATTTTAGTGTCTTTCATTCAGTCAGTCATTCATTGATTCAACAAAATTTTTATTGTGCAACAAGTAAGTGCCAGGAAGTTTAAGTCTAGACTTTAGAATCATCTAATGATTAGAATCATCTAATGCTAGCTATTTTCTGATACCATGCTTACTCACTCTTACTTTATTTATAATTTATATTTTATGTAGCTTTCCCATGGAGAAAGATGGGCCAGCCAAAGAACATGTGTTTGCAGGAGCCATTTTGGCATTTAAATTTCCATTGCAACATATTTATTTTGCATTCAAGTTTTATATATCAGTATCCTCAGCTTAGGAAATGTGTAGTTATCCCAGATATATGGGGCCACTCTGAGTAGGCTAACAAACTACTGAGTTCTCTGAGCCTGAAAGCCTAAAATTAGTATATACTCAAGGGTTTTTATCACTCAAAATTGTACAGAAAATCCTTTCCATTGGCCAGATTCACAAAATGGTCACATACACATTAAGTGTAATGTCTTGAATGGAAAGCCAGCTCAACTGAGAAATAAAACTATAGTGTCTCTATAAATATCCTCAAGGAGGCATTTTTGAACCATTCCATACCTGAGTTATTTTTAAGTGTTAGGCATAGTTCACTTATCCCATGAATACCATTTAACATTATTTGAATTAACACTCACCCTTTCAGATCTTATAGCTACTAGCATTTAACTACCTTTTTGATTGGTTAATTCATCTTCCACTAATGTTTCCAGCATGCAGACTTGACAGACTATTACCCTACTTGTAAATGGATTATTTGGTGTTTTAAAGTTGGATGTGATTTGACATAACATGACTTATAACTAAATAAACAATTTAAAAGCCATATGCCAACTCACTTTGCTATTATATTGATTTTTAGTTAGTGCCTAGTGACATGTAAAAGAATTTTTTAAAAGTAGCCACTTTTACCACATTGAGGAATGATGTGGTGTGAATAACTTAGAAAATATTTTGAAGTGAGGCAGACCATGGATTGACTCACTGCCAGCACCTTAAGTATTACTGTACCTTTCCCCTAGTTTCCTACACTGCACAGTTATTCTGAGGATTAAGCATAATGTTTGCAAAATATCCATACAATACGTAGCAAAAAGAAAGGCCCTGAGAAATACATACTGAGAAATAATAAAATTATTATTACAATTATCACTGTCATTTTCAGCAATAGAAGCTTCTGAAATCTTTTTCAGAAAAAACACCATTTATTTAGTGTTTGGGGGAGATCCAGGTTTTGTAGGGCCTGAAGCTTATACGTTTCTGAGTGTTTTCTTTAAAAAAAAAAAAAATTACAGAAAAACAAAAATTTGGTGCAGAGCCTTAAAAGAAGCTAGACTGGCTAAAGAGCCTTTAGCTAGGCTTTATTAGTAAAGTAGAACAAAATAAGTAACCCCAAATATGCCACTTTGCCATGTGGATTATTTTGTGCTGAAGCAATCAAGACCTAACATTCTTTTCTCTCCTATAACCACCCAAAGAATTTAGATTGGTAGCCTGGCTGAGAAAGAGAGCTATTACCAGAGATAACTTTTTATTTGAAAGACCTATCATAATGGCAGAGCAAACACCCAGTTAGCAAACATCTGTTCTTCATAGCATCTTATGAATTACCCTGTTCCCATTTCAAACCCAAGCCCTTGTCCCATTCCTTAGCTCAGGATGGCATATAAGCCTCAATTACCTGACTTGTTTTAGGTCTCATATTCTTATGGGGCTCCCATACATATGTAATTTAATTTGTTGTTCTCCTGTTCATCTATTTTGTGTCAATTTAATTAATAGACCTATCAAAATAACCTACGAGGGCAGAGAAAAAATTTTCCCTCCCCAACATTAACTTCACAGTAAATAAACCTCAAACAAAAGCTGACTAGGGTTTATAATCTGGAAAATCTGTACTATCACAGTAATTAATATTTTCCCTCCTCAAGAGTAAAATAGAACTCCAGTTCAGTGACTCTCATCTCTCCAGGGATGTCCATGCTCTTTTCCACATGCCCATATGCTTTTATTTAAATTTTGAACATGACATCAGAATAGAGCACATTTGTTACCTAAAGTCCCAGTGATACACATGAAGATATACCTACGTATCCATTCTGGAGCTTCAGTAACAAATAGTTACCAAGAAAATTTGGGGTGAAATCAGAGAAGGAAAAATAATGAGTATTAGAAATTTAGGCCTGGATTTGCATTTAAGTGGATGGAACAGTTTCAAATGTCAATTCAACTCAATTTAAGAAGCATCATTTACTTTGAAGCAAATAAACCCAACCAAAAAGATTTGAGAAGGCTTCACAAAGGAATTGACTTGAATTTGGCATTAAAAGATGTTTCAAATCCATCAGATTACTTTTTCCTGTTTTATCCTAATTCCCCAATTTGGTTCTTAACTCTTTTAAGGGATTGCTATGAGGCCCCACCAGGGCCACACATCCTAATAGAGTATCCTTTTTTCTCTATGCTACTATCTACAGCTCTATGTTGTGAAATATAGGCATTGCTGAAATGATATGAAGTCATTTAAAGTATTTTTTAAAAGATTTTTATTTATTTATCAGAGGGAAAGAGAGAGAGCACGAGCAGGGGTAGCAGCAGTGACAGGCAGAGGGAGAAGTAGACTCCTTGTTGAGAAGAGAGCCCAACACACGACTTGATCCCAGTACCCTGGAGTGGCTGTGCCTAGGTACAAGATTAGGAAATTGAGATTCAGATACCCATGTTCCTTACATGGCAGAGACAGAAGTTAAATCCCCGTTTCCCCAGATGCCTCTGTTTCTAGAGCACATGTTTTTTTACCATCCTTTAATGCACTTCTTTGTCCTTCTGGATTACTTTTCTTCTTCTCTGTTCCTGTATCACATGCTGAATATAAACTGTTTTACTTTTTTTTTTTTTAAGATTTTATTTATCTATTTGACAGAGAGATCACAAGTAGGCAGAGAGGCAGGCAGAGAGAGAGGGGGAAGCAGGCTCCCTGCTGAGCAGAGAGCCCGATGCGGGACTCGATCCCAGGACCTTGAGATCATGACCTGAGCTGAAGGCAGAGGCTTAACCCACTGAGCCACCCAGGTGCCCCAATTGCTTTACTTTTAAAAATGTTTTTGCACAGGTATTTAGAAAATTATCATCTTTGTTATTTTAAGATTTATTTTAGAGATATGTCTCTCACTCATGTTCAAGAAACATATTCCATACAGTACATGTGAAAACCAACCTCATTATTTAAAATCTTATGATACAACTTAGGATACCCATATTCAAGCTGTCCCTTTTTGCAAAGCAAGTAAGTTATTTGTAAACAGTTGCATGAGTTACCATTCTGTAGGGAAAAATCTAAAATCTAAGGAAACTATTAGATTAAGGCAATACACTTAAACGTTTTAAGATTGTTAGTCAGCCTTCACCAATTGATGTTTGACATTTGATGCATGTGACATCTTAATATAAAATCTATTTTGCGAGATTTTTAAAGTTACAATGGGTGCTCAGTGAGTTAAGTGTCTGACTCTTGATTTCGGCTCAGATCATGATCTCAGTGTCATGAGATCAAGCCCTGCATTGGGCTCTGTCCTCAGCAGGAAGTCTGTCTGGGATTCTCTCTTTCTGTTTCCCTCTGCCCCCTGCCCCGCCCGCACCCCCACACTCGCGGGCTCTCTCTAAATAAATAAGTAAATAAAGTTACAGTTAGGGTTCTAATGTAATGTAGTTTTTCATGGGAAAGTGAAGCAGACTTCACTACTATGCCCTACCTAGATTCATGAAGTAAGTCTTTAGTAGTTTTTACTTTACTACATCCCCCTCTCTTCTTTTTTCTGTTTCTTCCAGTGAAAAGGGGAAAAACGTCTCACAAAAGTAGCAGGAAATTTCCATGTGCTTGGAAAAAAAAAAACTAAAACAAAAACAAACAAACAAACAAACAAAAACCAGGTCTGTTTCCCAGGAGGAATCATTGAAAAAAAGAGAATGTGTGCAAATGAAGAGAAAAATCTGCTTATCTGAAATGTTTCATTAAAATTGTAAGATTCCAGGAGGACCTCAAAAATGGCCGTGAGTACTGAACATGTCCAATAACTGCAAAGGAGAGACATTTTACAGTGTACCCGAGGACTCTCTGAAAAGAAACCTGTAGGGAGCTGGCAAAGGGGCAAGAGGAAGAGAAGAGACCAACATGGTACTATCACCAAACCAGACATTAAAATTTTTTCTTTGCTTTGGTAACTGTCTCGGTAGAGTTGCAGCTGAAAACTTCAGTGTGTTTTACCTCATAAAGTTTTAGAGAAAAGAAAATGGGTAACGGGGAAATGATGTAAATAATAACACCCATGAAATTTTGCAGTAGCTTTCTCCTGAGAAAATACAAAATCCTCACAGAAAAATGTCGAATTAACCTTCTGAGCATCAACTCATGGACCACGGAGTTCACAACCCAGCATGTACAGAAGTGATTAAAAGACTCCATGCCTTACTGAAAGCTCAAATTATGGACGTGTTAGTTCACCAATCCAGCCACTAGAGTTCACTGGCGGATGCCAATGCCGGAGCACTGGCCCAGCCGATCAAGAGGGAAATGTTTTTTTAGCATGGCTGACCCCGTGGAAGACCCAGAGCCTCACTATGTTTATTAAATTCCCTGCTTATTCTAGCAGTTAAGTAGCTTTTTATTCCGAGTCAAAAATGTAATGTAGTGAAAGCTCATTAATTTGGATTTCAATGGCTTTTATTTTTTCATAATTTTGAAGGCGATTAACCAGTATTTCCTTTAGAATATCTCTAAACAAATATCTCAGTAAACAAATTAATAGCAAGGGTAGGTTGCTGCTGGGAGGGGCTTTCTTAAAATGCTTCATAGCTGGAACTTTTCATTCGCCATCAAATAGTTTTGCAATCTCCTACTTCCTTGCTCAGAGACTGTATTTTAATTGGAAATCATTCTTACATCTTCATTTAAAAATTTTTTCTGAGATAACCTCCCCCAAAAGATTTGTTTGCCTAATTCCAGTTACTTCATTTACAATAAATGCAAATTTTCTAACATTCAGTTATTGTTAAAAATCCAATTGTTTTTTTCTTCAAAGATCCCATTATAAAGGCTTTTGTTGTTGTTGTTTTGTTTTGTTTTTATCATAAACAGTCTCTACTTAAAAGTTTTCTATCTCATTTAGTCCTAGCACCCCTTTCCCTGAATCTTTCTCTCTTCTAAGACTGTTGTGGAGAGGGACGCCTGGGTGGCTCAGTTGGTTGGACGACTGCCTTCGGCTCAGGTCATGATCCCAGAATCCCAGGATCGAGTCCCGCATCGGGCTCCCAGCTCCATGGGGAGTCTGCTTCTTCCTCTGACCTTCTCTTCGCTCATGCTCTCTCTCTCACTGTCTCTCTCTCAAATGAATAAATAAAATCTTAAAAAAAAAAAAAAAAGAAAGAAAGACTGTTGTGGAGAAAATTCTTTGTTTTGGTCTTTTTTAACCTGTGCTTGTTTCTTCTTCTTTTTTATCTAATGTGTTCTGCAATTTTAGATTGCTGCCTGGTTGCCATTATTCTTGGCTGATGCCTGGGTGGCATTTCATAAAACATTTTTGTATCACCATCCCTTGTCAAAATCAGGAACTCATTTCCTAAAGCCTATCCTTTCTGCTAAGAAGTTGGGCAAGGGTAAAACTTAAGTCTGCCTAATGCCTTACTTAGTCTAATGTTTACCAGCCTTAAGCAACCAGGTATATTAAGTCAGTTAAAAAGCAAATGCTTTCAGGGGTAGCTGGGTGGTTCAGTTGGTTAAGCATCTGCCTTAGGCTCAGGTCATGATCCCAGGGATTTGAGCCCCACTTCAGCTTCCTGCGCCTTAGGGAGCCTGCCTCTCCCTCTGCCACTCCCCCAGCTTATGTTCCCTCTCTCTCTCTGTCAAATAAATAAATAAAATCTTAAAAAAAAAAAAAACAGGGGCGCCTGGGTGGCTCAGTGGGTTAAAGCCTCTGCCTTCGGCTCAGGTCATGATCCCAGGGTCCTGGGATCAAGCCCCGCATCGGGCTCTCTGCTCAGCAGGGAGCCTGCTTCCTCCTCTCTCTCTGCCTCCTTGTGATCTCTGTCTGTCAAATAAATAAATAAAATCTTTAAAAAAAAAAAAGCAGATGCTTTCAGAACTTTTTGAACAATAATATTGGAATACTTGAAAGCCTTGAGACTCATGATTTTGGTCAGATAATCCTTGAAATCACCACCAAATCACTGTGGATATGACTGCCTGTTTTGCTGGAACACAGATGCCTTTTGGAATTTGGGATGCTATTTTACTAATCTTTCCAACAGTTAGTCCTCCCATCCTTTACCTTGTATGGCCTATCAGACCTTTCCCACTTGTGAAAGTTTTAAGAAATAGAGTACTAAGGAGAGTCAGACAGAAATATCTTATTTTCTTTCAAATTCAGACCACTCTATAACTGCAATATTGCAGTTAACAGATTTGGTAAGCTGGCAGGAAAATATTTAGCATATTTTCAAAGTCATTTTCAAGCAAAAAAAGAAGTTAGAAATGTAAAACCACCAGTCTTTACGATGTTTTTAAGAGTTCCATCAACTGTAAAATGTACATAATGCATTTTATTTCACAGAATTGTTCTGAGCATGCTTGGAACAGGTGCATTGCTCATTGTACACTGGTTCTCTTCTCTTTTTGCCCTTTCACACAAACATGTGCATGGTTACATACATATAGTTAAGAAATTGTACACAGTTGCATTTACTTGGAGAAGTTTATTTAATGTAAGTAGTGTTTCTTATTACATTATTTCATTTAAATTTTTGCTAATGGGGATGATAGCGTACTTTCTTCCTGTCTTCTGAGAAGGAACACATGCTTCTGTTGCCTTTTTTTTCTTATATATTCTTAATCTCAAAAGAGGTCCTCATCATTTTAATGCATCTTGGAAAATGTTGTGTTTACATAACCGTATGTAGATGTGTGTGGCTATGTGAAGACAGAGGTCATTCTCCCATATACACCAGAACTCCTTAATTATGTTTCCTTAAGGCACTGGAAACACTTGCAAAATCTATGAGGACAGGAACTTTGGGCACTCTGGCTTATTTAATTTTTGATGAATTCATATTGATAACTTATGTTTTAGAAATAGTACATCATAGGTTTTTGATAAATATTTTTAAGGGAAGAATGAATTCAAGACTGAAGGAAGAAAGAAAGATGTCCTACATCTAACAGAGCATATGCAACTTTTAAAAATAATTCTTGTCAATTAGCAGTACCTTGTCACTTAATGTCTTTTAATGTTTGAATTTTCCCAGCCCTTTCTGTGCTTTTATCCATGTCTGTTGGTGAACACACACATATACATACACATACCCCACTTCACTGTCTCACTGACTCCCTGTTAACTGGAGAGAATAGCTATGTATGATCACTTTGATTCCATTAGGGTTGTTTGTTTACTTTTTGTATCGGTTGTTACATGTCCTTCTTGCCATATTGTTGACACTAGTGCAGTCCCAGCAAAAACAGAGCAGATGAGTAGGCTGGACTTCAATTTTCTGGTGATTAACTTTCCTCTGTGCAATTTGAGTTGATACAAATTAGTTCACTGGTCAGAGAATTGCTGGCTGTTAAAATGGTCACTTTTATTTAGCTTTTATCTCATCGATCTTTTACTTTTTGGTAATGCATGAAATGTATTGTTATTATTGTTAATAATAGTGTCAAGGTGTGGAGACTTATGGAAATCAGAGTAACCCAGTACACAGGTATCTGGGACTGAAACTCATGGTCTAATTTTCTCTCAAATATAGGATGATGTATCTGAGGGGTCCTCTCCCTCTAATAGACCTCTGAGAGTCTGGGGGTCTTAACTGCTGTTTTAGGTGCATTCCCCATGATAAATCCTGGCACCCCTGGACCTTTGCTATTTGTACACTACCCTTGAGTCAATTCCACCCTCCTTGGGCTCTCAGTATTCAAACTTTTTAGCCCCAACCACTATAGGTTTCTTTCTTTTCTTTTCTTTTCCTTCCTTCCTTCCTTCCTTCCTTCCTTCCTTCCTTCCTTCCTTCCTTCCTTCCTTCCTTCCAGATTTATTTATTTTAGAGAGACAGCAGGAGAGGCAGAGGGAGAGGGAGGGAGAATCTGAGCAGACTCCTGCTGAGCATGGAGTCTGAGCAAGTCTCCATCCTGTGACCCTGCGATCACAGGGCCACAACCAGAGCACCTGAAATGAAACCAAGAGTCCTGCGTTTGACCAACCGCACCACCCAGGCTCCCCAGTAGATGTCTTACACAGTATTCCCCCTGCTGCTTTCTCACTACTTGCTCTCTTTTTTTCTTTTCTTATCTCTCCTTTGTTTTCTCCCTTTTCCTTGCTAAGGAGAGCTGTTCCGTGACTGCCTTATTTACTTTGGCTGCCGAACACCCAAGCTATCCTCCTGCAAATGACTTATCAAGATCTTTCTCTTTAAAAAAGAAGACACTTAAAAATTAATAATAAAAAAAAAAAAGAAGACACTTTTTATCCCCATAAGAAAAGTGCTGTGGCCAACTTCTAAAATGTTAAGTTTTCACCATAAAGGTTTAATATAATATTTAGCTCTAAAATGAAACACGAATTTATATTAAGGTTCATTGTGAGGGCAGGATCCCAACACCCCCCACCAGAAGGACAGCCTCTTCTCCCCCATCATCAGTTATTGAGTCAACTACTCAGAAACTGTACACAGAAATATTTCTCCTTCTATTTATCCACTTACTTAGGTCTTGTCATGTAACTCTAAGTCAGAAAAATATTAAAATGTGCTTAGATACTTACCACCCAGAATGGAACCAATAATCACAATAAATTCTGGTCAGAGACTACCTTTGGGCAATCTGGACTGGTGTGAGATGACCTAACATGTTTTCTTTCAGTCAGCTTTTCAAGCTAGCTAGCTAGCTTGCTTGCTTAAAATAACATATAATGTATTACTTGCCCCAGGGGTACAGGTCTGTGAATCACCAGGCTTAAACATTTCACAGCACTCACCATCGCACATGCCCTCCCCATTCAAGCATTTATTCCATCCATCTTTTTAAATTAAAATGATCCCTAAATACATTTTGTTGCCTTTGTCTGTGAGATGATTCTCTTTTACATTTTCCTACCTGGTTGTGTGTGTGTGTGTGTCCTATTGGCAAAGAAAATGAGAGCTGCACAGTAGTTAAAGTAGTAAAAGCAGATTGAATTTCAGGTCTATTGCAATAGGGCAAAAGAGACCTCAAGTATAGAACTGGTATTTCAATTTGCACTTTTCTAAGTATGAGTGATTTAGCATATTTTACATGTGATTAAAGACATGCATATTTCTATTTTTGTATGCTATCTATTCCTGTCCTTCATATGTAAGTAATAGGTGAGTAATTACTACTATAAAAGTAAAATATTACAAATAAAGTATATTTCCCTTCAGATCACCAACCGCAATGCTGTGTTTTTTACTGCTTATCTTTTAATACATGCAAATACCTAAACAAACACACAAACACAAAATACTAGGTTTGTGTATGGTTTTGTTTTTCATAAATACCATTATTCTTTATGAATTGTCCTTCAACCTGCCTTTTGTTCATGGCAATATCTTGAAGTTTTACTGATGTAAGTACATGCAGATCTACCTCTTGTTTTTAACTGTTGCATATTAGTGCATTGAATTGTATAAATAAACATGTTGGCTAGACTTTTCCCTAATGATGGTAATTTGGATTGTCTAAAATTAATATCTATATACATGCTTCATTGAGCATATAAGTGAGTGTTTCTTTGGAGTAAAAAAATTGAAAGAAATTGTTGCATCATAAAGTATGCATATTAAAAATGTTTAAACATTGCCAGACTGCTCTTCAAAGTGACTGCATAAATTTACACAGCTACCAGCGGTGAATGATTGTATCCGTTTCTCTACATACTTACCAATAGTTTATATTCTCAAGCTTTATGATTTTTGCCAACATGATGTATTAGGGAGATTAGAGACCAATCATAGAAGGCAGAGATATATTAAAATTGGAAGTAAGAAAAAAAAAAAACTCGGTGAAAGGTTTAATTAAAAAATTAATCTTAGTACTCCATTTTTAACAAAACATTGCTGTTGGTTTCATGGGGTTTTATTTTTTCTTATGCTTTTAACATATCAGGATTACTCCATAATGTGTATACCACTAAATGAAACCAAGTAATGATGGGTTGATACAATCAAAATGTTACAGCCGAGTAAAAAATAATTCGTTTTGGCCGGAATAGCATTATTGTCTTAACAGAACAGGTGAATTTGATAAGAATCTCTTTCCTTAATAACTGAAAGATGACTTTTTTACTTTAGGAGTGCCATGTTTTATATTGAAAATATTGTAGATGTTTTTACATTTTCTTTTAGCGTTGTTAAGGAAAATCATAGGCCATTTTTTTTTCTCAATCTTTTTTCTCTTTTTGATTACTATTTTTTTCAAAATAAAATGTTATTTTAGTGTATGTACTACATACTTCCCTAAATCACTAATTCAAATATTCTTCTGTGATGACTACTTAATTGTCTTGTTTATTCATTACTTAACAATTCATAGTGTATTTAAGTGACTGTTCTTCCCAGCTAACCTCTAACACTTTGTACTTTTCTGTCTCAATTATAGAATCACCAATTTTTTTCCCCCGAAAGGGCTCTGGTTCTACCTAGAAACAGATCTGAGAGCTTTATGCTTATTGCTACTGTGATATTTTTGTTTCTAGGCTTTTTGAGAAGATAGAGCTAAGAGGCATATACAATTATTAGTTATCTATCTAATCATCTAGCAAGGTAGCTAGTTAGCTATCCATCATCTCTTAAACCATGGGCTCCTACTGATTCCAGTTTAACATCTCAGAGTCCATTTCTGTGACTCTATTAGTAACTCTCTTCTCCAGTTGTGAGAAACCTGGCTCCCATGATCCTCAATATATAATAAATGATGGTTCAGTGAATTGTCTTGGGTCATTGTATTTTCTTAGTAATCTTTTGGGGTGAATCTTTAGAGCAGATGGGCCTAGGAAAGAAATTGATAGATCAAAAGATATTTTCAAATTCTCCACCATAATGCTTGTACCATATTATGTTCCCACCAGTGATATGTGACAGATCTTCTTTCCCCATAAAAGAAGATATTTTCAAGTTTGTGTTTTTAACTGTGCTTTTGTTTTTTGTCAGTCTTGGTGTGAAAACACTGAAATCTCAATGCAGTTTTAATTTATATTGTTATGAGTGAAGGTGAATATATTTTCATGTTTATGGATGGTGTTACTATTTGTTTCTTAAAATTATGTGTTAATTTCATTTGCCCATTAATTTCTATAGGATTTTTATACTTATCGTTTAAACTTTAAAAATTGTATGTTATGGATGGATGGTAGCTTTTTCCTATGATATGAGTTGGGAATATTTTTTCCAAAGTTGTCAGTTTGTCTCTTGGTTTGGCCTGGGATTATTTTTCTTTTCTTTTTTTTTTTTTTATAAAAATTTTTTTAATTTTTTATTTTTTTTTATAAACATATAATGCTGGGAAAATTGGACAGCCACATACAGAAAAATGAAATTGGACCATTTCCTTACACCACACACAAAAATAGACTCAAAATGGATTATTTTTCTTTTTAATGCAAAGATACTTTTTATTTCTTAATTTAGTACAATGTTTTGATTTTTTGTTTGTCCACCTTGATTTTGGGTCATAGTTAGAAGTCTTTCCAGTGCTTGTGTTATAGAGGAATTCATTTGTATTTTCTTCTAGGAATTGTATGGTTTCATTTGTTGCATTTTGATCTATGACCTATTTGGAGAATATTCTTGGATATGTTGTAAGATGGGGATTTTAATTTGTGTGGCTGTTTGGTTGCATCAGTGCCACTCATTAAAACACTCATCTTTTTCCTTGAGATCTGTGATAGCTTCTTTATCATTTAGTAAATTTGCTTATATATGTGGGTCACTCCATGGGTTTTATATATTTCACTGACCCGTCTATTCGTGTATCACTACCACACTGCATTATTTGTTAAGGATTTAAATTCTTTATTATCTGGCAGGACTAGTCCTCTTCTATCTCTTTCCATAGCTTTTCTTTCATGTTTTTCTAGTTATTCTTGTGTGCTTTGGTTTCTGTAATAACTGTAGCATCGATGTCTGCCTTTTTTTTTTTTTAAGTGCTATTTTTATTGAGATTGTGTAAAACGTGTACTTTAGCTTGAGGAGAACTGACCCTTTTATGATATGGAGTCATCTTATCCAAAACCAAGGAATATTTTTCTGTTTAAATATCCTTTTATGCTTTGCATGTGCGTTCTAAAGTCCTTACATAGGTTTTGATCACTTTTTAAATTTGTTCCTAAATATTTCAATTTCTTTGGTGTTATTGTAAATGGTACTTTGGCTATAATAATTTTTTTGTTTGTGTATAAGGAGGCCTTTAATGTATGGTATATCACACTAATGGATTTCCTATTAAGAACTAATCTTTGATTCCTAAAATAAACTTCATATTGTCAGAGTATATGGCATTCTGGCTGTGATATTATAAATATATCTTTAAAATTAATATTCATGTATTATATTGGCCAATTATCTATTATTTTTTGGTGCAATCACAATTTTATTTTATTTCACCCATTAAAAAAAAAAAGTTTCCAAGTTTCCCTTCACTTTCTATTCTCCGGAACAATGTCTGTAGTGTTGCAATAATCTGGTTTTGGTGGAATAGCAGAATTTCCTTCTGAATCTACTTGGGTCTGATGTTTTATATAAACAGTTCTTTAATGAAGTTTTCTTCAGTGGAAACTGGCCTGTTTGAACTATCTCTAATGAAGTAGATTTTGAAAATAGTGTACCTTACTTTTAAATTATCCATTTAATCTAGAATTTTCAATTTCATTGCAAAGAGGTCTGCAAAGTAGTGTCATAATTTAATTCTTGATGTGTTTTAAAAATTTTATCACCAAGGTCTATTTTTGCCTTCTCAGTTTTTTATTGATTAAGTTAGCTGCATGGTTTGCTGTGTTGTAATTGTTTCCAAAAATAAACAGGATTTGAGTTATTTATTATATTTATAATTATCAAAGTATAGGTCATGTTTCCTGTCTTATGAATTTCTACTTTCTTCCAAAAAAACTAAAATTTCTAGGGAAAAAAAAAACCTTTGCCACCAACAAAACTTAAGGATATTACCTCATCAGGATGAAATAATCACAAGCATTTACTCTTCTTCTTCACATCCTGTAGTTTTTGGGAATTGCTGCCTCTGAATAGACATAATAAAGTGAATTAATTTACCATTATTAGCGATGAACATTTACATATCAGGAATTTCATATGGCTCAAACTTTGGATGATAAGAATCACTTTTGCTCATATGCTCTTCTTGCCACCTCAAAAATCAGTTTTCACACGTCGTAGAGAGGGATTCCCCATTTGGTTTGTCATTAGATATTTTTGTTCTGTGAGTCAGATAAGAGAGAAAGACAAAGGAGGAGGATCAGAGTGTTTTACTTGGATTTTTTCCCACTGAAGAACTGTTTTTTAATGTGGAAGCTATCTATGTCAAGAAAAAATTTATGGTTATGTTTTGAAGGTTATGTTCTCAATCCAGATCCACATGCTTCCGTGTAAAATCCTCCAATATTCAAGACAGTATCTGTTCTTTCATGTTAGTTTTTTTTTTTTTTATGATATTTGGTTTTTATAGTGATTTGTTGGCAAGTTGAGAGAAGCTGTATCTAATCTATGTCTACTGGCCTGACAAAACTGAAATTGGTGTCACCTATAAGAAAAAGAGAAGCCTGGCATTGCAATCATTTTAGCAATGGCCTATCTAGACCTGGCTGGTGTTCACAGAAAAAAAAAAAAATCATGTGGAATTTCACAGAAAAAGAAAAATTTCCCACCAATAACTCTGGGGCCTGGCATGATAAATTTATCTGCCTGTATTGTTCAAAAAAATCTAAGAAGGGCTCTGTCTTCCTTTGCTAGGAATATAATATGTTTATTTATATATTATATATAATATACATATATATGTGTATACACACACACACACACACATATTAACAGTTTATTAGTATGCTTTGGGCAGTTGCAACCAGGAATTTGGACGCAGACTCCCTTCTTTTGGAGGCTTGACACATAAGATGTCATTTGAGGTTTTCAGAAAGTTGTTTGGTCAACAATCTTAACACAAAATACTATTTTTATTTGTAATACAGTCATCATTGTGTTAGGAGAAAGGTAGCCATTTTTAAATGATTGGTGATGTGGCATTTACTTTTTGTACCACCCTAAGTTTCTAAATTCTTGTAGTATTAGTACGTATTGATACATAATTTAATGACATCAGAAATTAAATTTCTGTATGTGCATTAAATTAAAAGTAACAAATACCTATCCTTCAAATATAAAATTGGTGGGAAGAATATTTAAAAAGTTCTTTGAAATACAGAAGAATGTGTCCCTAGGAAATTTTATTTTACCCTAATCTAGTATCAATCTAGAAATATGTTTTATAATATATCTATATAATTATACGTTACTGCTATTTCATACTTGGCCAGTGTTCAGGTAATGAAGATGTTTTGCTTTTTATGGCTCCAGAGACCCATTTTGAAAGTGGAATTGACTCTTTCAAATGAAGAGTTCTTTTAAATTGAAATAGCAAAGAAGTATAGAAATTCGGAACACAGGAAGCAAACTCAAAGTTCCATTTTATTTAGAAAACTCTATATTTTATTTTCAAAGACTTTTCTTTCCTCTAAATAAAAGGAAAAAATTTACAATACTCAATATAATGTAGTGTTCTAAATGGCCAAGTGTCACAGACAATACTCTGTCTCATAAACAAAAGTGCACAGTAATTGTCCTTGGAAGTTGGAAGTGAAATGCATCATAACAAAGAAAAATTCATTATCTTTTCCACAGGCTTGATAATGTTAATGTGTCTCAATTGTGTTTAAACCATAAATAAGGTACAATTCTGCTGGGTTAACTTCCTTATGTTTAACTAAATGATTCAGGAAGAAAGCATCTTGAATTTGATTAAGCAATTTTTTTGGATTACATAATGTAATGTAACTGTGATGATATATATTTTTAAAAATTTCAACCAGAAGTTCGTATTGACATGATAGAAAAACTAGTCTTAGTATAAAAGAAAAGTAAAATGAGTGTAGTAAAACAAAGATTAAAAAAAGAAGGAAAAAATGAATGATAATACCAGATATTATATAAAATATTTTCCAGATATCACACGTCTTCACTTTCCAACTTTTTAAGGATGCACTAAAGTGCAGTCTTTTTTTAAGCAACCCAAACTGCTACTCATATTCTGTAATATATCCTTCTCGTACTTTGTTGTCTCAGATAATTTTCCCATTTTCAAATTTAATAAGTCCACTATATAGGTGAAACAAAATAACTGAAAATAATAGTATTAATACTACACAAGAAAGAAATTTATTGGAGGTTAATGCAAAGGCACGGAAAATGTGAAATTCCTCACTTTCCTGAAAAGATGAAGTCCTTACCAACAAGCTTCAAACGGTATGAACCGTGTTTGAGAAAGTTGGTCATTAAGGTTTTCTGTAGTCAGTATGTGAAATCTCATCCATATAGAGACACTTCAGTGGCAGTGCAAGAAATGGTAGAAATAACCATCAGTGCAACATATTATCATTATCATCGACTATGCTTCAAATCATTGGCTTAAGGATATATTGAAAAATCATTTGGTGAGAAGATTTCTTTGCAGTCTCATTTCTCCATAGTAATTTGGTACAGAGTTACTGAGTTCATCCTAGTCCACTGCCTTCAATTCCCTCTTTTTCATTTGGTGTGTTTTCTTCTCTAGTGGAGAAGTAGAGACTCCAAGAAAGGTCACAGGGACTATTATTGCAGAGGAAAATTTGTTGAATGATGGCATTTGCATTGATTTTATAAATATAGTAATAATTAAAATGTGGAGAACAATTTATCTTTTAAATTTATATTGATACTTTAAAAACACATTTTATTCTGGGACACCAGGTAGCTCAGTCAGTTTAGCATTTCAGCTCAGCATTCAATCTCATAGTCATGAGTTCAAACCCCATGTTGGACTCCACACTGGGCGTGGAGCCTTCTTAAAAAAATAAAAGAAAATAAAAAATAAATAAATAAAATATATTTTATTCTGAAGCCACAGGAATCATATTGTAAAGTACTACTTTTTATAAAAAATGTTGTTTTGTTTTAATTTTTGTGTTAGATAGTAATGCAAAATAGACGTTAATGCTCATTGAATAAGATGACCAGCTCCTTCTGAAAGGGGTTCATTAAGTAAGTTAACATTCCAGGTAACCCATAAAATGAGTTTTGGAGGTATCCCTCTGTGAACCGATTACACCTTTTCTTTTTTCTTTCTTTCTTTTTTTTTTGTTTTGTTTTGTTTTGTTTATTGGTTTGGTTTTTACACCTTTTCTATTATAATATGTGTGACTATGGAATGTGATGATTCATTTTAATTTATCATAAATTGTATTCCACATTCTGCTGGTTTTAAACTAGGTGATTTTAATTTCCATTTTATTCCTCTCTATACTAATGTGAAAATAATGGTATTCCATATGAGTATTGTGAGGTTTAGTTAAAATTTATAGAGAGTTTTATATCCAAGTCTATAAAGTTACGCATGGGAGTCCTGTTTATGTTGTTGATATGTTGTCCAAATAGGTAAGGAGAATCAGAACATCATATTTCACATAGGAAACTGGTTAGAGAAAATAATTTTTAACAAATTAGGGGTCTTGGAAGTGAGTCCCTATGATCTTATGAGTTGAACCATGGAGCCTCCCTGGGCAAGTTTTGAAACCTACCTGGAACCACAGTTTTTCTTTTGTAAAGCTGATAAAGTAGCATTGACATGGTTTCTATAAATCACAAATGTGGCAATTTTTGTAAATTAATTATTTTAAATAGCTATTAAGATGTTGAAATACTGGGGTGGAGGGGGGGTTGGGAGGCCTCCCAGAGTTGAGGAATGTACGGGAGTCCCACTCAAGAGAAGATGGTATGATGGCTCGACAGCAATGCACCCATATACTACTGTCAGAGCAATGTGGTCTGTGATCAATAATCTGATTTACAAGCCAATGAGAAGAGTTAAGAGTGTAACCTGGTCAGAACCACAGAAATTGCCTAGATTCTTGCAACTCAAAGAGCAGTCCACAGATCAGCAGCATCAACAATAATTGGGAGCTTGTTAGAATTTCAGACTATTATGCCCCATCCCAAACATACTGAATCAGAATCTGCATTTTAACAAAATGCCATAGTCATTCACGTATACATTCAAATTTTAGAAATATTAGCCTTGACATAGTGAGGTAGCCTAGGAATGCCTGCTCTTGAAATAACCCCTTGAAATTAAGAACCAAATACGTGTAGGAGGACTGAGTCTGTAAGACCTGGTAGTATTTTAGAATTTTATTGTCTCTTCTTCTATCCTTAGGTCTTCCTATTGGCAAATCTCCTCAAGCACAGAGCCTTTACTGGTCCTATAGCTAGTAACGTATATCTAGATAAGTAAGTCACTTTCAGGATTTAAGTTCCTAATGAAAACAGGGATGTCAAGTAAGACATATCTAGCCCTATTGCTATTTATTTATAATTCTCATGCAGAGAGACTAGCCATCTTAGTTGCTACCTTACAACTAGTCACGAAGGCATTTAAGAATCTCAGAGAAGGCATTGGAGATATCTGCCAGACCAGGGCTTATTTTATGACAAAAGAAACTTAGAAGATACAGATCCCAAGGCCCCAAATACCCAAAGGTCTACTTTCCAGGAATCTTCATTTTGTCGAAAAAAAAAAAAAAAGATTTTACTTACTTATTTGAGAGAGAAGGGAGAGAGAACATTTAGGTATGTGACCAGGGGGAAGGACAGAGGGAGAAGCAGAGGGAGAATCTTCAAGCGGACTTCTCACTGAGTGTGGAGCCCAATACAAAGCTCAGTCTCACAACCCTGAGATCGTGACCTGAGTCCAAACCAAGAGGCAGACACTTAACTGTCTGAGCCACCCAGGTACCCCTGCAGGAATCTGCATTTTAACAATGAACTGTACTTTGTTCTTTTATAGATATCTTGACTGTATTCAGCTTTACTCAAATCTGTAATTTTGCGTATCTAGTAATTGACTGTTATGAGAAATTCACCTCACTGTGAGCATGCATTAGGGACTACTGGTTAGGACAGTGTTTTTTTATTGATATCCGTGGACCTCCTGCATCAGAAATACCTGCATGCTTTTCAAAATTTCACATTCCTTGGCCATACCCAACAAACTAGAATTACTGGATGAACTCAGCATTCCTTCTGATTCTCCAGGAATATCTGATACACAGCTCAGTCTGGAAACCACTTCTCTAGGGACTTAGTTCTTAACCGTTGGTGTGTACCAGAATCACCTGAAGACATTTAGAATATCCCTCTACTTGGGTCCCAAATCCAGTGCTTCTGATTTAATTGGTGTCAGAGGGAGGGATGAGTAGCCATCAGAATGGAATGTCCTACAATGATTCTGACCTCTGTTTTGGCTAATATAGCCTGCAAATGGTGATCACAAAATAAGTCTCCTTACATGAAAAATGTTAAGGTCAACATTGGTTCTTCACCATTGAAGGGGTTCAGAACAGGACTCCCCAAAATGTGGCATTTTGGCTTGTGGATTACTTTGAGTTGAAATCAATCATGGCCTAAAAGTCTCAGGAAGAGCTTTTACCTCCCCCTTAACTGCCTCAAAGGATTTAGATAAAGGGTCTGGTCTAGGAAAAGAGCTATCACCAGAGAAAACTACAAAGAAAATGGACCAGGTGTGATAAGCTAGGGAACCTGGATATCAAATTCCTCTCTGTGTCCCATTATCTCTATATGGTGTAGCAAACATTTGTTTACCAAACATTTGTTCTTCCCATCTTCCTGTGAATTGTCTTCTTCCCTTTTGAAGTCTCTGACCCCTACTCCCTTCTTTTTTGCTCAGGATGGCATGCAAATCTCAATTGCCTGACTGCTTTTGGGTCTCATATTCTTATGGGGATCCCATACATAACATAATTAAATTGTTTTTTCCTATTAATCTGTCTTATACTAATTTAATTAACAGACCAGCCAAAAGAACCTAGAAGGGTAGGCAATTTTTTTTTCCCTCTACATCATCCTGAATAAGGGCACTTTCTATACCTGAAACCCTTTTCTGATGTTCACCTAATATCTCCCTCTCTGCCTCCCAAAAACTTTAAATAGAGTTTATCATTGTAATTGCAGACTAGTGAAAAAATGTCCGTATTCAAATCAGAAAGAGAAAAATTCCCAGATATATTCTCACCTTTCCTGCTTTTGGATTCATTATCCTTAACCACTGTTCCTTGTCTTCACAGGATTGTTACTGCATTTCATTTTGGGGAAATGGAGCATATTCCAAGCGGAGGAAATGGAGCAGTAAGTGTAGTCTTCAGCAAAATGCTATAAGTGACTTCTTTTAATTCATGAAGCAGGTCATGAATAATAGTAGGAAGATGTGAGAACCTGATTCTATTTCTCTCCAGGTCATTTTAGCAATCATATCATGTAGCTTCTTTGTCAAAAGAAAGCAGGCAATTTTATCATTATAACTAGAACAGATACACTTTGATAGGTAGCTATCATATAAAAAAAACTTGTCTAAATCACATAGATTTTAAATAAAGTAAGGGCTATACTGGAGGTTGACATAAAAAGGAACTCCATAGTTTATAATTTGTTGTAAACTTGCAAAGTTATATTGTTGGTCTACAAAGAAAGATGTTCATTTACTTAACCCCAATAATTTCATATAATGTGTTACCCAACAGAGTACTCAGAAATACTCTAGCGTGCATTTACTTCTTTACATGTGAGGAGACAAACACCATGAGAGATTCCATGACCTTCTTTATACAGTAGTTAGAGGAAAGAACAGGAATTCCAAATGTCTTGACTTTTAGCCAGTGTTTTTCTCTCCACTAGACCCCACTTAGTCTTTCAAAGGATAAATGGACTTAAGTGGAAGAATTTGAAATTTAGATTCATACCAAGGAATCAGGTTTTTTAAAGGTCTGATTGATTTCTCAGGTGCAAAAGATCACTAATGCATGAACATTTAAATATCTAAATTGGATGTAATAATACTTATTGAAGATTTAAAATGGCCTATACTTTTAACGTTAATAGTTTTCAAATATCTACTAACAGGCAAGCCAATTAATGAAGAATGAACACTTAGCACCATCATTTAAATAATGTACAAGTTGGATGTGCTTATTATGTTTTTCCCCCTTCTCTCTCTCTTTTATTTATTTATTTATTTATTTGAGAGGGAGAGAGAGAGAGAGAGAGAGGTGGGGGAAGAGGGAGACGGGCAGCTGAACATGGGGGCTCAATCTCATGTCAAGAACCAAGAGCCAGGCGCTTCATTGACAAACTAAAAGGATTGCATCTGGTGATTTTTCCTAGTCATATGTTGCTTTTGTAATGAATGTTTAAACAGAGCAGCAGGATTTGAAGCCAGGTTCATCTCAAAAAGTAAAATCTATGGTCAAAAGAAAATGCAAGGTTGGTAGAAGGCAAACAGATGAGTATTGACAAATTACTTAAGCTCGCTTCTCATTTACTAACTTGTAAAGTACGACTTATAGTAACTATCTCACTGGGTGTATTGTTGAAGTTTTATTAAAAGCTCAAAAAAAGAATGTGCGCATAAGAGGCTAGATTCGTCTGATATATTAGATTTCTCTTCCTCTCATTCCCTTTTTAAGAGATAATTTGGGTAAAGATTCCATATTTACTTTTTAAAGTTCCATTCAAATTATTAAGGGCAAATTTTGTAGGTAATTGCTTTTGAGATGTTTTTTGAAGAAAAAGAAACATTGTGTTTTGACTAGTGCAGTAGAGTAAGATTAAAAATTATTGATGCAAATAATTATATTACAGTAAGTTTTTTTAGTCTAGAATGAAATTTTATCAAAATCACTTAATCCTGAACATTCTACATTTAAATAAATAAGGCCTTGTTTGAAATAAAAGCTGTCTAAAGAAAGGTAAAGTGCTTTCTCATGGAAGCTGGACATTTGTGATTAACTGGATAAGAACACTGAGACTCTGATTTAGAATACTAGTTGTGAAAGGATGTCTATGCACCAAATGTTGTCACAAACACAGGCCAAGACTCAAAAAGAAGACAGTGTACTCAGAAATATATTTAGTCTATAACCAATTAATTATCCAATGGAAAGATATAAAAATAACAATCTCATTGGTTATAGTAGACTAATTATTCTACCTTGGCACACTTGCAGATTTAACCTTTCCCCCAATTATTTGTGACAAGCACATTTTAGCTAGTGAGTAAACCTACCTACCTGTCCAGCAACTGAAATGCCACATAGCTGCTTTACTCTATATGCTTTATTTTATGGCTGTAATTTTAGGTTGTGATTTTAAAGCAAAAGAAATTTAAAAATTCTTCATTTTCGGTGCACCTGGATGGTTCAGTTGGTTAAGTGTCTGCCTTTGGCTCAGGTCATGATCCCCAGGTCCTGGGATTGAGTCCTGCGTTGGGCTCCTTGCTCAGTGGGGAGCCTGCTTCTCCCTCTGCCTTCCATTTTCTCTCTCTGACAAATAAATAAATAACATCTTTAAAAAGAATTCTGCAGGGCGCCTGGGTGGCTCAGTTGGTTGAGCGACTGCCTTCAGCTCAGGTCATGATCCCGGAGTCCTGGGATTGAGTCCCGCATCGGGCTCCCAGCTCCATGGGGAGTCTGCTTGTCCCTCTGACCTTCTCCCCTCTCATGCTTTCTCTCTCTCACTCATTCTCTCAAATAAATAAATTTTTAAAAAAATCTTAAAAAAAATAATTCTTCATTTTTAAAAAAAGTACATGCCAAAGACAAATACTTGACATTGATGTTAGGAGTAAAAATAAAACCAAGAGTGCTAAGAAACTCTTAGCTAATCAATATGCCTAAAGGCAAATATTCACTAATCTAGAGATTTACAAAGATATATTAGATTTGTCTTGTTTTTATGTATTTTTGGAGTTGGCAGCAATCTCTATGCTTTGGATCTTCTATGGGGTAGAAGGAGACCTTGTCCCCGACTCAAAGGTCTTAAGGAGGGTGTCCATAGGAGAAAAATCCCTTTTAGTCATCATTCAACATCTCTAAAGAAGTAGGGCAAGCCAATGTATGCAGATGGGTGGGAGCAAAGGAAAGAGTCAGCCAGAGTCTTAGTAACAACCTTCCCACCCCTGGGGCCCTGACCCAGGAGCCACTGAGAGACTCTGCCTGGATGGAAAGGAGGCCACACTCTCCAAGGATGTCAGCAAGTAGGCAGGGGATGATGTCTACAGTTTGTTGGGGCCTGTTTGGCTGTGGACAATATGCACTTATATGTGGGCTGGGACACATGCCCCTAGGGGAGATCCGGGATACCTGCCCAAGATGGTGCTGATCTCTCCCTGGAAAGGAGGGGATAGATGGGGCAGCACTATTCCTCAGTGCCTCTCCGCACCTGAAATTTCCCCTCCTTAAAAACTACACGGAGAGAGGGAGGGACAGTTTGTATGCTCACCCCAGCCCCCATACCCCTTTTGCCTTCAAGATTGACAAATGCCCAGCACAAAGATTTTTCTTTCATTTGAAAATTTTTCCTGTAAGCTGCACGATCAGAACTTCATGGCTCTGCTCTCTCTGGAAAGCCTTGAGCAACACAAGGATGCTCAGCCCTTGCTGGACTGAGGGGATCCAGCAGAGTGACCAGGCACTATTCCTTTAGGCCCTAACCCCTTGCCCTGACAAGGTCTTCAGAGAACAGGGGATCCAGGGGGAGCCCTTACCCCTGGGAAGTAATGAAGGAATAGTTCCTGACCACCATGGGGCTGAAGCTAGGGCCTGCACTCAGGACTGCACACTGGGGCCCAGTGAGTGCGAGCTGGAGGCAGCGATCTTCAGACAATGGAAGGGGCAGACTGAGCTGCTTTTTGGCTTTGTGCTAGCAGTTGGGCAGACCCACACCCAGGCCCATCTCTCCACAGGTGGCCTAGCTCCTGAGTCACATCTTCCACATGGCCAGCTTCCCAGTGGCTTTGTCACTGAAGCCTCCAATACCACAGGTACCAGTGAGGAGCTCACCATGAGGGGGCAGTCCCCATTCCCAGCAATGGCCACTTCCTTTTATGGGGGAGGTACTCCCTACTGGTGGAGCCTCCCTCAAGAAGGAGAATGGGACCAGGTACAACAGACCCCTCCTACCCTTTGCTAAGCTGGTGGGTGGGCAACTTAGATCTCTGAACCTGTTCAGTGCTGGCCACGCAGATGCAAAGGCCCTTTCCCTCCTTTTGGTTTTGGATGCAAAAAGAATATTTCAAAAAGAAAACATGTAAGTTAAGAGGAAAGGAACAAGTTTCCAGAGATTTTGGGGGGTTCACTTTAGGAGCCTGGTGCAGATGGCCCCGGGGATCCAAACTTGGGCCCACTCCCAGGGCTCTGCATCCGTGGCAGAAAAGCAAAAACAGAGGAGGTAGAAAGACAGGAGGAAGCAGCAATCTGTGTTTGGCTATGTCTACTGTCTCCTTCTGGAAGGGGTGCTGCTCTTCCCGAGGTTTTCAGGATCCTGACCTCAGGCAGGGGGTCAGGGTAGATCCCCACTGTGGGCCAGCTTCCCTAATAAGGTTGATGTATTTAACCCACCACCATGGGAGGCAGCGATAGGCAGGCTCCATGGTTAGAGTTTCCACCCCAAGGCAGTTGTTCCAGGGATGGCCAAACCTCTTCCTACTTTCTGGTCTTTCATGCTATAAAAATAAAGCTCTGTCCACCATCCAGCTGTCCTTCCTCTACTTCATGGGTGTTGACTCAGGGCCTCTGGGCTCAGTGCAGGCCAGGAAGCTACATGCCTGGCTGATCTCAAGGTGGAAACACTACACAGCAGCCCTTACAGGCCTCCAGGTAGGCAGCTTTCTGTCCTCTGACAGAACTACATCCCTCTACCTGTCTTCAGGCCCTTGGGCAAGCCATTATAGCTCACCAGGGGTCCAACCCTACTTTGTCTCTGGGCCTCCATCCCCTGAGTAGCTGACTTTTCCCTCTCAGCGGCTCCTGCTGCCTTCCTCCTCCTACTTCTTCCTGCCACCACCACCCCTCCTCCCCCGCCCCCACCCCTGCTGAGCCATCACAGACCCAGCTGTCCCTGTTATTCTGGGAAGTCCTGGGATTATCCTCCTTGCCACTTTCCAGGTCAAAGAGTTCTTTGAATTGCCTGCTGTCCTCCACCTCCTTTCCTTTTACTTCTGGGGAGTTAAAGCTGTCTAGCCACTAATTTTCAGTGATCTCCAGGTGGATCTCTTGGTCCCTCGGCTTCCACCCCTGCCTGTAGTACTTGGTGAGTGGGGTCCTCAGACGGATGGTGAGCTGGCAGATGTAGCAGCAGGCTTGCTGGTAGATGACACAGTGTCCAGGATGAGCAGCTTCATCAGGGTCTGCTACATGAAGCTGATGAGAGGCAGGACTTAAGGGAGAGAACTTAGGTGATGTACATTTCATTGAGGACCAAACTCAGGACAGTGTCCTTGTGTCAGCAGACCCTGATGAGAACCAGTAGTCCAGCACTTATAGTGTCTTTTTACCTGTGCTCTGTAGGACCACTGTCCTCTTGCGCAGCATGTGGCACAACCTGCGGAAGGTCAGATAGTAGAGCATCAAGCTGCTGATATGCTGGAAGACAGCTGTTGCTACTGTTACCTGTGCCATGCAGGCCACCAGCTGTATGACTGAGCTCTGGTAAGCCCTTGCTCTCCAGCTGGAGTTTCCCCCCAGGGCATGCTGGACACCTGCAGCGTTCTGCTGCTATCCGTTAGGGTCTTTCAAAACAGCAGCCTCTGGAATGCAGCGGAAAGGTCTCTGAGGTAGAAGGTGATCAGAGCATGGGACATAATAGCATTGTCGGTGCTAGAATTTGCTGGCCTTTCTGGTCTCTTTGGGTACTCAGAACTTCTCCAAAACTTTGTGGAACAGTTTTGGAGTAAGGCGAAGCTTTGCCAACTGCTGCCATCTCTCCACCATGGCAAGAGTCACAGAGGGCAGGGTCATTCTTCCCCTTCAGTCCGATGGGGACTCGGTCCTCGTTCTCTCCATCTTCCCCTCATCACTGGCTTCCTTCAGAATGTCTGGCAGGGAATGGAACTGTTCGTCATCATTCTCAGAGGTGTCCAGGTGGCTGGGGGTGAGCAGGCTGTGGTCGTCTCCTGCAGGAACCTGCAGGACTGGGGATGTTTGCCCTTCAAACTAGAGAACTGGTGCTTCTGCTCAGAGGCACCGTCTTCACGCCCGCATGGCCCATACGGGCTCCAAACGGATCTGCGCAACTCGGGTCGCGGTGTCCCTCGGGTCCCACCTGCTGGGACTCCCCCCCCCCCTGGGATTCCCCCCCCCCCCCCCCCCCCCCCCCCCCCCCGGTGGCGGCATGAAACTGGTCCTCGCACAGCGCCGCGCGAGGTGGGAGTCGTCTCCCTCTTTGGCGAATACAGACGCAGGAGCAAAGTTGTTCCAGGTTGTGGGCTGGAGGAGGCGTGTGGCTGACACAGGAACAGGAGCTTTGTAAGTTAGTAAGACCCTGATTGTTAGATACATACAGGCGGCTTGTTCCTAGAGAATTTTGGTTACGTTACAAATCGGTCGTCTCCTTTGCTTTGAAATGCAGTTGGACATGCTTCGTCTTGGGAAAGCCGGCATCTGGGGACTTCACACGTACGGAGCCTCTTCGTGTTATCTCCCATGTAACTGGGCTGAATTAGATACAGCCGTTTGAAAAATTTAATCCAGGGGGACTTTTTGGAGAATGAACTCGAATGAGGTGAGGAGGACAGAAATGTGAGAAGAGACTGTGTGTTTAAAAAAAAAAAAATCTACCCTCGAGCAAATCACTGCTTGATAGTAGCCTTATCGATGGCCGCTTGTGTTGTGGGGTCATGCCTGGAAGATTCTGTGCAAGGATAATTGCTACTACAGGGTTCTAACTCTGTAGGAATACCTTTTTGAATTGGAAACGTCTTTCCATATGTTATCATAAGCTAAGAATGGCCAAGGAAAACTGGCGTCTTCTGACTGTGAGTGAGTGAGAGAGAAAAAGAGAGAGGAAAAAAAAGTTAACAAAAATTGGAGTGATTTCTTGGCTACTAACCTTAATGTTTTTTCTTTTTTTTTTAATTTTGACTCCTCATTGTGACCAATGAGAAATTTCAAACTATAGACAGATTTTTGGTATTATAAATATACCCTAGTTGGAGTAGTTGCAAAGATCCATGGTATAAAATCTGAACATATAGGCTAGAGGAAAAGGATGGATTTATAGACAAGAAACTTAGTTCAGAATATGAGACAGGAGTTACTTAATGTTTGTGACTGATTAAATCGTAAAGCCAAACCTACATCTGGTTTGAAATACAAATAGTAACTAATTTATCATTCCTAACATCATCAGAAGTCTTGATTGGTTTGGTAATAAAAGAACAAAAGCAAGAAAATTGAGTTCTTATTTGGACTCTGCTATAAAACATTATGCACATTATTTTGTTATCTAAAGGTCCTTATCTATAAAGTGGGTGTGGTACAGCCTTATAAAATGAGTGAAATTATTGTCAAGGGGTAAATAAGCCTAAATCTATGTAAATATCTTAAGAGTCAAAAAAGTCATTGAAAAAATGTGTTTTAATTTTTTTTTTTTTGTCTTTTGCTGTTTTATTCTCATAATCCTAGAAGTTTCTGAGATACTATTTGCTGATTCTGTTCTGCCACAAAAAACAGTATGGTGGTTCACCTTCCTTTATTATTTCCAACATTGTTATATGATTGTACAAATCCTGGTAAACATAAGAATAACAGAAAATAAAAATTCATGGTCATCTATCCAAAGAAAATGTCAGTAAATCTTTTGATGTATTTTATTCTTTTTTCAATATTTTTTCCTCTACAATTTTCTTTCCTTTTAGTAACATAATTCACACACACATACCCTTACTTTCTAAAACTGCAGAGTTGTTTATTTTGAACATAATTTTAAATATGAAATTAATATTTAATTGTGTGATAAGAGTAGAATTTACTTAATTAAATTAAAAAAAATTTTAAAGATTTTATTTATTTATTTGACAGACAGAGATCATAAGTAGGCAGAGAAGCAGGCAGAGAGAGAGAGGAGGAAGCAGGCTCCCTGCTGAGCAGAGAGCCGGATGTGGGACTCGATCCCAGGATCCTGGGATCATGACCTGAGGAGAAGGCAGAGGCTTTAACCCACTGAGCCACCCAGGCACCCCTACTTAATTAAATTTTTAGGTAATTTTCAAATTAGTCTTGTTGTAGGTAATGTTAAAATTTACTTATTTGTGTTCTTCTGCATTTGCTTTAACTGATTTTTTTAAATTGTTATTAAATACAGTAGTTTTTAATATAATTTAATCCAGGGAGACTTTGAGAATGAGCTCAATGGAGGTCAGGTTGACAGAAATGAGGGAAGAGAAAAAGCATTTTACAAATCCACACTTCTGCAAATCATACTTGATGATACCTGATGATGAAACACGTTACCTAATTTGTTAAGCAGTTTGTGAATTCTGTCTTCAGATCCTCCAACTACTTACCATTCGGACCTTACTTTTTTCTTACCAGATTTTAAGATTTGCATATCTTGTCCTTTACGTTTACTACGAATAAAATGTTTATACATTTTCTCTTTGCTTATTGCTTATTCGAGAAGTTTTTCTCAATTGTAGCTGAGACTTGCTTCCCTGTCTCACAAGTACCAGGCATTGGATCATTAATTTAAAATAACTGTTTTGAAAGCAAAGCAATTACCCATCTTTTTCTCCCTCCTGAACTCTGGTTAGCCAGAGCTTTTTCTTTCTCTGTTAATGACTAAGTAATGAAGACTTTTTGGGCAGTTTATTTCTTTTCTTTCTTTCTTTTTTTTTTTTTTTTTGCTATTGTTGGCAATAATTACATTACTGGAATGTAAACAATCAGAATACATGAGGCTCAGTTTTACTTTAATTCCTAATATAGCTTTCATAGTAAATGGAACATAATCATGTATAATTTAAATATAGTTTTCATATTAATGGCATATGATCAGGTTTTTTTTAATGAATAGTTCATATGTAAATGCCGTGTGGATTTTTAAATGTTGTACCTATTCACAGTTACTTTATAATATTTTACTATTTCAGCAAAGCAGTATGCTGCAGTATCTATGGGACAGTATGCCAGCTTCCTTTTTCTGGAAATTAAGGTGTGCTGACATTGTTTTGTCTGCTGTGTTGTATTCCCCTAATAAATCATCATCCAGATTATCAAAGAGTTATGGATGTTATTTGTAGTCAGGTGATTATAGAAATTGAGGAAATACAGGAAAGTTAAAAGAATGAAAGACAAGAAAGATTTTACAGCCTCTTTTGATATCGTGCTGTAGTTCTTTTCATTCTTTTTAAAAAATGGTATACTTAATCATTCTCATTTTTGGACAGAATCATTGTTTCTAGTTTCCAGATATTGGAATATAATATTTAAAAATTAAAAATATTTTTTAGGAAATTCTTCTAAATGAATCATATCCCCCTTTGCCTTCTTGTGCAGAAAACAGAAAGCATGGTTTTACCTTTTGTTGCTAAGTCTGTGTAATCATGAACAAATTATGATCCTACAGCAATGCCCTCAGTAGTCATTGAAATATGTAGACTTGCTTACCTTTCACACAAGGAGGATATCTGTTTCTAAGCATGTTTATGTGGATGTGTTTGAATTTTAACATTGAAATATTACATATATACATATATTTCTCCTGAAATATATCATTTTGTTCCTTCCAACATACATCAAAATATTAATTTCTGGTCCTTCGGCTAGTAGGGATCTGGGGTCATTATCCATAAATTTGATATTTCCGATCTCTAAAATCTTTTTATATGCAGAAAAAAATAGAGTTTCTTACCTATTACTGCTTTCCTTAATACTTCATAATTGGTAGTGGTATCTGTCTGTGTGCAAATACATCACTCATGTCTTAAGATAATGCAGGTCATTATTCTTGTTGGTGCCAAACTTAATCAGATAATCTGAGCTTTGCTTTTTAGAGATGAAATATTACATTGGCCATAGGACATTAACAAGAAAAACAGTGCAGCTGTAGACTGAAATGCCTCTGATAACTTGATTTTTGAATGTATTATGCTAATACTGCCAAACAGATGTTATAGCTTTGTGGCTGTTTTATTTGCGCTGCTGGAGAAAACATTGAGGATGGTTTTTAAATCAATAAAGCATATAATAGTAATGATAAGAGAATGTCCATTCTGGTAACTTTTAAGTGATATTCCCATTGGCAATGTCTATTTTGGGGTATCTGTCAGGAGGCTATTTTTACTTTTAAGTTAACCAACAAAGGTTCTTTCTCATCCCAACAAAGAGCTGGATATGATTTTTATTCTTTGAAAATCTCCAGGGTCAATGGTACAAAGGTTTGGGCATTTCACAGATTATTACACACATTTGGTAAAACCAATTCTCACTTAGTTTAGTGTTAAGAAGGAAAGTTTTGCTTTGGGCACATCTAATGACCTTCCCACTGTAGATAAGGATGGCTAATCTGTATGCAGAATATAATTGGATAAAAGGATTCAGAATCTTGAACCCCCTCATTATGACCTTGTTTTGTAGATCCTAAGACTCTAGTTGCTTCAACAAAGTGTCACGTTTTCTCAGGTGGCTGATAGTGTAAAATCACTCCATACATTTGCTGTTTGGTTGGTTGGTTAGTTTTTTGGTTTGATCCTTTCTTATTGTTGTAGTTGTTTTTAAATACTTTTGCCCTGTGATTTCATACAGGGCATTTAAATTTTTACATGTGACATTGATTTCATAGTGATGGTAGTGACTTACCTATTTTATATGTATACATTTCTCAAGCAGTTACTAAATGATTAAATAGTATGATTAGTGAGAGAAAGTGAGACATTACAAACAGTTTTCGGATTTCTTACATTGTCATCTTGAAATGCTCCTTACAATAAAATATCAGTTTAGGCAAGAGGAAACGTGAAACTAAAAATAGCTTTTGGGGCACCTGCCCAAGGGGAACTGGGAGGGAGATGGTGGCCCATGAGGCTCAGTTGCAGAGTGCCTCAGTGGCAGGGGTGGGGTCTTGCACCGGCAGGGCAGCCTGGGCTTCAGCCTCCCTCGGGTTCCCAGGAAGTGAACTGGCTGCCAACATGGGAGCAGCAGCCCTAGCGGGGGCGGAGGCTCTAGTGTGTCAGTTGCCTCAGGGGAGGCCGGGCAGCCCGGGTGGCTGGAGGGGGTCTGCTGCCCAAGAATGGGAATTCTCCTCACCAGGATATGGAGACTCTTCAATTACCAGGAGCACAGAGTTATCATTGCTGGGCTGGATAATGCAGGGAAAACTACCATCCTTTACCAGTTTTCTATGAATGAACTTGTACATACATCACCTACAACAGGAAGTAACGTAGAAGAAATAGTGATTAATAATACACATTTTCTAATGTGGGATATTGGTGGCCAAGAATCTCTTTCAAACACTTACTATACTAACACAGAGTTTGTAATAGTTGCTGTGGACAGTATAGACAGAGAAAGGATTTCTGTAACTAGAGAAGAGGTAACTATTCTGTAACTAGAGATTTCTGTAACTAGCCCACGAGGACCTACGGAAAGCTGGATCGCTGATTTTTGCTAATAAACAAGATGTTAAAGAATGCATGACTGTAGCAGAAATCTCCCAGTCTTTGAAACTAACTTCTATTAAAGATCACCAGTGGCATATCCAGGCATGCTGTGCTCTTACTGGTGAAGGATTATGCCAAGTACTTGAATGGATGATGTCATGATTTAATATTAGATGATCTCTACTGACCTCTCCTCATAGACTTTGTATAAACAAAGTGCTGGACTTTACCTGAAAGCTGCAAAAATTAATGGTTTAGATAAATTTATAATAAACTGATTTAAATTTTTTCTAAAATTAAGAAATTTTAAGAAAATTTAAGAAAAAAATTAAGACCACTTATTTGAAAACAAAGATGAAGTCTCACTTTCTAATCTGCTTTCTCATTAGTTTCTTCCAAAGCAAGGTCTTCGAAGCTGTGATTGCTGTTTTTCTCATAATGAATCCTCTCAGGACATTGTATAGTCTATGGTAAGTACAAAGGGAGAAGAAGAGATTTTTCACTTTAAGAGCCTTATTACCAGTATAACCCTCCCTAGTTGAATGTGCATTCTCTTAGTGTTCCATTAAGTCAAAATACAAATCAGCACAGATACTCACTTTCTAGTACTTTAAAATGTACTGTTAATTATGAGAATTATTTTGTATAAGTTTGTGTATATACACCTCAAATGCAAGTTTATGGCTTTGACTAAGTTCTAAAGAAAAGCAAAGAATACAAAAAGTAATAATATCCTTAGTTAATGACCATAATGAGATGAGTACTGGCATTGCTAAGTGCCATTTTGTGCTTTCCCCCTGTGTTCTCTGTATTGTACTAACCAACCCCCACAATCATTGGGCTGCTCTTAAAAAAAAAAAGAAAGAAAGAAAGAAAAGGAGAAAGCTCAACAGTGTGTACCTATTTTTTGTGGATGAAATTATGTACATGAAAGCATGTAATCTAGCTGAATGGAGTGTCTAGATTTTTGGCTTAATATGAGTGGACAGAATTTCACAGTGAGCAATCATCAGACTGGTTCCTTTATTGGATCTATGCCATCTAAATTACTGAGAAAATTATTAATCCATTAATCAGTCAATCATTAATTGTGATTAAAATTATCAAGTGATTTATTTTTTCCCAATGTTAATGGGAAGCTATTGTGTAAAATGTCTGCTCAGAGAAGTATCACCCTATAAATATTAATCAAATAGTTTACCTATAGTCTTATTTGGTATGGAATTATATGTCAAGCATTTAAAGTGAGTTTGAGATGAAAAATAAAGCTTATTTTCTAAGCAATAAAGGTTATTTCTTAATTTGAAAATTTCTCATTTTAGTAATTGGGATAGTTTGAGATTTTTGTTTCTATATGTTTTATTTATTTATTTTATAAATTCTTTTAAAATTTTATTTATTTATTTGACAGAGAGAGATGACAAGCAGGCAGAGAGGCAGGCAGAGAGAGAGGAGGAAGCAGGCTCCTTGCTGAGCAGAGAGCCCGATGTGGGGCTTGATCCCAGGACCCTGAGATCATGACCTGAGCCGAAGGCAGCGGCTTAACCCACTGAGCCACCCAGGCGCCCCTGTTTCTATATGTTTTCTTTTATCTTCCTAACACCACATGAATGCATTGATGATTATAAAATACACACTTTCAGGCTTTTAAGAATTTGGTTTAAAAGTTGAACAACATGTTATATCATTTTTACAGAGAAGTAACTTGGCCCTCAAATTATTTGCTTAGGATACTTTTTTTTCACTGAAAATGGAAAGATACAAAGGTTGAAGGTATTTCTGTTGTAATTGTAAACAAACTTATCCTAAATGTGTTCAAACGTATTTTGGGGTGCTCTCTTTGTATACGTTTCATGCCCTGAAAATCTGAAGGCTGTTCCAAACTGGCATGTTGTAGAATATTGAAGAAAAGAAGTAAGTACTTTTAATACCAGCCTTTTAGATTTAATGCAGATTTTGATGAGGAATCATAATATATATACCACAAGCATTGACAAAACTTGGAAAGTTTCTTTCTGTAATATATAATATATTTAATATCTAAATTCAAGTCAGGCATGGGAGATCAGTGTTTAACAGTGGATGTGTTGTGTGTTATATTACAATGTTCATAATGCAGGTATAACATTTTAGTATTTGTCAACTTGCTTTTATAAAAGTAAACTCTAAATTACTAAGCTTTATTCATATGTTCTTTTACTTTTTAAAATCACTATTAGTAATTTCTTGTTTTATATTAAAAACTCCCATAAAAACCTAAAAAAATAGCATTTGGTACCACAATAATAATTGTTTAGACAAGAATTATTAATAGCTATTAAATTGAGAGGATAGAAGTTTTATAAGAAACAGAAATCTCTAATGCTTCCCCATAAGATAGGTACTAATTACAAAAACTCTGTAGTGTAGAAACCTGAAAGATACTTGTAACCAAGTGATCAAAATTATCTTTACTAGTAATAGTAAATAGGTATCAGGTGCCTCCTGAAGAACGATTAACCAAAAGTACATGTCTTCTGTGGTGTCCCGAACAAAATGTTTAACTTGAATTATGAGACTACATCAGAGAAAGTTGAATTTATTCCATAAATAAAATACCTGCACTCTTTAAAAATGTCAAAGACATGATAAAAAAGTGAAGAACAATGAACTGTTGTAGATAAAAGACTAACAGGGAATAAACACAACATGTGGCTTGGATGGACTGGCTTGGATCCTGGACCATAAATTTGTTTCTTTTGCTATAAAGAGCATTAGTAGGACCATTGAAATCTGAATAAGAAATGTAAATTAGATAATAGTGTTGTTTTAATGTCAATTTCCTGAATTGGATCATTGTATGGTGATTATAATCATGACTTTTAGGAACTATACACTGAAGTATTTAAGGGGTAAAAGGGCATCGTGTCTACAACTTACTGTCAAACGATTCAGATGATATGTGTGTATGTATGGACAAAGAAATAGGGGGAATGACAATGCAAATGTCTACAGCTCCATAGTTATCCCCTTTGTCCTTGCTACTCAGAGTGTGCTCCATGAACTGGCAATATTGATACTAGCTGGACAGTCATTAGACATGCAGAAGTTTTGCCCCTACTCCAGTCCTACTATTTGAAAATCTGCGTTTTTAGGTGTATCGTGAACTTTTGAGAAGCACAGCTATATATCACCTTTATAATATGAATAATATGGCTTGAGTCACAGAAGTGAGTTAGAGCTGGAGTCTTGACTATGCTTAGATATGGCATTCTTAAAATGATTGTCATGCAAGGTTTTACTATTATTATCCACTCATATAATACGTTAAAAATCAAAGACCCCCCAAATCTTGAGAATCAGAATTTTTTTGCATTCTTTGTCTTGAACTAGAATTTTCAACTGAAAATTAATTAGTAATTAAATTTAATTAAATATTTTATTTAATTAAATTTAATTAAAGTAATTAAATAAAATACAATTAGTGGGTTGTACTATCAGTGTAAAAGGTTATAATCAGTATTATCTTTTTAAAGATTTTGTTTATTTATTTGAGAGAGAGAGAGCGAGTGAGAGGGAGAGCTCACACAGTGGGGGAGAGGGGGAGAAGCAGGCTCCGCACTGATCAGGGAGCCTGGCTGAGCTTGATCCCAGGACCCTTGGATCATGACCTGAGTAGAAGGCAGACACTTAACTGATTGAGCCACTCAGGTGCCCCTATGATAAGTATTCTTACAAATGAAATAGCATAAAAATGAATAGAAAATAAGAAAATTCATCACATATAGTTAGGTAGATGCTGTGGTCACCCTAGAGATGGGATGGCCCTCAAGTTTAGTTCACATGTGGAGACAGGATGTTACACATGCACCAAGAAAGTGGCAAAAATAATTACTTACATGATAGGCTTTCTGGGAGAGCAGAGAAGCTCCCACACAGAGTTAAAAGTTAAAAGTTAAACAGTTAAAAATGACTTGAGAGTGTCGCAGAAGAAGAATGGCTGGAGGTTAGGGTGTGGAGATGAGGCAGACATTCCCACAAGTAGCCTGGGCCTTGACGGTTTTGAAATCTCACACCTCTCAGCTCCAAAGGAGGGAACTTTCTTACTTGCTCAGGTGGAGGTAAGAGATAAAGGGGGCATGATGGCTTATGGAAGCTGTGAGCAGTCAGATATCAAAAGCAGAATCATACTCTCTCTCAGTGAGCAGTACTTCATGAAACCTTTCTTTAGTATTATGTGTCCAAGTGTATATGGATTGTATTCTGCAAAATCAATACTATTATGGTTTGTGGTCAGAAAAGTTTGAAAGTTTCAAAGCCAGAAACCTTAATAGTTTTTGCACAGGTTACATTAGATTCTAGCTTGACTTAGAGAATATACAAAGATTCCCTCTGACACCCTCAAGCTCATCACCAAATTAAGTGCAGAAATGAATTCTATTGGTTTGACCCAGGCTCTGTCTCTGTATTTTTTTATTTCAGGGAACTTAGGGACTGGGAAATTTAAAGCCCATTTTTTTTTTTTTAACACTCTTACTGCCTCTAGGCCATTTGCTTCACCTGGACTGCATTACTAAAGTGTGTGTGTGTGTGTGTGTGTGTGTGTGTGTGTGTGTGTGGTTTTTAATTTAACTTTGACAAGCCCTATGCCCTAATCCCATCATAGATTTGGAAAGTGTGTGTGTGTGTGTGGTTTTTAATTTAACTTTGACAAGCCCTATGCCCTAATCCCATCATAGATTTGGCTTTCCAAACAATCTCATGGTGTAAAAACTCGAATCTCTCAGTCATTATCTTAATCTTTCACATAACATCTTACTTGGATACTTCAATCTTATCTATTCTGTAATTTGGGGTAGCTTTTGAACTTTCAAAATCCAAAACAAATAAATTTAAAACAATTTCCTTTGTCTAGTGGTAAAATTTCTATAATATATTTTATTGTCAAGCACAATTTAACACAAACATATTTTATTTTGGTCACCCTACAAATATGTTTAGAGCTAGTTTTACCCCATGAGGACTCCTGCTGATCCCGATTCCCAGGTCTTAACCCAGATTATAGCATTACATGATGTCTATATGCATGAGAGTATATTGGCTTTTATCTATTTTATGTAATTCTTCTGATTTTCCCAAAGTTATAGCTATGAGTTATGGTCCTATGACTAGGATTTTCAAAGGTATTTGAATACTCTGACATAAGAATTATTAATTTCTGTTCCTGAACTAAGTGTACTTTTGTAGTGTATGATTTTAGCTCTTGTTTTTGCTATTTAGCCAATGCAATGAGATAATGCCAACTGAAATATATATATTTATATAGACATACACAGAGCCATATCCCTTCGATAGATGGAAAATGTTTATTAAAATGATGCCACTTTTCAATGTTAATTGAACTGCAATCTCACTGTATAATATGCTTCTATTTTCAAAAAGTATGCAGTGTGAGGTGTTTTTGGACTCTGCATTTTAAATTAGAACAAAACTGAATATATAGTCTGTTACCTTAAAAAGCGCAGTTACCACCCCTTAAAAGAACAACACAAGTTGCTAAGTTATCTAACATAGGAGTGCCTTGTGATGTTCATCGAGAAGAAAAGTCTCAGCTCTGTGATTTGGGTGTGATACAAAGAAAAAGGGAGAGCAAAGACACAATTCGGTTTTTGTTTCTTCCTCTTTTGATGCTTCTAATGATTTTTATCAGTAAATTAAGCATTTTACTTTTCATGCTTTCTTTTCTATGTTCTTTCTCTTATTGTCACTTCTGCATTTTAAATTTATTTTTGCATTAATTTTTTCTCTTTTCCCAGTCACTCTTTAAATTCTATAAAATCAAAAGATAAGCATGTTTTCATGGAATAATATTTTTTTTAGAGAAGTAGCCCCCCCCTTTTTTTTAAAGATTTTATTTATTTGACAGACAGATCACAAGTAGGCAGAGAGGAAGAGAGAGAGGGAGAAGCAGGCTCCCTGCTGAGCAGAGAGCCTGATGAGGGGCTTGGTCCCAGGACCCTGGGAGCCAAAGGCAGAGGCTTTAACCCACTGAGCCACCCAGGCACCCAGTAGTATTAATTAGATAAGAGAAAATAAGGATGGCCATTTTTTTCCACCTAAAAATCTGCTCTTTATGAAGTACTGATATGTCAATTTTCAAAAGAGCAATAAAAATAAATTAACTAGCTTTAGTAGTCTGTATGCCATATGGTCTTCGATTTACTAGAGTAAGATCACCTTTGAAAAAAGCACCTTACTGACAAAAGGGGAAAGCATCATTGATTATTTTGGTTTATCCTTGGCAGAACCTGTGTCACATGGCATTCCAGTGTACCATGTACCTTAAATTCCAGAAGGAACACGTTTCATTAAAATACCTGGCTCATTTTCAGGGTTTCATTTGTTTCTCTGTTTATTTATTTACTTTTATTATGTTCAGTTAGCTTTTTTTTTTTTTTTTTTAAAGGAGAGGCAGCCTTCCTGCTGATCATGGAGCCCAATGCAAGGCACATGCATGACCTCAGCTGAAGGCAGATGCTTAACAGATTGAACCACCCAGGTGTCCTGGGTTTCATTTTTTTAGTCTTGACTGCTGTGCCACAGACATTTGGACTTGTTGCTGCTTAATTGAGCTAAACCTTTGACTTCCAGAATATTTGAGAAATATAGGCTATTAAGATAGACTAATCAAATAATAATGTTTGTGAAACTGATCAGTCAATAGTTGCTATTTAAGGTAATTTGCTATTTTAAATTGTAAATTTCAGAGATCAAGGATTAAACAATAAATGAAGAAAAATGAAATTCAGGGCACCTGGGTGGCTCAGTGGGTTGAAGCCTCTGCCTTTGGCTCAAGTCATGATCCCAGGGTCCTGGGATTGAGCTCTGCATCAGACTCTCAGCTCAGCAGGGAGCCTGCTTCCCCCTCTCTCTGCTGCTTCTCTGCCCACTTGTGATCTGTCTGTCAAATAAATAAGTAAAATCTTTTAAAAAAAAGAAAAAAGAAAAGCGAAGTTTAATTAGTAATTTAGTTGTAAAGCAAGTTATACATAACAAAGAAATAAAAATATTAATTTAGTATTTGCATATTTTATGTATTTTTACCTAAATAAATCATTAAATTGTTGAATAGGAGAAAGTATTAAAGTATTTTGTGAGTGATTTCCCTCTATACTGACGTAATTAATAACTGACAATTTTTCATAAAAATATTCAATTAAAATCTCATAGTACTGTTTTTTAGCCCATAAATTAAGCCTAATCTGAAAATTGATGATAGCAAAGAAATTACTAAATGCCTCACTAATTTTATGGTAAACTATTTTTATTGTCTGTGATTTATATTTAGATAAATATGTATAAATACATTTGTATTTGTTAATAGTAAACCACTTTGATTCTTCATTCTCATTCTTTTTTTAAAAGATTTTATTTATTATTTTGACAGACAGAGATCACAAGTAGGCAGAGAGGCAGGCCGAGAGAGAGGGGAAGCAGGCTCCCTGCGGAGCAGAGAGCCCGATGCGGGACTCGATCCCAGGACCCTGGGAATCATGACCTGAGCCAAAGGCAGAGGCTTTAACCCACTGAGCCACCCAGGCGCTTCCATTCTCATTATTTTATTGCCTAAATATTAATCAAAATATGATAATCCCTTCTAGAAATTCCAGAAATCAACATAACTCTTACCAGTTAGCTTTGGTTTCCAGAACATTCATTTTTTTCTTAATCATGATACTTACGGATCTTAATTCTTTTGGCTACTTTCCATTCAACATCATCTTTCAAAGACCGTCTAGCTCAGTACTGTAAGATTGCTTCAACATGTCTCTTTGGCCCCTGGGGTAATTTTTAACAGAATAATAAGTTGAAAAAGACCATATATCAATGTGGGGTTATCCCAACATGGAAATTTTCAAAATAAGTTTTGCAGCCCTGAATTTGTCTATTGTTCATGTTACTGAGATTAAGAAGGGTGAGTTTAAAAAGTAGATTTCTTTGGAGGTAGCTATATTCTTGAGACCTATAGAGTAAGAATGGAATAATTAAGCCTGGTGAGTGGACCTTTAACAAAACTGTTGACAAAGTTTAGTAATGTAACCTACAATGTTGAATACTAGATATGTGTTTGACTTCCTTTTCAAAAATACAAGGATTATACATGATCTAGGCAGTGGCTGGTAGATGAGCTGAATAAAAGGTGTATGTACTTTCAGAGTTCATTGGAGCAAGAGCATGAGTATTTCCCAGAAGGAGTGTTGGCTACAAGGGATTGAGAGTTAGCCTGGTAGCATTTTAAGCTGAAAAGATCTGTGTAGAAGAGAGTGTACCAGCAAAAAAACAAGATTAGCTGAGGTGTGGAAGGAAGAGAAAAATGCATCTGTCTACTTCTTGAGCAGTGTGGTAGTCATTCCCAGTGGGACCTCCAAAAAGCCCATAAAAAGTGCCTTATAAAAGTAGGTTTTAAACACTAGCAATATCAGGGACTGCAAAGACATCTAATTGTAGCACCAGTTGAGTAAGAATTTTCCTGTTCCCTCTTATTCTCTTTCATCCCTAGACTCAAACGTGAGGGAGATCAGAATCCTCTTTTGCAAATAGACACATAAATAAGAAAAGGAAAAAACCCCACATAACTATCCTACCCTGTTTGCTGGCCTCTTGCCTGCAGAATGTCATAACTGGGGAGATGAAGATTAAATTTGATAATATAATGTTTTATCATTGTATGGGTCTTAGAAGTATAATTTCTGAAATGAGTTAGTATTTCTTGACTTAAAGTGATCATTTACTTTTTATTACCTGTAAGTAGTCAGAAAAGCTAGTGGACTGACTTAATTTTTGTATATGCAAGAAAATATTTTTGGCCACAGAATTTATTTTTTAAACTCTCTTGGAAAGTTTCAAATATATACATATCGCAGTGAGCTACGATGCATGTATAACTAGTTAATAGTTACCAACTCATGACCAGCTTATTTCAATTATGCTGTTACCTTTGGATTTATTGTAGTACATCACAAATATCCTATCACTGAGTTCATTTTATTTATTTATTTATTTATTTATTTACACATATAATGTATTATTTCTTTCAGGGATACAGGTCTGTGATTCATCAGTCTTATGTAATACTGAGCGCTCACCACAGCACATATCCTTCCCAGTGTCTATCACCCAGCCACCCGAGTTTGTTTCCTAAGATTAAGAGTCCTTCTGGTTTGTCTTCCTCTCTGATTTCATCTTGTTTTATTTTTTCCTCTCTTCCCCTGTGATTCTCTGCCTTGTTTATTAAATTCCACATATCAGTAAGATCCTGTAATTGTCTTTCTCTGATTGACTTATTTCACTTAGCATAATACCCTCTAGTTCCATCCAAGTCGTTACAGATGGCAGGATTTCATTTTTGATGGCTTTGTAATATTCCTGTGTGTGTGTGTGTGTGTGTGTGTACCACATCTTTATCCATTCATCTGTTGATGGACATCTAGCCTTTTTCCATAGTTTGGCTATTGTGGCAGACATTGCTATTATAAACATTGGGTACAGGTGTCCCTTCGATCACTGCATTTGTATCTTTGGAGTAAATACCTAGTAGAGCAATTACTGTGTTGTAGGGTAGCTCTATTTTAAACTTTCTGAGGAACCTCCATACTGTTTTCCAGAGTGGCTACATCTGCTTGCATTCCCACCAGCAATGTAAGAGGGTTCTGCTTTTCTCTTCATCTCACCAACAACTGTCATTTCCTGTCTTGTTAATTTTAGCCATTCTACTGGTGTGAGGTGGTATCTCATTGTGGTTTTGATTTATATTTCCCTTATGCCGAGTGATGTTGAGCACTTTTCCATGTGTGTTGGCCATTGGATGTCTTTGGAGAAATATCTATTCATGTCTTCTGCCCATTTCTTGAGTGGATTCTTTGTTCTTTGGGTGTTCGAGTTTGATAAGTTCTTTATAGATTTTGAATACTAGCCCTTTATCTGATATATCATTTGCACATATCTTCTCCAATTCTGTTGGTTGTCTTCTGCTTTTGTTGACTGCTTTCTTTGTTCTGCAAAAGCGTTTTCTCTGATGAAGTCCCAATAATTCATTTTTGCCTTTGTTTCCCTTGCCTTTGGAGATGTGTCTAGCAAGAAATTGCTGCCCCTGATGTCGAAGAGGTTGTTGGCTGTATTCTCAAGGATTTTAATGGAATCCTATCTCACATTTAGATCTTGTATCCATTTTGAGTCTATTTTTGTCTGTGGTGTAAGAAAATGGTTCAGTTTCATTCTCCTGCATGTAGCCATCCAATTTTCCCAACACCGTATGTTGAAAGACGGTCTTTTTTTCCATTGGACATTCTTTCCTACTTTGTCAAGTATGAGTTGACCATAGAGTTGAGCGCCCATTTCTGGATTCTGTTTTCTGTTCCATTGATCTATATGTCTGTTTTTGTGCCAGTACCATTCTGTCTTGATGATTACAGCTTTGTAATAGAGCTTGAAGTCTGGAATTGTGACGTCACTAGCTATGATTTTTTTTTTTTCCATGTTCCTGTGGCACTTGAGGGTCTTTGTTGGTTCCATACAGATTTTAGGATTATTTGTTACAGTTCTATATAAAAAGTTGATGGTATTTTGATAGGGATTGCATTGAATGTGTAAATTGCTCTCATCAGCATAGACATTTTCGCAGTATCTCTTCTACCAAACCATGAATGTGGAACATTTTTCCGTTTCTTTGTGTCTTCAATTTCTTTCATGAGTATTCTATAGTTTCCTGAGTACAAATCCTTTGCCTCTTTTGTTGAATTTATTCCTAGGTATCTTATGGTTTTGGGTAGAGTTCTAAATGGGATTGAATCCTTAATTTCTCTTTCTTCTGCCTCATTGTTGGTCTATAGAAATGCAACTGATTTCTGTGCATTGATTTTATATCCTGACACTTTACTGAATTCCTGTATGAGTTCTAGCAACTTTGGGATTGAGTATTTTGGGTTTTCCACATAGAATATTATGTCATCTGCAAAGAATGAGAGTTTGACTTTTTCTTTGCTAATTCAGATGCCTTTTATTTCTTTTTTTGTCTGATTGCTGAGGCTAGTACTAGTACTAGTACTGTGTTGAATTACAGTGGTGATAGTGGACATCCCTGCCATGTTCCTCACCTTAGGGGAAAAACTCTTCAGTTTTCCCCCATTGATAATGATACTTGCTGTGGGTTTTTCATAGAGGGTTTTCCTCTGTCCCTACTCTGTGAACAATTTTAATCAAGAATGGATGCTGTACTTTGTCAAATGCTTTTTCTACATCCATTGAGAGGATGAAATGGTTCTTGTCCTTTCTTCTATCAATGCAGTGATCCCATTGATTGATTTGCTGATGTTGAACTAAATTTGTAGTCCAGGAATAAATCCCACTGATCGTGATGAATAATCCTTTTAATGTACTGTTGGATCCTATTGGCTAGTATTTTGGTGCGAAATTTTGCATCCATGTTCTCAGGGATATTGGTCTGTAATTTTTCTTGGTGGGATCATCTGGTTTTGTCTAATTTGTCAGCATATAGTTGCTCATTATACTTATAATTGTTTGTATTTCTTTGTTACTGGTTGTGATCTCTTTCATTCATGATTTTATTTATTTGGGTCCTTTCTCTTTTCTTTTTGATAAGTTGGGTCAGAGGTTTATCAGTATTACTTATTCTTTGAAAGAACCAGTTCCTAGTTTTTTGGTTTCTTTTTCATTGATTTCTGCTCTAATTTTTATTATTTCTATTCTCCTACTGGGTTTAGGCTTTATTTGCTGTTCTTTCTCTAGCTGCTTTATGGGTAGGGTAAAGTTAGTTTAAGATTATATTTCAAGAATCTTTGATGGAGCAAATATACATGAGTGTTTCTGTGTGCCATGTCAGGCGCAGGGCTGGCCTAGATTTTAAATCATGCTCAAAGAAGGCTGGATTTATTTGATCCAAGAATATCTAATTAATTTAAATGATTTGACACTGTTGTCTCCTAACTTATTTTGGGCTTCTGAGCAGTAATTCATTCTCTGTCTTAGAATTTTTTATGAAACATTTTATTTATAAATGGGAATCTTTTAATACCTTTATATGGTATAGATAATCATACAATCTAAGTTACTGAATTATTAGTACTAGGGAAACTGTGTGTGTACTCCTCCCTGCCCCGCCTTTTGCTTCCCCTCTGTGTGGTAATCATGATCTCCACTTTTGTATTTATCATACAGTTGCTTTTTTAAAGAATTGCTCTGTGTTTGTGTGTGTGTGTGTGTGTGTGTGTGTGTATCCTTAAAATATGCATTATTTAGTTTTGCATGTTTTTTTAACTGTATGTGAAAAGCATTGTTGATGATGGACATTTGGAATATTCCTTGTTTTTCGGACATTATAAATAATGCTGCTGTGAACATACTTTTATATGACTCCTTGGGCATCTGGGCAAGGATTTCTCTAGGGTATATGTGTAGGAATAAACTTGGTGGGCCATTAGACTCATATCATTAACTTCACTGGTTGAATTTAAATTTATCTATAAAGTGGTTTGCCAGTTTACATTCTTGCTGGCTCTCTGTAATAGTTCCCAATGCACCGTATCAAAAACAACACATGAAATAGGCAAAATATTTAAAGTTTTGTCAATCTTATTAATTTGAAATGATAATTTGATATTTTGATTTGTATTTCCCATAGCCAAATAAAGTTGAGCATGTTTTCATATTTTTATATGTCATGTGTGCCTTTCTCATCTAAAATGCATGGTCTTGTGTTTTGCCTAATTTTTAATTTGATTGAATTTTTGTAAGAGTAATTAATTTAATCTGTATATGAATCCCTTGCCAGTCTTATATGTTAAAAATTTGTGGCTTTTAATTACATTTTTAAAATGTTGCCTTTGATGAATAGAAGGCTTTACATGTATAAATCTTTTCCTTATGAGCTATAAATTTTTATATCTTTTTAAACAAATTCTTTCCTACCTTACTTTCATGACATCTTCTCTATTTACTTATAAAACCTTTAAAGTTCTGTTTCCATATTTTCAGATTTTTGACATCTAGACTTTAGTATATAGTGTGAAGTAGTATCCAGACTTATCATTTGTCAAATATATAACAAGTTGTCCAACCATTTTTTATTGAACAGTCCATTCTTTCCTCAGCTGGATTTTAAGATTTAAGACGCAATTTGGATTATTTAAGGGTAGCAAAATTGGGGAGTCTGTTTTTGGACTCTTAATATTATTCCATTGGTCATTTCCCTATCTATGTACCAATACTTCTCCTTATTTATTATTTTAATTTTATAATTATTTCTGGTGAAGTAAAGGTAATGTCCTTTTACATTCTTATTAAAAGAAGTCTTTTTCTGCAGGGCCAGGGTGATTTAGTTGGTTAAGTGTCAGACTCTTTACATCATCTCAGGTCATAATCTCAGGATCAAGAGATTGAGACCCATGGGGGCTCTACACTCAGTGATGAGTCTACTTTGGATTCTCTCGCTCCTTCTGCCTTTCCCCCCATGCCTATTCTCTCTCACTTTCTTTCTAAAATAAATAAAGTCTTTTAAAAAAGTCTTAAAACTTTGTAGACTTTATTTTTATTTATTTTATTTATTTTTATTTTTTTTAGAGAAGGAGAGAGAGAGAGAGAGGGAGGGAAGGAGGAGGGGCAGAGGGAGAGAAAGTCTTAAGCAGGCTCCACACCCAGAACAGAGCCCAGTGCAGGGCTCAGTCTCACAACCCTGAGATCATGACCTGAACCAAAATCAAGACTGGATACTTAACAGACAAAGCCATCCAGGCACCCTGAAGCTTTGTAGGCTTTAGAATTACCTTGTGTTGGATTCTGATTAGAGCAGAAGAGTCTATAAATTGATATTGAGAGAAATGTCAAATTCATAACATTGTTCTTCATGGATATATTTAGTTGAACTATGTGAAATTCCTAATGTTTGACCATTTTTGACTGACCATTTTAATACCAGTTTCACCTAGTTGAACTTAATAGTTCATCTTACAATTTATTTGTGCTTCTTTTTTTTTTTTAATTTTTTATTTTTTATAAACATATATTTTTTTATCCCCAGGGGTACAGGTCTGTGAATCACCAGGTTTACACACTTCACAGCACTCACCAAAGCACATACCCTCCCCAGTGTCCATAATCCCACCCCCTTCTCTCAAACCCCCTCCCCCCAGCAACCCTCAGTTTGTTTTGTGAGATTAAGAGTCACTTATGGTTTGTCTCCCTCCCAATCCCATCTTGTTTCATTTATTCTTCTCCTACCCACTTAAGCCTCCATGTTGCATCACCACTTCCTCATATCAGGGAGATCATATGATAGTTGTCTTTCTCTGCTTGACTTATTTTTTTTTTAATTTTTTTTAAGATTTTATTTATTTATTTGACAGAGAGAGAGATCACAAGTAGGCAGAGAGGCAGGCAGAGAGAGAGAGGAGGAAGCAGGCTCCCTGCTGAGCAGAGAGCCCGATGCGGGACTCGATCCCAGGACCCTGAGATCATGACCTGAGCCGAAGGCAGCGGCTTAACCCACTGAGCCACCCAGGCGCCCTCTGCTTGACTTATTTCACTAAGCATGATACGCTCTAGTTCCATCCATGTTGTCGCAAATGGCAAGATTTCATTTCTTGTGATGGCTGCATAGTATTCCATTGTGTATATATACCACATCTTCTTGATCCATTCATCTGTTGATGGACATCTAGGTTCTTTCCATAGTTTGGCTATTGTGGACATTGCTGCTATAAACATTCGGGTGCACGTGCCCCTTTGGATCACTACATTTGTATCTTTAGGGTAAATACCCAATACTGCAATTGCTGGGTCATAGGGCAGTTCTATTTTCAACATTTTGAGGAATCTCCATGCTGTTTTCCAGAGTGGCTGTACCAGCTTGCATTCCCACCAACAGTGTAGGAGGGTTCCCCTTTCTCCGCATCCTCACCAGCATCTGTCATTTCCTGACTTGTTGATTTTAGCCATTCTGACTGGTGTGAGGTGATATCTCATTGTGGTTTTGATTTGTATTTCTCTGATGCCGAGTGATATGGAGCACTTTTTCATGTGTCTGTTGGCCATCTGGATGTCTTCTTTGCAGAAATGTCTGTTCATGTCCTCTGCCCATTTCTTGATTGGATTGTGCTTCTTTAATATCTTCTATTAAAATTTTATTATTTTCTTCATGAATTCACATATATTATTTGTTAAATTTAACCCGAGGCACATATTTTTTATTTTAATCTATTATTATGAAATAGATCCCTTTTAAAAAATCACACTTGTGTTTTTCTAGTATAAAGAAGTACAGATAATTTACTTATGTTCATTTTTTATCTGTTAACTTTAATTTCCTTAACTATATCCTTCGGTATGATATTTATATGAGCAGTGATTGGCAGTATCTTTGTTTCATTCAGTTTTTGGTTTAAAGGCTTCCAACAGTTCACTATTAAAATGTAATGTTTGAGATTTTTGGGAAATAACTTTAATAGATTAGGAATTATATTTTTATTTTTATTTTTTATTTTTTATTTTTTTTTAGATTTATTTATTTATTTGATAGACAGAAATCACAAGGAGGCAGAGAGGCAGGCAGAGAGAGAGGAGGAAGCAGGCTCCCTGCTGAGCAGAGAGCCCGATGTGGGGCTCGATCCCAGGACCCTGGGATCATGACCTGAGCCGAAGGCAGAGGCTTTAACCCACTGAGCCACCCAGGCGTCCCAGGAATTATATTTTTAAACCCTAGTTCATAAATAGGCTTTAATTTATCATGAATAAAGGTTGAATATTATCAACATTTTTTTTGCATTTATTAGGAACTTGTGGACACTTTCCATTTAACTAGTGGATTATAGTGCAGTATATGGATAGGCTTTTGTGGAGAAGTGTATATATGTACATATTTTTCCCCCTGTACTTTTTAATTTTTTATTTAAAAAAATTAGATACATGCTTACATAAATGTTAATAAATATGTAGGTATATTATAAAATAATATAACACCTATTTGCCTTATTTAGCTCAAGGAATAGAAAACTATCAGTAACCAAAAGGCTACCCAAAAATAAATACTAGCCAAGATTTTGTTAAAAAAAAAAAATTTACCTCTATTTTTCTTCTGGATATCAAACAGTTGTGCCTTTTTTTTTCCTGAGAGAGGCACTATCTCTGTCTTCCCAACTTGTTTGCTATGCAAACTACCTTGACAGTTTGGATTGAAAGCTGAAGCAAGCTGTACAGCAACATGAAAGACTCCCAGAGAATTGTCTCTTAGTAATCTGGACTTTGAGCTGGTATAGTGACTTCGTGAGATTTGGAGTTGTCTGCTCTAGGGATAGCTAGATGTGCCTTCTCTGCAAAGAAGGGCATTAACATATTTGGAGAGCAGAAAGGCATATTGTAACAAAGACCATAAATGCTCAATGATATCCATTATTTCTTTTTACCCTGCATTTACCACTAATTTACATTTTCCAGAGTTCTTGCAGCTATGTTCGACTATGTAATTAATTATCATCAATGGACTGTGAGCTGAAATAATGCATGTTAACCATTGCTAAAGTTACCAAGAGGGGATAGACCTTCCACATGTTTTGTGTGTGTGTGTATGTGACAACTAGGTGCAAAGAATCTAATACCTTCAAAAATGACAGAGACACACAATGAATAGAGTGTAGGTTCCTAGTGACTGAAAAGAACAGAGCCTCCCTTCTGTCTCTCATAAGACTGTACATAAATCATAATTTTTTTGTTAAACCTCTGAAATGTTGCAGTTGTTTGTTACAGCAGTTAGTCTTCTCTGAGTGATACAGAGATCATAATTTATAACTATATTTTATTGGGTATTTACTATGTGATAGATATATTACCAGATTTAGTTCTTTCACAAGCCCTTCTGAGAGATTAGCTTACCTCTTCAAACTCATCACATAGATGCTAAGTTGGAGAGTTAGAGTTTCAAACTATTTACTGCTGGACCCACAATTTCTGCTTTTTCTCCCTTTCCAAATTTGTCAATCCCCTTTTCTTTGTGGCGAAGAGAAACAAAGCTCAGATATACTTTCCGTTGTGTCCCATCAACTACTGCATGCATGCGTTGCTCTCCCTGCTCGGGCTCCAGCACCCAGCACTCTGACAACTCATACCAGAACATCCGTCCTTGTCAGCTTGTCAGTTCTCTTCTCCTTGCACTTCAGCTCTGACACCTCACACATGACGACTCCTACTCAATGCGCAGATGCTTTTCTTACCCTATTCTAGTTCTAACCCCCTACCCCAGGCTGTCTCTTGTGGGGACATCCTCTTTACCCCACCCACTAGGGCATATGCAGTTTTCCTTAAGAGACGTGTTTTGAACATAGAAAGTACATCTATGAAGAATACTGAAAGTTGGTTACTTACCGAAGAGAAGGGATTGACAGATTCGGAAAGGGAGAAAAGTAGAATAAATTATGTGGTATTGAATTAGAATTGAAAAAGTTGTAATAAGTTTGTTTTTAATATATAGATACTGAAATGCCTATTTTTCTCTGCCCTGCCTAATGATTTTGAGTCCAGATTGTTCAGGAATGAAAAGAAAAAAGACGAAAAGCCAAAACTACAATTTAAAATTAAAAAAAAAATTAACCTCTGTGTAATTAATTTACAGTGTTATATTAGTTTTAGGTATACAATACAGTGATTCAGCAGTTCTGGACATTGTTCAGTGCACATTATGGTAAGTGGGCTCTTAATCTCCTTCACCTGTTTCATTCATTCTTCTACTCACTTCCCCTCAGGTAACCATCAGTATGTTCTCATAGAGTTGAGTGTTTTTTGTTTTTTCTCTTTTTTTCTTTGTTTTATTTCTTATTTTCTGCATATGAGTGAAATTATGTGGTATTTGCCTTTCTCTGACAGACTTCTTTCATTTAGCGTCGTATGCTCTAGCTCCCCATCCATGTTGCAAATGGCAAAATTTCATTTTTTATGGCTGATTAATACTTTGTGCATGTGGGGTGTGTGTGTGTGTGTGTATGTATGTATCACCTCTTTCTGAACCATTCATCTGTTAGTGGGAACTGGGGTTTCTTCCGTATTTTGACTACTGTAAATAATGCTGCCATAAACACAGTGGTGCATATATTATTTGGAGTAGTGTTTTCATATCCTTCTCATACAATTACTGGATTCCATGGTAATTACTTTTAATTGTTGAGGAACCTTCATACTGTTTTCCACAGTGGCTATACCAACTTGCATTCCCACTAGCTGTGCACAAGGGTTCCTTTTTCTCTACATCCTCACATTTTAACATATTATTATTTGTTTTTGATTTTAGCCATCTGACAGGTTGTAAGGTGATAGCTAATTGTAGTCTGATATGCATTTCCCCAGTAATGAGTGTTGTTGAGCATCTTGTCATGTGTTTTTTGGCCATTCTGTATGTCGTCTTTGGACAAATATATGTTCATATCTTCTATCCATTTTTAAATGGATTATTTGTTTTTTGGGTATTGTGTAAGTTATTTACACATTTTTGGATATTAGCCCCTTACTCAATATGTCATTTACAAATGACAATATCTTCTCCCATTCAGTAGGTTGTCTTTTAGTTTTGTTGATTGTTTGCTGTGCACTATTTTGATGTATTCTCAATAGTTTCATTTTACTCTTTCTCTTGACCCAAGAAAAATGTTGCTGTTGACAAAGTCAAAGAAATGACTACCTGTGCTCTCTTCTAGGATTTTTATGACTTTTAGGTCATTAAACCATTTTGATTTTTTTGTTTTTTGGTACATTGTAAGAAAGTGGACCAGTTTCATTTTTTCACATGTAGTTGTACAGTTTTCCTAGCACCATTTGTTGAAGTGGTGTCTTTTTTTCCATAACATATTCTTGCCTCTTTTGTTGATGATTAATTGACCCTATAGTTGTGGGTTTATTTCTGGGCTCCCTATTGTGTTCATTTGATGTATGTATCTCTTTTTGTGCCAGTTGCATACTATTTTGATTACTATAGCTTCGTAGTGTATCTTGAAATCTGGAATGGTGATAACTCCAGTTTTCTTCTTTTTGAAGTTTGCTTTGGTTATTCAGGGTCTTTTATGTTTTCACAGAAATTCTAGGATTGTTCTGATTCTGTAAAAATGCTGTTGGTTTTTTGGTAGAGATTGCAGAGAATCTGTAGACTTCTTTGGGTAGTATGGACATTTTAACAGTATTTGTTCTTCCAATCAAGGAGCATGGAGTATCTTTGCATTTGTTTGTGTCATTTTCAGTTTATTTCAGCAGTGTTTTATTGTTTTATCAGTACAGGTCTTTTGTCTCCTCAGTTAAGTTTATTCGTAAGTATTTTATTATTTTTTGGTGCCTTATAAATGGAATTGTTTTCTTAATTTCTTTCGGCTACTTCATTATTAGTGTGCAGAAATGCAGTGGATTTCTCTGTATTGATTTTGTATTCTGCAACTTTACTGAATTCGTTTATCAGTTTTGGTAGCCTTTTGGTGGAGTCATTGGGTTTTCTATATATGGTATCACGTCATCTGCAAATAGTGAAAGTTTACTTCTTCCTTACCACTTTGGATAGCTTTTATTACTTTTTTTTGTCTGATTGCTGTGGCTAAGACTTCAGTACTTTATTGGGGAAAAGTGGTAAAAGTGGACATCCTTGTCTTGTTCCTGATCTTAAGGGAAAATCTTTCAGTTTTTCCCTATGAGGATAATGTTTCGATTTTTCCCCATTGAGCTGTGGATTTTTTATAGATGGCTTTTATCATGTTGACCTATGTTCCCTCTACCTACTTGGTTGTGGGTTTTTATTGTGAGCAGATGTTATACATTGTCATATGCTTTTTTCTGCACCTGTTGAAGTGATCATATGGTTTTAATCCTTTCTCTTGTTGCTGTGATGTATCATCTTGATTTATTTGTGAATATTGAACTACCCTTGGATCTTTAATGTATTGTTAGATTTGGTTTGCCAAATTTTTTTTTGAGGCTTTTTGCTTCTATTTTTATAAAAATACTTCCCTGTAGTTCTTTTTATGGGGAGGGGGGTCTTTATCTGGTTTTCGTATCAGGGTAAATCTGATCTTATAGAATGAAATGGAAGATTTCCTTCCTCTCCTATTTTTTTGGATTAGTTTGAGCATAGTAGGTATTAACTCTTAAGTGTTTTTGGACTTTACCTCTGAAGTCATGGATTTTTGTTTGAGTCTTTTGACTAGTCATTCAGTTTCATTGCTGGTAATTCTGTGCAAAATTTCTGTTTTTTTCTGATTCACTTTGGGAGGTTATATATTTCTGGGAATGTTGTCCAATTTGTTGACATATTATTTTTCATAATACTCTCTTATAATCCTTGTATTTCTGTGATGTTGGTCATTTATCCTCTTACATTTCTGGTTTTGTTTGAGTCCCCCCTCAACCCACCTTATGAGTCCATCTAAAGGTTTATCAGTTTTGTTGGTTTTTTCCAAAGGACCAGCTTTTGGTTTCATTATCTTTTCTATTGATTTTTTTAGATACTGTTTTGTTTATTTCTGCTCTAATCTTTATTATTTTCTTCCATCTACTGGTTTGGGGTTTTGTTTTCTCTTCTTTTCTGATTTCTTTAGGTATAAGGTTAGTTTGTTTATTTGAGATTGTTCTTGCTTCTTGAGGTAGGCCTGTTTTGCTGTGAAGTTCCCTCTTATAACAGATTTTGCTGCATCCCGAAGATGTTGGACTGTTGTGTTTTCATCTTTATTTAGCTCCATGTATTTTTTTATTTCCTCTTTGATTTCTTGGTTGACCCATTCATTGTTTAGTAGCCTGGTACTTATACTCAATGCATTTATGTTCCCTCCAGATAATTTCTTGTGGTTGGTGTCTAGTTTCATAGCATTGTGGTTGGAAAAGATGCGTGGTATGACTTAAGTCTTTTTGAATTTGTTGAGACTTGTTTTGTGATTTAACATATGATCTGTTCTGGAGAATGTTCTATGTACACTTGAAAAGAGTGTATGTTCTGCTGTTTTAGGGTGGCCATTCTAAATTTATCTGTTAGATCTTCCTGGTCCAGTGTGCCATTCAAATCCTTGTTGAATTACTGTTTGGATGATCAGTCTTTTGATGTAAGGGGGGTGTTAAAGTGCCCTGCTATTATTGTATTATTATAGATTACTTCCTTTATGTTTGTTATCAATTGTTTTATGTATTTGGGCGCTCACATGTTGGGTGCATAAATATTCACAGTTGTTATATTTTGGATTTTTTCCTTTATGATTATGTAGTGTTCCTCTTTGTTTCTTGTTATAGTCTTTGTTTTAAAGTCTGCTTTATAAATATTTCTAAATATAAATATAAATATGGCTACCCTGGCTCTCTTTTCACTTCCGTTTGCATAAATGTTTTTCCATCCCTTCACTTTCAATGTTGCATGTGTGTTTAGGTCTGAAGTGTATCTCATGTAGGCAAGTTATAAATGAGTGTTGTTTTTACCCATTCTATCACTCCATCTCTTTTGATCAGAGCATTTAGTCCATTTATATTCAAAGTAGTTATTGATAGGTATTTGCTTACTGCCATTTTCTTGTTTGTTTTATGTTTGTTTTTGTAGTTCTTTTCTGTTCCTTTTTTCTCTTGCTCTCTTCTCTTATAGTCTGCTGGCTTTCTTTAGTGATATACTTAGATCCTTTCTCTTGATTTTTTGTATATCTGTTACTTGTTTTTAATTTGTGATTACCATTAGGTTTATATATAACTTCTGTATATAGTAGTCTGTATTAGGTTGATGGTCACTGAAGTCTGAAACTATTCTTTACTCCTCCTCCCCCTCCATGTGTTAGGTATATGGTGTCATACTTTATATTCTTTTATTTTGTGAATCCCTTGACTAATTTTATTTTTCTTTTGAGATTCTGGTTCTTTTTTTTAATTTTTAAACTTTTTTATAAACATATATTATTAGCCCCAGGGGTACAGGTCTGTGAATCGCCAGCTTTACACACTTTACAGCACTCACCATAGCATACACCCTCTCCAATGTCCATATCCCCAACACCCTCTCCCGACCCTCCCTACCCCAGCAACTCTCAGTTTGTTTTGTGAAATTGAAAGTCTCTTATGGTTTGTCTCCCTCTTGATCCCATCTTGTTTCTTTTCCCTTGACTAATTTTTATAGATACTCTTAATTTTACTGATTTGTGCTTCCTATCTTTCCTTACTCCTACTTACGGTCTTTCCTTTCTACACAGAGTCCACTTTAACATTTCTCGTGGAGTTGGTTTAGTGGTCATGAATTACTTTGATATTTTTTACCTGGAAATATTTCTCCTTCTATTCTGAATGCATACCTTATTGAATAAAGTATTCTTGGTTGCAGGGTTTTTTGTTTTGTTTTGTTTTGTTTTCCTATTAGCACTTTGAATATATGATGCCACTTCTTGTCATCTGCAGAGTTTCTGCTGAAAAATGAACATAGTTTTATGCGGTTTCCCATGTATGTAGCTTTTTTTTTTCTTGCTGTGTTTAAAATTCTCTCTTAATCACTATGTTTTGCCATTCTAATTATCATGTGTCTTGGTGTGGACCTGCTTAGTTTGATTTTGTTGGAGGCTCTCTGTCCCTCCTGGATATATATTTCTGTTTCCTTCCCCAGATTTGGAAAGTTTTCAACTATTATTTTTTCAAACTAATTTTCTATCCCCTTTCTCTCTCTTCTCCTTCTGGGGTCCCTATAATGTGGATGTTACTGCAGTTGGTGGTGGCACTGATTTCCGTCTATTTTCATTTTTTGTGCGTGTGTGTTCTCACTTGTTCAGCTCGGTTGCTTTCTGTTATTGTTCTCTAGGTCACTGATTGATTTTTCTGCTTGTACTAGTCTACTGTTTGTTCCAACTAGTATGTTTTTATTTAATTATTGAGTACTTCATTTCTGACTAGTTCCTTTTTATTTTTTATATCTTTTTTAAGGGGTCTGTCCAGTTTTTTTTTCAAGTCCAATGAGTATCTTTAAGACAATTACTTTAAATTTGCTACTAGACATGTTACTTATCTATGTTTCGTTTAGCCCTCTTGCTGTGATTTTGTCCTATTCTATCTTTCTTTCTTTCTTCTTATTTTTTTTTAAGATTTTATTTATTTATTTTACAGAGAGAGAGAGAGACAGTGAGAAGAGGGAATATAAGCAGGGGAAGCAGGAGAGGGGGAAGCAGGCTTTCCACGGAGTAGGGAGCCCGATGTGGGGCTTGATCCCAGGACCCTGGGATCATGACGGGAGCCGAAAAGAGATGCTTAACAACTGAGCCATTCATGTTCCCCTTGACTGTTCTTTCATTTGGTACATACTGCTCTGTCTCTTCATGTTTAACTCTCTGTATCTGCTTCTGTATGTTAGGGAAGTCAGCTACATCTCCTTCTCTTAAAACTAGAGACCTATGAAGAGGAGATCCTGCAGTGCTCTGTAGTGCAATGTTCCCTGGTCATCAGAACCAGGTGCTTCAGGGGTATCCCCTATGTGTGTTGTGTGGTCCCTTCTGTTGTGGCTAAATCATATTTGCCTTCAGTCCATTCTTCTGCAGAGACTCTCAACCTGTTGTGGACAGAGTTCGGGCTCTCTGTTGTCAGTGGGCCCATCTGGGGCTACCTCGGGCTTGAGACCAGGCATTTGCAGAGATGCTGTAGTACCGAACTACATTATCCCTGTGTTGTCCACTGAGAAGCTTTCATTGGTGGACAGGGCCTGGAATTGGAACAGATGTCTGCCCCCAGCCAGCAGCTAAGGCTGTAGTCAGACTTGTGTGTGTGTGTGTGGTTATTTTCCCTTCCCCCAGGGCAGGAGACACTTTGTAGTGCTGCTGGCCCCTATCAGGACTGGTTGCCTGCTGCCAGACTGGTGGCATCACTTTGGGTGGTCTCTGGCTAAGGGTGTATCTGAGGAGGCAGGTCTGCAGGAAAGTGCAGGGGTGTGGTGTTTAGTGTTTACGAAGTTTGTGCATATCTGCTGGGGAAAGAGACCTGAAGCTGAGGCTGGTGGGCAGATCTGCAGAAGTGTGAGGGGGCCCCCGTGTGCTGTTAGCAGTCTGGGTAGAGAGTGTTGTACTGTGCTGATTCCTGCATGTGTCCATCTATCTAAGCTAGAGTAATAGAGGATGGCAGTGGGGTCCACCAGCTCTTTTGTTTTTAGAGAAGTCTCCCAAGGATCCCTGCCCTTCTAGAACAAACTCTGAGATTAGAAAACAAATCTCTTTCCCATATACTCCAGTCCTTTTTCAAACTGCTACTGTATCTCAGTGGGGCTCTTTGTTGTACTGTTTCTTGAAGGAAAGGGATTCATTTTCCTATTGCTCTTCTGACTCTCCCAGAGCTGAAGCCACTGATTTTTAAAGTTCCTGGTGTTAGACGCTGCTGATTGTAAGAACTCATGAAATTATACCCCTCTGATTTTCAAAGCCAAATGTTATGGGGATTGATCTTCCCCATTGGTTCCCTCTGCCTGTAGTGCTTGTTGTGGGAGTCTAGTCCTCTCTCCTCTTTATGGCCCCAGTGACCCTCCCTCCTGTGGACATTTTTTTGGGTCTGTTTAGCTCCTGACTGAGTCTCTGCCCTCACTACCTTATTCAATATGAACTGTTCTCTACATTTACCTGTTCTTCTAGTCTTTAGGTCTTTTTCTGGATTATTTACACTAATGTGGATGTTCTCTAGCTGTATCCATGTGACAAGGTGAGCTTAGATCCTCCTACTTCACTTCCCTGAAAGTCTCAAATTATAATTTTTAATGGCTACATTCTTTTCTGTGTTTGTGCCATGATTTTTATTTTTTATTTTATTTTAAAAAATATTTTATTTATTTATTTATTTGTTTAAGAGAGAAAGATTGAGAGAGAGAGAGCACAAGCAGGGACGGTGGCAGAAGGAGAAGCAGGCTCCCCACTGAGCAGGGAGCCTGATGCAGGGCTCCATTTAGGACATCACTGAACTGACTGAGCTACTCAGGCACCCTCTGCCATGATTCTTTTTTTTAAATTTTTTTTTTTTTTTGGAGATTTTATTTATTTTTCAGGGATAGAGGGAGAGAGAGCAAGCGAGCACAGGCAGACAGAGAGGCAGGCAGAGGCAGAGGGAGAAGCAGGCTCCCTGCCGAGCAAGGAGCCTGATGTGGGACTCGATCCCAGGACACTGGGATCATGACCTGAGCCGAAGGCAGCGCTTAACCAACTGAGCCACCCAGGCGTCCCTGCCATGATTTTTAAATTGATTTTTCTATTCTTGGGTTTCTTAGCAGTCTTAAATTTTTTTAATGTGATACTGTAATAATTTTTGGAACCTCAGCTTATTTTCTTAAAGAATTTTGCTATGAATAAAATTATTAGATTGCAAATGTAAAATGCATGAACTTTTATAATGTGGTAAGAAAAAAATGCTCTCATTGTTCTAATCCCCATTCCCTTAATTACCAATGATTTTGCATGTTTTGTTATTTCCCATTTTTCCCTATGAATTGTTTTTTCATGTTGACTCACCCTATTTTTATAGTGCTTTTCTGGTTATTTTTAAAAAGCATTTTATAATCATAAGTGTAATACTTTGTCATACTTACTGCAAATATGCTTAGCAGTTTTTCATTTAGGTTTTATGGTATATTTTTTATGTACCATAATTTAAAACATTTTTGATATTATTGTATAGTTTCTATGTAATATTTAGAAAAAATATATCTCACTGATAATTTAATAGTTTACAGCTTTCTTCTAGAGCTATTACGTTTTCATCCTTCATATTTAGCTCTTTAATATATTCCTTATTTCTTTTCTAAATATAGCACAATTTCTCTAACATCTGTTGACTAGTTTTTCTTTACTTAAATATTTAGTTACATATATTAATATCTATTTCAGGGCAGTTTATTTCATTCTATCTATGTCTCAGGTCTTATACCAGTACCACAGTGTTTTAATGCTTGTATGTTTAAATAGCCAGGAGACCAAAAAATTCCTTTCATATCTCTTCCTAATCACTGCCTGAGCTATTCACAGTGCTTTTACAGATAATCTTTGATTTATCTTTCTTGTTTTTCTCTGAGAACCTTTAAAGTGTGCTAAACCTATTATATTTTATCACATATTCAAGTCTGTGATGTTTCCTTTTATTAAATCCTTTTGTCTTGTGGTAAAGTTGACATCTTTCCTTGTTACACCTATTTTTATGTTTTATGTATATTTTTTCTCATGATTGGGTCCACAGTATTATCTTATAATTTCTACTATTATATGGGGAAATTATTGATTTTCATGCATTTATCTTATATCAAGCTATTTTACTGTAGTCATTTATACCACAAATATTATGTCATATTTTTCTTGGTATTATTTCTTTAAAAATTTTTTTTTAATTTTTTTTTTTATTTTATTTATTTGACAGAGAGACATCACAAGTAGGCAGAGAGGCAGGCAGAGAGAGAGAGAGAGGAGGAAGCACGCTCCCCGCTGAGCAGAGAGCCGGTCGCGGGACTCGATCCCATGACCCCGAGATCATGACCTGAGCCGAAGGCAGCGGCTTAACCCACTGAGCCACCCAGGCGCCCCTTCTTTAAAGATTTTATTTATTTTCTTGACAGAGATCATAAGTAGTTAGAGAGACAGGCAGAGAGAGAGGAGGAAGCAGGCTCCCCGCCCAGTAGAGAGCCCGATGCAGGACTCGATCCCAGGACCCTGGGATGTTGACCCAAGCCGAAGGCAGAGGCTTCAACCCACAGCCACCCAGGCACCCCTTTTCTTGGTATTTTAAGAATACATTGATACTGCCTTAAAATCTCATATGTGTCTTCCCTCAGATATACTATATTTAAGTAAATTTATCAGCAAATTATGAAAGCTAAATTTTCACAGCCACACTGTACTCTGGGATGACAGATTTAGAGTAGTTATATTTTGTCAGAAAACATACCTCTGTCTGGGTTTGGGGAAATTAGATCTACTCCAAAACCCATAAGAGGGGATATCAATGGCTACTAAAATGCATATTTTAAATATAAATAGTATAGGAACACAATATGACAAATAATTTATTTTGATTATAGGTAAAGTCTTAACATACGTTTTCTAACTATATTTTTTATTTCCATTTGTGCATGACTATTTGTAGACTATTTCTGAGTCCAGTTTCTGGTTGTAATGAATTATATTTCAAAGTCATTCTGTATTATCTTGATAAACAACCGTTATGAAATATATAGTGCTTTAGGAAGCCCCAATTCTTAACTCCATGAAAAGTTCATACAGATGTAACAGGAATCTCTATAGTATATCTTTAGCAGGGAATTTTACAAAGATGTTTAATAACTGAACCTAGAAAGAAAAAAAATATTTTTGTAGACATTATCTTGAAGATTATTTGGTATAGGTAGAAGCTCTATTTGCCATTCGTGAGGTTTACTAAAGATTCGAACTTCCATCCTCTCTGTTGTATTACCATTTATACTGACTTTCTTCTGTGTTTGCTTCACCAGTCTGTCACAGGCCAAAAATAGTAAGTGGTGAAGCATTACCAAGAATTATTCAGATTCTTTGTAATTTTAAGGGAAGATAAGTTATATATATTTTTTTCTTTTAAAGTAATGTGCTGTCGTAAGGGAGTGATTTTGTTTTCTCTTGTTTAAGTATTCCAATCCTCATAACCTGGTAGTTCTCTTACTTCCATGAGAAATAATAATTACCTTATCTTATGTCATGAATATCTGAGTATTTATGCCACCAGGATAAGAAATCATAATGGGTGCACTGGCATTTTCATGAAGATAAATGTGTGTCTACTCTGATTTTAGCTATTCAGTAAACTTTTGATTAGTCCATATTTTCCTTTCTCAAATATGTAGAAAAGTTTACTAATTATCTTGGAACAATAGGCTGAATAGAAAACATGGTGAAAATTTCTGTGGGCAGTAGTATTTTTCAAAATGTTTCCAAGGATGTGGGAAGGGCTGCGATTGTAATTTACCTGTTTAATAGCTACCTGGAGTAAGCTGATATGCACTACTCATTCCCCAGATATTCTTCTCTTCACCTTCAGCAAGATGTTAAATGCTTTTAAATAGCCATTCTGTACTGTTTTATTGGTGTTAACAGAACTGTTATGGCTGTTAGTGGCCATCTTTATAGCCCTTTGCTGCTTCACTTCCACAGCATGCATGTCTGGCTACCAAAAATGTCATTGATCATAGTTTTAAGTATCATCCTTAGATGATAAAATTGGTGATATCATTGAATGACAGATTCAAAAGTATCATAAAAAGTCTCTCCAACAGATGGCAAATATACCACTGTTTATGTTTTTTAAATGAATGCTACAGATGGTAAGAAATTATTCCTCCATGTTTAATAGGAAAATTCCACAGTATTTCTACAAAGGCACTTTTCTTTTTACTGCAAGGAAATATATTCAGTAATTTAGTTACCAACCACTCTTTTGACTTCCAAATTGTATATTGGAAGCATATGGGAAAGATGTCTAAAGAGCCAGTATTCATTTTTTCTTTATGTGTCCTTAAATTTATTGAGTTGTAAAAATAAATAGGAATGAGAAAGGTGTATGGATGTGTTCATTTTGAGGGAAAAAATGATCATTCCTAAAAGAATTTTTAGGTCGTTTACTCATTCAATTATAGCATGTTTCATGATTGAAATTTCTTGGCTGTAAAGAAGGCATTTAAATATCACATGTTAACATCTTAAAGAATGTCATTTTTAATGTACTGATAGTGTGTATGTGTACTAATTTTATGCTTATATTATGAAATGATATGACAGTGTTTTGAGTGAGAACAATAATTTAATAATGAAATAAGCCTTTGTAAATAAGAATTTAAAATTTCTATTTAATTATAAATATGATTATAGTTCTAGTAGCACAGTAGCAGAGATTATTATACTTTACATAAACATAAGGTTCATACCTTAAAATATTCTGTTGTGTTCTCTCAGTAGTATACATATATTCCATGGGCACTGATGAGGAAATGAGCTCCTCCATAATTAAACCATTAGATGCCACATATTTTAAAAAACAGAAATTTAATTCTCACATCAGTATTTCTTTGTAGAATACAGTGTCATTTTCAGCTTCTTTCTTTTGAACAGTTACTATAACTTTGTTTTTCAAATGTAATTTAAATTTTAAAAAACATTAATTTGATCTATTTGGAAATATACATTATCAGATTTTCCTCTTCAAATAGCCTCTTGAAATATTTCTCACTTGTGAGTATAAGGTTGTCCCTGAAAGGCTGGTGGTAGAGGTGTCTCTGGTTGTATCACGTATAAAAGATATCTTGTTGTATTTGTGTGTTCACAGTTCAGGTACGATCCTCCTTGCCTTCTGGCTGTTGTTTCCTCCCACCATTTCTTCTTTATATAGACCTTTAATAAACATAAAAGGGATTGCTAAAATTCAAATTTTGTAATTTTTAAAAATCAAAACAGTGTAAAATTGAAATGAGAGATGGATTTAACAACTAATGTTGATAGGTCAGCATTTTAACACTACATGGCACATCTGTTTTGTGACAAGATGGTCTTCCAAAGGCAGGACATAGGCATTACCGTAGTATACTAATGCCAAGGCCATATAAGAACTCATTGTTAGAAATTCTTTTATGGTATTGGATTCTATTTTCTAAAATGATTCTCAAACTTTATGTCATAATCACTTGGATGGCTGGTTAAAACAAAGATTACTGTGTCCCATACCCACAGTTTCAGATCCAAAGTCTGGGGTGGGTCCAGAAACCTTGCATTTTTTTAAAAGATTTTATTTATTTACTTGACAGAGAGAGATCACAAGTAGGCAGAGAGATAGGCAGAGGGAGAGAGGGGAAGCAGGCACCCTGCTGAGCTGAATGGAGAGCCCAATGTGGGGCTCAATCCCAGGACCCTGAGATCACGACCTGAGCTGAAGGCAGAGGCTTAACCTGCTGAGCCACCCATGCGCCCTGAAAATTTGCATTTTTAACAAATTCTGAGTTGATTTTGATGCTGCTAGTCTGGAGACTACACTTTGAGAACTCTTACTTTAGCATTAAGATAAAGGGAAAAAGTTCTAACATTCTAAATTAAGTTTTGCCAGTAGTTGTATGATTTTGGAAATGGCATTTGCTATTGCAGATTTACTGTTTTATCTTTCTTCAAATGAGAGTGTTCATCTAGGTATTCACTTTTTTCCTTGTGTTTCACCAAAGAATCTATGACTATAAATCAAGAGCCACAAAAAAAGCATGTAGTGCCTTTAACTGGAGTGATTCAAATGTCCAATAAAAAGAAAAACTCTGAAAATACTTTTTAAATTGCACAGGAACTCTGCCCTTTATCCCTGCTTCCTCTGCAGAGATCACTACACTTAAGCATAACTGGACTTATTGTGGGTATCATTTTGTAGTGTATAGAAATGTCAAATCACTATGATATACACCTGAACCTGATAGGATCTTGTATGTCAATTAAAAATAATCTCCGTTTGAGCTATACAGAAAACAAACAGAACGAAAGTGTTCTGTAATGGGTTTGTCTTTCTAAGTTTAATCTTCATCATTTTACAACATTTTTGTCAAGGCCCCCACAACAGTGTTGTCAGAGATTTCTCTCTCAGGCTGCTCTTTGGACTCAGTGTTATGGAAAACAGTTGCTTAGCATTCTATATTGATCTAAATTCAAGGGTTTCTAGAGTATCTTACTAAGCCCCTGTATGGTACATTTTTCAATAGGTACTGTTTTCTGTAAATTATAATGGAGACCTTAGCCCTATCTCTATTTCAGAGACTTAAAAACTTCAGAATTAGAGAGAACGGCTGGGGCTTGTAAACACACATTCTCTCCATGATTAATCTGATTGGGTTCTACTTAGGTTGAACTTACCTAGGTCCATTTAACCTTTCTTGAATTACATTATTCTATTTCAGGTACACATGAGACCATTTTAGTCATTCATGAAAACAGACTGGAAAGATTATTGACTGTTCAGAATTAGTATAAGGCCTGAGGAGTGTCTTGTTTTGATGCAACTGAATGTTAGAAAAACAGTTTTCAAATTTATACTGTTGACAGACCCCAAAGTTTTACCAAAGAGCTATGTGAAAGTATTAATAGTTGTGATGTGCACTGTGTGTTATATGTAACTAATGAATCATAGAACACTACATGAAAACTAATGATGTACTTATACTGTTGCTAACTGAATGTAAAAAAAGAAATCAGATATATTATTAAATTTTATTTGTAGTCATCTGTTCTGTTATAAAATTGATCAGCCTGAAAACGTGTCTGCTTTGAGGTTCTTCCTTCCCATCACCCCCTTTAACAGTGGTCCTTAAAAAAAAAGGCAAATGGCTAACTCAAAACTCACAACAGTGCCTGGCCTAATGTGTAAACATTAATGGAATGTTTCCACAATTGCTTCAAGTAAGTCATCTATAATCATTTTCATTAACATTTTTTAAATGAATTATACTTTATAAAAATAATATTTATTGGAATTCATAATATATTTTGCTATTTTAGATAAAGTGCTAATAAGACTTGTAATAAAGGGTCAGTCTGAAAGATATGTAGAGCCTTATGTTATAGGAACTTAAATTTTAAAAATATTTATATAGAGAGAAGAACGATAAGGTGTTCAATAGAAGACTTTCAAGTATAAAATTTTATTACATTAGGATCACTAATTGAATGGAATTTGAATTGGAATGAGAAAAAAAATTCAGAGACAAAATTAATGATATAAAATTTCCTACTTTTTTTTTTTAAGATTTTACTTATTTATTTGACAGAGAGAGAGAGAGATCACAAGTAGGCAGAAAAGCAGACAGAGAGACAGGGGAAGCAGGCTCCCCACTGAGCAGAGAGCCCAATGCGGGGCTAGATCCCAGGACCCTGATATCATGACCTAAGCTGAAGGCAGTGACTTAACCCACTGAGCCACTCAAGTGCCCCCAAATTTCCTACTATTAAAATATAGCTTGTTTGTGTTTTCATAAAAGAGTAGAAATGATATTAATTTATTTTGATATTTTTGTTTTGTAGGTATCAATATTTAAATAATATTTAAATAATATCATAGTTTCAACTATTTGTACTTAAGATTTAAAATTTAGGTGTCACTTTAAAATTTCCAAGTTGAATGGTTTTTAAAAATTCCTTTTGGAGGAACAATAATGTCTACAAACCTGTGTTTTGTTACTGAAAAAAGTATAAAATTGACAACTCTAACAATATTAGTTCAAATACTGATAACCTGGAGTAAAAAGCATTTCTGAAATGGAACTCAAATCTTCATGTAATGAGGTAGGCTTTATTATCTCCTCTTTAGAGATGAGGAAACTGACCATTGGGCTAATATGGGAAGCTAGGACAGAATTGGATCCAAAGATTTCAACATCTGTTCTTTCTGCCTGACTTCTTTTTAAATGTAAAAAGTGAATGTAGACAATAACATACCAAGTTCATTTTGTTTTGTCTATACATCATCACTGGGTCTGAAAAACTTGAGAAGAACTTGTTTGGTTCTCACCAAAATAGTCCCAATTTATAATTTATTAACAATTACTATATTCTAATATGATAGTTTCCTTCTTACAACCCTCATATCATTTTATTCATTGGATCTGAAAAACTTGAGAAGAACTTGTTTGGTACTCACCAAAATAGTCCCAATTTATAATTTATTAACAATTACTATATTTGAATATGATAGTTTCCTTCTTACAACCCTGATATCATTTTATTTTGAACTGTTCTTTTTTTGTAATTAGTATAGGTTACTCTCCCAGCTTTTGTTAAAATAGTAGTGAAACAGCAGTGGATTCAATGTCATCAAATCCAGTGGAGTTAAATTATCACTTGTGACTGATAATTCTCACGAGCAAATTATCTCTGAATTCATTAGGGAGATTAACACTTGTAATTACCTTTATTTAAAAAAAAAGTCTAAATTAGTTCAACCAAGAAATGTGGTAAAATATTTTTTTATTTGACAAAAATATTGCTATTGGCAGTAATTAAAGAAAATTAGTTCCTGAACTGCCAAGAATATTATCTTGCACCTATCCTGCACTAACATATCTTTTTATTAAAAAGTGTTAGGCTCAGCCTTTGTTTTGATAATTAGGTATTCTCAAAGGTCAGATCAACACTGGCATCCAAAAATGTTGCCAATCATTCTGATTTGAAAGCAAAATCTTATGCATTTCAAGTGCCAGCTACCGTCTCACATTTTACACCCAAATATTTATTATAGTGTATTATCAATTGTTAATCTAATATTTTGGGGAAAAATATATAACCTATGCTGAGTTTCATTATATGAATTCACTGACTTAATGTAATCTAACACATTAGTTTCAGTACATCAAATATATATCCCTTCTGAGTACCTGAAAATGTCTTTGGGCCACATGATGGTTATAGTTTAGCCCTTAAAGGGAAAAACAGTTCTTCAGTTTCTGTCTGGATATTTCCAATATTTAAATGTGTGGCACCAGATGTAATATGAATATGTCTCAAAAAGCTTTCTTCTATCTCACCAGAAGGGCATGCTTAAAATTTGCTGTGTATCTACTATCAGAGAATAGAATTTTTAAAACACCATTATTAATTTCCCTGGTGCTATCTAATTTTATCTGTGGTGAGCAACCTTGACTCAAACCTGAAGAACAGCATCATAATGAGCTGAAGTTTAAATATGTGATGTATAACTGATTAGTGATGGAAGCTTGTATTTTTGAAGGATACTTTTTTTTTTTTTTGGTCCTCTTTTAACTACAGAACTATGTATTAGTTATAGAAACTGAAGAATATGTGTATTCTTAAAGTTATACAACTGTTAGTAAGCCAGTTACATGTTATCCCTAAAAGGTTTGGATAGTGGTGATCATAGCACATGCTTACAAAAAAGAAATGGGTAAGAATTGAAGAAAGCTTTAACTTATGTTAAAGCTTATGTTAAAGTTTGTCATTTCTGAGTGAACCTGGTGACAGACATGGATTAGAAGATTGAGTGGAGTATTCTCCAGAATGGGGATAGGGAATTTTTCTCTACTTATTAATCAGAGTAATAATGTTCATGACATTTCTAAGCCTGAGAAGAGTAGGAATTCATAATAGATCCAATCACACTTTTACATAATTGTGCAGTCAGAGGGTGCCAAAATGAAGGCATTTTTTAAAAGTTCAGAATGGAGTAAAATTCACTTTCTAAATATTGGATAACCCTATTTGAATATCAAAAGTCTTTTCAAGTTATCAGAATAAGAGAATTTCTTCATTAAACTTTCCTTGGTAAAGTGTGTTTATAAGACAGGTTCATATGTTTTATACAAATATAATTCATCTAAAGCTCATGGCATTGCTAGTAAAGTCAATTACTTTTTTCTTGGTCACACATTATTTGGCAAAAAGTCTATTGTTGCTGCAACATTTAGGTTTTACAAGCAGTTCTGTTTTATAGGAAGCAGTGGTAGTATTTTTTAAAGAGAAGCTATATAATGCATTTACAGTCTCTGAGGTGAAGATTTATTGTATTTAGTGGTGCCAAGAATAGATAGCATAGGCTGGCAATATACAAACATGTCCATGGTCATGATACAGTAGTCCAGCACTGACATACAAAATGTCTCCTATTTCAGCTCCTGACATCTCAATGGAGATTGGCAGCTCAATCTTACACTAACTTGTCCAAACATGAGGCAGAGTTTTAAACTATGAACCTCTGTGTGCAAGTAAAAACTCTAAATGTATTTACTAATAGATGACTTTTTTCCCTGTAGAAATTGCCCAATATTTTAAGTTTAAATATGTAAATGGAATTTATTCTCAAAATAATTTTAATTCTCAGACTTTTATTAAGCCATCTAGGTACCATGTGTAAAATATTTATTTGAATTGTATTTATAAACATTTTAGAATTTGTTATCGAAATTAAATTTGATCAGTCTACTGGAAAACTTTGAGCTTTCATGAGTAACTGACCTCTATTGTTAGAAGTAATTTGTTCAAAGGGCAAAATATGATGTTTCCAGAGATATTAATGTCTGCAGTGAACATGCATTTGAGAATCTTGAGGAGTAATTTTAAGTATTTTAATAAGTGATCTATTTTACAATAAAACAACTTTAGTAGTAATCAGACATATCAAGGCAGAGCAGATTGATTTGTTTCCTACTGCCTTTGCTTAGAGAAAGGAATGTAATTATTTGTGATTTTAATGAAGTTTTTAGTTTAGGGAAGAGTACTGCATGTCCACCTCACTGTATTAAAATGTAATATAAGTGTGAAGATATTAAGTTATGCATTTGAGCTTAACTAATATAATTTTTTTGTTGTACTAGTGACCCCATTAATCAATGTAGTAAAAGTATAGAAGAGTACCTCATGAGTCTTTGACAAATAATATCATAGGATCCTATGAAACTTTATATGCTAGGCTATTGTCCATTGTTCTGCTTGAATGAGATATGCTACTTTTATAGAAGGGATATAGTAGGAAGGAAGGAAGGAGGCATGAGAGGAAGGAGGGAAGGAAATAAACTAGCATGCTGATAAGTTTACAACTTGATTAAATTACAACATTTTGGAACTTCTGCTGCTATTATAGCTTTCTTGTCTTCTTTTCCCTTGGACATTTAGAGATTCCCAGCATGGACTCATACAACCCTCACCAAAAATAGTGTCACTTTACATAGCACCTCATATGAAATCTCATATGAAAGTTTGCTTCAAGTCAGTGAACTTTTGAATTAACAGCATGCTGGCACATTAACTGCTGAGTTATGCATTTGAGGTTCATTTTTAATGCAACTTTTATTGATTAACCTATCATAATACCAGTTTATTTAGGTTTCAGAATTGTGAACCATATTGACTAACAAACAGTGAAAGGTGAAGTGATCTATTAGGTTTTACTGTTTCCAAGGAACAATAACAAATGATTATGTTATTAATCCTAAAAATCTCTCATTTTAAATTTCTAATTTTTCTTCCCCCATCTATTGATATTTAATCTCTTATAAAATACCCAGCACAGATACAACATACCCTTGGTAGTTACCTTCATTGGCAATATTTTTTCTATCTCAAAGGAGGAACATATATAATTCAGTTTCACATTATGTCACATTTAGTTACTCAGAATTTGCCTGCCTAAAAATATGTCAGGTTTTTTTTAATGTGATATGGAAAATATTTTAAAGCCTTACCAGTTCTGGATACTGTCAGGAAAGTATAGCATTGTTTCTAGATGAATCATATGAAAGGAAATGACACACTTTAGAAGGGAATTCTTTTTTTTTTTTTTAGTAAGGTCATTCCTCTAGACTCTTTAGTATCATACAGGAATGAAGAAAATGGTGAATAAACTCTAAAATTTTAAAAAATTTTAGATTTAAAGAATTTTTAAGAAGTAATATATTTATAGATGCTAAAATATATGTATAGATGTAATATATTTATAGGTTTATAGATGTCCAACTTTTTTTTCTTTTTTTCTGATTATTTTTATATTAACTAAATTGAAATGGGTAGCTTAAAGGGGATGAAGACTTTTTCAAAATTTTAAGATTTGAGAACAAGTGAATGAATAGTATTTTATAAATAAACAACTAAATAATAATAGTAGGAAATTCTAGTGAGAAAACTTGAGAGTAGGGCTACTTGACGAAATATTAGAGGCAACTAAAGAAGGCTATTAGTAAAGAGAAAGCAGTACTAAATTACTTTCTTGGCATCATATTAAAAACAGAACAAAACAAAAAACAAAAGGAGGTTTTTTTGGTTTGTTTTTTTGTTTAGAATTAGCAATGAATTTAGAGCAAAACAGCTAATGAAGGTATGTAGAAGAGTCGGTAGAAGGCCCTTGGTTATAAAATTGAGGTACATTGATGGTGAAAAGTGAAAGAAGAGGCAGAATTCAAATAGAATCAAATATATCAAAAAGAACTTCAAGAGTGAAATACATTTATATATGTGGTAATTATATAATTTGGTAATAGAAATTCAATGGATAGGTTTACTCAGCATATTAAACTCAAGTGAAGAAAGTATAAATTCATTCAACGATAGATGCAAATAATTGATCAGCATGCAGCCAGTCATGAAACACATGGAATCATTCGCATACATAGAAAGTGATTGGAGTTTCAATAAAATTTGATTTCATATATTGGATCTCACATCTTGTTGATGAATCTGCAAATCGGTAACCATATTGGAAACAATTTAGCATTAATTATAAATATAAACATGTGTTTCATTGGTTTCCAGCTATCCAACTCTTATATATGTAATCTAGAGGAATCATTTCACATGCATCAGGGGACCTGCAGAAGCATACTCATTACAGAAGCAATAGCAAAAACAACCCACATCTTTATCAGTATTATAAATAATAGATTATGATATGCATAAGCAATAGAATATTATATAGTACTGGAAATGAATGATTGTGCTACATAAGATAAAAAGATTGAATTTCAAAAGCACATTAGGCAAAAAGAAAAGCCTTGGAAAAATATAGAAATTCGGTATAGGCAATATTAAATAATATATATAATATAATATATATTATCTCCATATTTATGTAGCAAATTTATAAAAAGCAAGGAAATTACCATAACATTTTGGACAAGAGTTATCTTTGGAAGAGAAAAGATGTGATGGGGTGGAGGGAGGATACAGTGACTTGGATTTGGATGACTTAGTATCTAAGGAACATAAATGTAGATACAAAATTCTAATCAAAATAGTAGGAAATGGATTCTGGGATCATATTAGAAGTTTCATAACCAAGTAGAATTTGTACCAGGAATTCAAGGTGGATTTTACCTGAAACTCAAAATAGTTTACCACATTAATAGGATAGAAAGAAAATATTACATAATCACCTTAATAAGAGTAATAACAGTTGTAATAATTCAATACTCACTCATGACCAAAAGAACTCCTTAATATATTAGAAGGGGGGCACTTGGGTGGCTCAGTGGGTTAAGCCTCTGCCTTCAGCTCAGGTCAGGATCTCAGGGTCCTGGGATTGAGCCCTGCATTGAGCTTTCTGCTCAGCAGGGAGCCTGCTTCCCCCTTTCTCTCTGCCTGCCTCTGCCTACTTCTGCTCTCTCTCTCTCTGTCAAATAAATAAATAAAATCTTAAAAAATACATATTAGAAGGAACTTTCTTCTACACGATTAAGAGCATTTATGGAAATCCTCAAGGAAATGATTTTCACTTAAAAGCAAAGATGTATGCTCAAATCACTTCTATTCAACCTTGTATTAAATGTTCTAGGTATTTCAGTAAGGCTGGATAAGTACTGTGTAATATAGATTCTTGGATATTTAACTTCTGCTAATGGTGCATTTGATGAATTGACCTTGATAAACACTGTCAAAAAATATGAACAGCCACTTAAAAATGTATCTTAAGGAATAAAATTGAATTTCAAATAGTATGGTGATTTGAGATTTATGTAGTACCTAGATGGAACATTTTAAGACTGGTGCCTTATTTTCCACTTGTCTCAGTGTTTTTTATTGTATCTGTTGGAGATAATACATACCTCCTGCTGGTTTTCTTCAACCAGAGAAATAGAACCACTAGGAAATGTGCACTAAGAGATTTATTTCCAAGGGTTGGTTTATGCTGTTGCAGGGACTGGCTAGGCAAGTACAAAATCTATGTTAACAGGCCATCAGAAAGGTCAGACTGAAACTCTGGCACAAGTTTGACCATCTGATTTCAGGCAGAATGTCTCCTTTGTCAGGGAAGCCTCAGTTCTGCTTTTAAGAACTTTTAACTAATTGAATCAGACTAATCCAGGTATCCTGGATAATTTCCCATACTTCACTTGTTCTTTAACCACATCTTTGTAATACCTTCACAGAAACAATGGAATAGATATTTGACTAAATAACTGGAGACTGTAGCCTAACCAAGTGGGACACACAAATCGGAGATTCATTGCCACCCCTACAAAAATCTCCTTAAATTATATTAATCCCTAAATAAAGGTAATGATAACATATTTTTGCCATATATAATATAGCTATCTTGCATACAACTAAAGAGATATTAATCCTTTCTCTATAAAAGGATGCAAAGACATTACATAATATTCACTTTTCTCCATTGATGTTTAGTAACTTCAGTTTTATGATATAAAATTAGCTGCCATTAATGTATCTTATGTTAAATGATAAGGGAAAAGAGAGGGAAGAAAATAAAAATATTGTGTTGATACATATATAACTAGATATATTCAAACAAAATAAGGAAGAAATATTCATATTCTCATTTTGCAACTGGTCATGTGATATAGTTGGTATTTGCAGCTACCTTCTACTACTACTGATTCCATATTCCCTTTACTCTCAGCAGGACCTCAGTTGGTTATAGTTCTTTGTAGTTCTTTGCCCAATAGGTGACTCATAGCTCCATTCCCTAAGGTTCTGAACCATTGGAAGTCCAGCCTAAATTGAGTTGTGGTTTTCTAATGATTTATGTCATAGGATATGATACCACTGTAAGTCACATTATGAGATATCTTGTATTCCTGACATGTTCTTCCTTACTTCCCTTATATCACAGCAACAGAATTTCCTCTTGGTAGAATCAGTTCTTCCAGCCAGTTCACTAATTTAACGCTCTCCTTTGCCTCTTGCTTCAGAGGCATGCAGGAGCCCAGAGTGGTTGAATGGCAGTCTCACCTTCCAATTTAGTGGTCATCATTGTGTTTCCTGGTGGTTGCAATACTTCCTTTGGAACTAAGACCTTTAGACCATCAGATCTCGTAGCTGTGGGAAAGGAAACAAAAATTTTGCTAGTAAATCACTGGGACTAAAAATTCATGGAGCCACTTGATTCCTGGACTCCTAGATCCTAGGTATGAGAGAGAAAACACTGTTATACTGATTTAGAACATACACACTAACCAGCAGGACATTGCTCTGGCCATGCAAATTATTGCCAGCTAGATGGTGCTGTAACTGATCTTCAAAGGCCATTTTACTGTTTTGTCAAGACAGCTGCTTCTAGATAATGGGGAACATGGTGAAACCAATGATTTTCATGAACATGGGCCCACTGCTACACTTCATTTACTGTGAAGTAAGTTCTTTGATCAGAAATAATGTGTTGAGAGGGCACCTAGGTAGGTGGTTACGCATTTGACTCTTGGTTTAGGCTCAGGTGATAAATTCATGTATGGGGTGGGTCATGCATGGGATGGAACCCCACATAGGGCTCTGTGCTCAGTGTGGAGTCTACTTGAAGGTTCTCTCCTTCTGCCCCTCCCTCCACTCATGCACACTATATGAATAAATAAATAAATAAATAAATAGCTCTTTCTTTTAAAAAAAAAATGTGTTGCATGCCATGATGGTGGACATGGCGTTCTGTAAGTCCATGGATGGTAGTTTAAGTAGAAGCAATGCATGCAAGAAAGGGCGATCCCTTTCCAGAATAAATGTCCTTATCTAGGAAGAACAAAAAACTGCCTTTTCCATGTTGAAGTGGTTTTGTCTAATCAACTTGATACCAGTTAGCTGGTTGATTATCTTGGACAGTGGTGCCATATCAGGCACTCAGTATTGGTCTCTGCTGCTAGTAGAGTGGGCATTTAGTAGTGGCTATAGATAGGTGGCCCTTGGTGAGTGGAAGTTTGTGTTGTTATTTCCAGAGAATAAATGTAAAAATTAAAAACTTAAGGATAGAATTTTTCACAATAAATATGTAGATGGATAACTGACAAGTCTATACTGTAAAAAGTTACCAAGGTTGATCCAGTTTCATAAGACTTTAAAAATATGCCAAAAGCAAGGCAAGGGGGGGTAATCTTTAATTCATTTTTACCATTACAAGTACCTAAGCACTTGTAGTAATGTGATATTTATCTACAAAGATACGTGTACTTGTAACTTATTCTTTTTTTTTAATTTAGTAGACTTTATTTTTGTATTTCTTCTTTAAATTAAAACACTTTTTTCCAGTGAAATTCCCCACTCACATCTACTTTCTATGTATATCGACCTTTTATGTCCTTGTTTTTTTTTAATTTTTTTAAATTTATTTTCAGCATAACACTTGTAACTTAAATTCTTAACACTGCTTGTTGTGCCATGAGACTAGAAGATCCTATTGTTTGTGAACTGTAACTGCTTTATATCCCCATCCGCAATATACCCTACACTTGTCACTCTTGTTAGGGGGTTAACATTTATTCGTGAAGTAATACAAGATTTGGTTGTCAGGAAGGCATTTTTGGAATCCCTATTTTAACCACTGAGCTAGATTTCACAGACCAGAATTGGTAATGATTTCCCAGTTGTAACTGCTCCGGTTAGAGGATTCTGTCTTCCAGAATAATTGGCTCAAGCTTAGACTTCTGAGGAAAGTTTACCTGTTTTCTAGCAAATAAGCCTCCACTAACAATGTTTGAATTCTCAGCCAAACTGAGGTTTATTACTCAAGCTGTACAAAATAGATTTTTCTTTTCTACAAATGATATACTATGCACTTTCTAAATGCCATCAAGCTTTGCTATAGATACGCAAGTGTGAAAGGAAAGCAAACAAATAAAACAAAGCAAGGCAGGTTTGTAGATAATTTGATAAAGTTTCCTACCTTGAAAGGATTTTGAAGAATAAGGATTGACCTGAATGTTTAGTCATGAAAAGGGATAATCATGTTTATACCATAAATGATGCTTACAAGATCTGTGAAGACATTATTCATATAGAGCACATTTTAATATATCAAGCCATATGAAATGCATTTTTTAAGGTAAAAACTAGTCATATATCAGCAATTTCATATACAGTCTAAATATTGTATAGTTTTATCTTCTTATCATTGTGAAGTCACACTGTTCTAAGTTGATTGATACTGACTTTTACTTAAAGAAATTTTTGTGTATAGTCATAGATATTAAAATTACTATATTTTTATTTTAGGAAAGCATGTTATTGTTGGGGAGGAAGAAATTTTCTTTATATTTGGATATTCTGGCTGGTCTAAGATTTAACTTGAGATGGATTAACAGGAGAAAATAAAATTCAATTATGTATGTACAGGGAATCCATATAAACATGAGGGATTCCAAAGACAAGTCAGGCAAAATGAGGCATATATCATCCTGAACTAAGGAAAAGGATATAAGGGTCCAAGACTTGAAAGGGAAGGAAAGCAGTTAACAGGAGGATGAAAAGAGTAAATATCTGACAAACAAATATTTGCTGACCCACACAGAAACAATTCGATATGGAGAGGAATTTTAACACAGAATTTGCTAAATTCCTCCTTATCTACCACTCCGATTTCATATTATAATGTATTTATCTCTGATGATAGCTCCCTTCCTGGAGCAGGTCCTTTATCTAAATTGTTCTAAGTAGGAAGAGGGAAGGTTAAATTTTTTTCCTGAGTCTTTTGGGCCTTGTTTGTTTTCAGCTTGAAATAATTCACATGCTAAAGTGGAGCATCTTGGGGCAATTTGTTTTAACCGCCCCCCTACATTATTGAAACTTAAATTATTTTTAATGACTAAAATTTTTCTATTCCCGGTTCTGATGATTATTTTTTGCACACAATACAGGAGTTCCATACAGCATCTTACCAAAAAAAAAAAAAAAAAAAATCTGGCTGATCAGAACCCATATTATTCCTGCAGATATAAATGACAGTCATTGTGAGACAGTTATGAGGCAGACATGCAAATGCAATGTGCCACTTTGCAAGGAGTTTTCAGTAGATTCTAAACCAATGTAAATATTTCAGCCATCTTGTCACGCGAACTAAAATTTTTATGCCTCTTATACTGCTTAAAGAAGAGCTGGCACTCAAACTGGTACTCAAATTGATAGTTTTGTTTTCCTTTATCCCTTTGAAGTTCAGTGGATACCCAGGATGGGGGAAGGAAACAAATTGAGTAATAGATGATTCACAGGACAGACATACAAAGAAGCTTGTGTGACTTCAGTTCAGGAGCCCTGACATCAAAATACATCCGTGTTGTTGCCTTTGCTTTCACCAATGAGGAGGTTTTAAGGGTGCAGGTGGGAAGAAGGGTTTCATTTTCATAGTTTTTTTGTTTTGTTTTTTTAATCTTTTGTTTTCAACTCAGTCTCTTTCTTTCTCTCTCTCTCTCTTTTTGGTTAGTATCAGTTTAAATGACTTACCTTTGTTTGTCCTTGATACTCTCCTATGAAAGTACATAGTGAATAACCTTTTTAAAAAGTAATTTATTGATATTCTTTTATTATCAGTCTTTAGCTTCGTGTGACAAGCCTTGTCAAAATGACATACAGTAGACATAGTCATGCTCCCATGCTGTAGCAACTCATGATATAGGCTTATTTTGTCATTTGATCTTTATATCTGATGGGTCCCTGCTGAATCTGAATGAGTGACTGAAAATGACAAGAAGAGCAGGTCAGTGCCTTGCATCTCAATGGTAGGTTGCACAGCACCTCAGTCGAGGAGTCGGCTGGTATGAATTTTGATGCACTGTTGGCACAAACCTGCCACAACATGTGCTTGCCTCTCTTCGATATGGTTTTCAAATTCCTGATTTATCACTTTGACATTTGAGAGAGCAAAGGAAAAAAATAAAAAGCAAAATTCAGTGACAACTAACAACTTTCTCTTCCCTCAAAGATTTTCTAGCTTTGCCTGAGGAGAGTTGAATCTCAACTATTTGATTGCTAATTAGAACTGCTATATGAACACTATAAAATCAAAACAAATATAATCTGGTTGTGTCATCTTATATTTGTAACAATAGGTTAAAAACTGTCAGTTTATTGCAGTTAATGAATAACTGCCTCAGAGACTGTGGACATGGTGGCCTCAAAGAAAATTTTAAATGTATTGTTACGCCAGATTTTTAAATTTCGTAGTACACAGCAGTAATAAATTTAAACATATTTGCAGACATGTAAAACTCAGGCTGTCCTTAACACTCCTCCTTAACTAAAATTAGTTTAGACAGAATGCCATTTATTCAAAGTCAAGAATGGAAATGATATTCAGTGTTTGGTTTGCTGACATTAGATAAATACTTGAGTATTTTACATGTTAATATGAGAAACTTGACACCCTGTTTTGAAGATTTCCTACTTTTTTTTAACAGACTATTATGGAAATGGTGTGTCTAAATTTGCACTTTAAATACAGTTGACCATCATTGATAATGCCATATAAGAAACCTCAAAAACCTCCCTGGGGGTAGGTAATTAAGTTATATGGGAAGATAGATTAAAAGATGTCGTATCACACTACTAGAGACTGACCACAGCCCTTAAAGTTTTCAATAATTTTCTTAGTTTAGAAGTAGATGCATCTAATTTTGTTAGTGATTCATAAAACAGTAAATTAAGCATATCTCCCTTTTTTCCTGATTTAGTAATTGCATATGTATTTTTCATTTTTCATTTATTTTATTACCTTGCTTTTGAATAAATGGTCAAGCATAAAAATGTTATGTTTTAAATCATTCGTTACTTAGCACTGATCACCTAGTGTGTATAAGGAAGCCTTATGAGGGTCTGTCCTTAGAGATGTATTATTTATTTGTCTCTCTTACACTCTTCTCAATCACTCACTTTATAATTCCTCAATATTTTAATTTAACATATATTGTGAATTTTTCCTCAGTGTTTCCATTTTGTTTTTAACTATCTTTGCCCCATTTTTTAAAGCTTCTTTCATAGTTCATTTACTGAGACATTCTGGGTGCTCTATACCCCCAGTTTCCTTCCTTTCTTCCAGTAGTCTTGTGAGGTAGATACCATTATTGGCATTGTTTCATGGATTAGTAACAGAAAGGTAAAATTACTTAACCAAGATTACAAAGCTTACTAATACAAAATTGTTCATTACAGTTTACAAACTAAAGAAATAAGCCATTTGCTTACACAGAAGCCTCTTGAAAACAGTTACTTAGCTTAATGGGCGACTCTAATGGAAATAATTCAGGGAGGTCCTTGAAAAAAATATATTGTATACATGGAAAACTTTGAGAAAATATATTAGGATGGCAACTGCTTACTTCACTTATTTATACTGGAAACATACAAAATTCATCTCTCTCTCTTCCCCTATACCTTGATTTAACAAAGATATTAACAGAAAGGAATGCTTTTTTTACTTCAGATATTTAGAGACAAATAAAATATTGAGATTCAAAAGATTAGTTTATCCTATTCATAAATTATATGTAAAATTGAAATATATGTATGCAAGATGAAAGGGAAAACATAGGGGCACCTGGGTGACTTAGTTGGTTGAGTGTCTGCCTTTGGCTCAGTTCATGGTCTCAGGGTCCTGGGATCGAACCCTGCACTGGGCTCCCTGCTCAGCAGGAAGTCTGCTTCTCCCTCTCCTTCTGCCCGTTACTCCCCCTGCTTATGTTCTCTCTCTTTCTCTGTCTCTGTCAAATAAATAAATAAAATCTTTAAACAAAAAAAAGAAGAAAGGGAAAACGTACTAAATAAGGATCATGTATGTTTTTGTTGTGTGTTCTCCTCACTCTCTTTACCTATTAAATATCATTGTTCCCCTTATTTCTTGCTCTAAATGACACAACTCTAGTATCTATAGTGTGATGTGATCATCTATCAGTATCTCATCTTCTCTTGAGCTGTGTACTGCTATTCTTTGAGAATCCTCAAATTAATATGTCCAGATAGATTCCTGTCCCTCCCAACTATTTCTTCTTCTATTCCATTTTCACTTACTCCTCCCTGTCCTTGTCTGTTACTATCCTTCACCTTCATTCTCCCTATTGACTTCCTGTTTGTAGCCTCTCAGACCATCAATCAATCATTAATCACACTAACTACAAATTACCTTTTCAAACACTAGATGTCATCATGTCACTCATCTTCTCAGAATCAAGTCCAGCTCCCTAGTAATGAATATAGTTATTCTAGGTAGTCTTTTCCTTAATTCTTTCATACTTACCAAGATTACATCAAAGTATATTACTGATTTTGTTGCATTGGATTAATACTTTTAAAAAAAATTATTTAGAGAGAGTGCATGTGGAAGTGGGGGAGGGGCAAATGGTGGCGGGAGAGAGAATGAATGAATGAATGAATATCTTGGGCAAAGTACCCACTGAGCATGGAGCCTGATCTGGGACTCTGTCTGAAGACCCTGAGATCATAACCTGAGCTGAAACCAAGAGTCAGATGTTTAACAAATGAAGCCACCCAGGTGCCCCTGGCTTAATACATATTTAAAGTCATATGGTAGTATCTATATAATTTTCTTCTCATGGAGACTTCACAAATATTTGGTTGTAGAATACCTGATATACATCTACCTTATTTATTATTTCTTTTTGTGTAGAAATTAATTTTAAAATTAATTTATTTATGAAAATTAATTACTTTATGAAAATTAATTTATTTTGAAATGTGGAACATATTCACCAAAAAATGTAAGGCAAAATGAAAAGTATATGTAAAATAAGAATGGAGAGGGAAATTCATGAAATGTATTAGGTTACAGGACATATTTTATATAGCAGATCTATAGTCTTACAAAAACAGCTGCAGGTTCTCATAGAAAACGAAAAATTGAGCAAAAATGTCCACATCCTAAAACCACAATATAGTGCTTAATTTATTAAAAACAACAACAACATACAAACTTCTTCAGGGTTCTTCCCTCTGCCAAAATGGCAGCAGCAGAGTACAAGGTACTTCTATGTGGCTCTGCAAGCTTATCGGAAATGGCAAGCAGGTTCTAGATGAGTACAAGTGGCATTTAAACATACCAGTTTCCACATGGCCCAAGATAAGGTGGTCAGAGGTCTGAATCTCATCAACACAGTTTCCAAAAGAAATGCATAATGACACAATGGCAATTGCAGATTTTGCTAATAGTATATTTAAAATTTATAAAGAAAGCTCAATATTTTAATGCTGTCAGTAGAAAACAGTCATTTTATGGTATAAATAATTGTGGCTCCTTTTACTTATGCATTCAGATTTATTTGTTTAATACTGACTTATAAGAATTCACTACATTAGCATTTATGTTAATAAAGTAAATTCTCATTTGATGAATCTGAACAAAGATCCTTTAAAGGTGTTTTTATTAATATCCAATTAATTACTGTAATTAGCACAAAGAAAATAAAGGTAAGCACATTAATACAGTTGAAAGTAAGAAACTGGAAGGAGATAAAACTTATTGTGGAATTGTTTAAATTCAGTTTTTTAATCTTTGCTATTAAGATGAAATTCTTAAAGTTACCATACTTTACCATAGCAAAAGAAAAGGGTAATGATTACATCATGTCTCAAATTCAAACCTGTATTTCTTGACTTTTCATTGTACATTATCTTTATGTACTAGTAACAGAAGTGGATCCTAATCCTCAGGGTTTTGCATGTTGGTGCTACATTGTGGGTACACTGCATTTTTACATGCTTGGGACTGAAGCAGGTATTTAATGGTAATTTTTCTTTTTTTTTTTTTTTTTTTTAGATTTTATTTATTTGACAGACAGAGATCACAGGTAGGCAGAGAGGCAGTCAGAGAGAGAGGAGGAAGCAGGCTCCCCACTGAGCAGAGAGCCCGATGCGGGGCTCGATCCCAGGACCTGAGATCATGACCTGAGCCGAAGGCAGAGGCTTAACCCACTGAGCCACCCAGGTGCCCCTAATGGTAATTTTTCTTACCAGTCTCTTTGCACTGATAAAGATGGTAGTCACATTTATATTCTTTTCCCCTTATGTTCAGTCTGTTCTAGACATGCATTTCGTTTCTTATACATGGTTGAAATAGTTGACTCCACAGGTGTGTGTACACACACACACACACACGTATCTAGGAAAACAATGATCATTATCATTAGCTCTTAAGGAATTCGGCTTTAGAAGATTTTAAGTTATGTGTTAATGTAGTTTGTTGAAATGATTATTTTATATTCAGGAAATTTGAGATCATTTTAGCAGTATCAAGCATTAAAATCCATTTTTTGAATTTCTCATCTTCATTTATTTATTGCCAACATTTAGAAAAGAGTTTACTGCTTCATATTAAGAAATTACCTTTGCTTTTAATTTTTTTTTTTTTAAGATTTTATTTATTTATTTGACAGACCGAGATCATAAATAGGCAGAGAGGTAGGTAGAGAGAGAGGGGAAGCAGGCTCCCCATTGAGCAGAGAGCCTGACGTGGGGCTCGATCCCAGGACCCTGTGACCATGACCTGAACTGAAGGCAGAGGCTTAACCCTCTGAGCCACCCAGGTACTACTGCTTTTAATTGTTTTATAGTTTAGCCGCTAAACATTCTTTAGCCCTAAAGTATCCCTGATCTCTTGAAACCACCTGTGGGCAATTTAGTCAGTACAGTGTTGACCTTCTAGAGAGATGTAGCTACCATTAAGCAAAGTAGATACATGAAAATTTTCATGTGATCAAAGGTCATTTATCCTCTTTGTGGAATTATTTTGGAAGTTACTTTGCACAATTTCTTTCTGTATTCTGCCACACTGTTCAGTTTAAAGTATTATTTTATTGCAAAGCATTTTTTTTCATACTTTCTCAGGAAATTAGTAAATTATTTAGTAAATATTAGTAAATTACTAAAATATTAGTAAATTAGTAAATATTAGTAACTTCTAATTTAGATTTATCCACTGTAAATCTAACAAATGGTTTATCTAAAGTAGATATTTACTAATTCATTCACAAATAATTATATTGATGAAGCTCCAAGGGTATAATTTTGCAAAGTTGATGGGTTCCCTGATATTTACATTTAATTTGCTACAGACAGCTAAAATTTGATTCTTAAGTTTTGTTTTTTTATTTTAAATTTTTTATTTTTTATAAACATATATTTTTATCCCCAGGGGTACAGGTCTGTGAATCACCAGGTTTACACACTTCACAGCACTCACCAAAGCACATACCCTCCCCAATGTCCATAATCCCACCCCCTTCTCCCAAACCCCCTCCCCCCAGCAACCCTCAGTTTGTTTTGTGAGATTAAGAGTCACTTATGGTTTGTCTCCCTCCCAATCCCATCTTGTTTCATTGATTCATCTCCTACCCACTTAAGCCTCCATGTTGCATCACCGCTTCCTCATATCAGGGAGATCATATGATAGTTGTCTTTCTCTGCTTGACTTATTTCGCTAAGCATGATACGCTCTAGTTCCATCCATGTTGTTGCAAATGGCAAGATTTCATTTCTTTTGATGGCTGCATAGTATTCCATTGTGTATATATACCACATCTTCTTGATCCATTCATCTGTTGATGGACATCTTGGTTCTTTCCATAGTTTGGCTATTGTGGACATTGCTGCTATAAACATTCGGGTGCACGTGCCCCTTTGGATCACTACATTTGTATCTTTAGGGTAAATACCCAATAGTGCAATTACTGGGTCATAGGGCAGTTCTATTTTCAACATTTTGAGGAACCTCCATGCTGTTTTCCAGAGTGGCTGCACCAGCTTGCATTCCCACCAACAGTGTAGGAGGGTTCCCCTTTCTCCGCATCCTCACCAGCATCTGTCATTTCCTGACTTGTTGATTTTAGCCATTCTGACTGGTGTGAGGTGATATCTCATTGTGGTTTTGATTTGTATTTCCCTGATGCCGAGTGATATGGAGCACTTTTTCATGTGTCTGTTCGCCATCTGGATGTCTTCTTTGCAGAAATGTCTGTTCATGTCCTCTGCCCATTTCTTGATTGGATTATTTGTTCTTTGGGTGTTGAGTTTGCTAAGTTCTTTATAGATTCTGGACACTAGTCCTTTATCTGATATGTCGTTTGCAAATATCTTCTCCCATTCTGGCAGTTGTCTTTTGATTTTGTTAACTGTTTCCTTTGCTGTGCAAAAGCTTTTGATCTTGATGAAATCCCAATAGTTCATTTTTTCCCTTGCTTCCCTTGCCTTTTGCGTTGTTCCTAGGAAGATGTTGCTGCAGCTGAGGTCGAAGAGGTTGCTGCCTGTGTTCTCTTATTGATTTTGAGGGGCGTTCTCTGAACCTCCTGAATTTTGATGCTCATTGCCTTTGCCATATTGGGGAAATTCTCCCCAATAATTCTCTCCAGTATACCTTCTGCTCCCCTCTCTCTTTCTTCTTCTTCTGGAATCCCAATTATTCTAATGTTGTTTCGTCTTATGGTGTCACTTATCTCTCGAATTCTCCCCTTGTGGTCCAGTAGCTGTTTGTCCCTCTTTTGCTCAGCTTCTTTATTCTCTGTCATTTGATCTTCTATATCACTAATTCTTTCTTCTGCCTCATTTATCCTAGCAGTGAGAGCCTCCATTTTTTATTGCACCTCATTAATAGCTTTTTTGATTTCAACTTGGTTAGATTTTAGTTCTTTTATTTCTCCAGAAAGGGCTTTTATGTCTCTCGAGAGGGTTTCTCTAATATCTTCCATGCCTTTTTCGAGCCCGGCTAGAGCCTTGAGAATTGTCATTCTGAACTCTAGATCTGACATATTACCAATGTCTGTATTGATTAGGTCCCTAGCCTTCGGTACTGCCTCTTGTTCTTTTTTTTGTGTTGAATTTTTACGTCTTTTCATTTTGTCCAGATAAGAGTAAATGAAGGGGCAAGTAAAATACTAAAAGGGTGGCAACAACCCCAGGAAAATATGCTTTAACCAAATTAGAAGAGATCCAAAATCGTGAGTGGGGGGATAGGGGATAAAAAGAGGTTCAAAAAGGAAGAAAGAAAAAAAAAGAAAAAAGAAAAAAGAAAAAAAAAAGAAAAGAATTTTTTAAAAAAGAAAACACCTAAGAAAAATGTAAAAAAGAAAAAATATATATATTAGATAAACTAGTAAAAAATCGTTAAAAAAGAAAAAGGTAACAGTTAAAAAAAAAAAATTTTACCCGAATGCGAGAGAAAAAAAAAAAAAGAAAAGGAAAAAATTAAATTAACTGCAAGACTAAAAAAAATCACAGGAAAAAAGCCATGAGTTCCGTGCTTGGCTTTCTCCTCCTCTGGAATTCTGCTGCTCTCCTTGGTATTGAAACCGCACTCCTTGGTAGGTGAACTTGGTCTCGGCTGGAGTTCTTGTTGATCTTCTGGGGGAGGGGCCTGTTGTAGTGATTCTCAAGTGTCTTTGCCCCAGGCGGAATTGCACCGCCCTTACCCGGGGCCGGGGTGAGTAATCCGCTCGGGTTTGCTTTCAGGAGCTTTTGTTCCCTGAGCGCTTTCCGACGAGTTCCGGAGGACGGGAACACAAATGGCGGCCTCCTGGTCTCCGGCCCGGAGGAGCCGAGAGCCCAGGGCCCCACTCCTCAGTGCGCCCTCAGAGAACAGCACCCAGTTACTCCCGTCTGCCTGACCTCCGGCCGCGCTCAGAGCTAACCGAGCCTGCGACCGGTTCAAGGTAACACCGAGCTGCGAGCTTACTGTCGGCTCTGTCTCTGTAGCCGGCTTTCCCGTTCCAATACCCGCAAGCTCTGCGACACTCAGACACCCCCGATCCTTCTGTGACCCTGCGGGACCTGAGGCCACGCTGACCCCGCGTGGGCTTCGCCCCGGTTTAGTTTCTGGAGCGATGTCCCTCAGCGGAACAAACTTTTAAAAGTCCTGATTTTGTGCGCGGTTGCTCCGCTGCTTGCCAGGAGCCGGCCCCTCCCCCCGGGGTCTATCTTCCTGTCGCTTTGGATTCACTTCTCCGCCGGTCCTACCTTTCAGAAAGTGGTTGTTTTTCTGTTTCCAGAATTGCTGTTCTTCTTCTCTTTGATCTGCTGATGGATTTTCAGGTGTTTGCAATCTTTAGATAAGCTATCTAGCTGATCTCTGGCTAGCTGAAGCAGTCTTAGCTTGCTACTTCTCCGCCATCTTGACCTGATTCTTAAGTGTTTTTGGCCACACTAAAATTGATTACTACATCATAGAAAGCATAGCAGTGGTATCTTAAAAATAATTTTTGGCATTTTTGCAGTTGAAACAGTGAGGAGGAAGTAATTTGCATCTGAGGCTTTGTTTATGGTCCCATTTTTGTCAACTTTTTTTTTTCTATCTTGTCAGTCTTTATACTGCAATTTACAGTTATTGGCAATCAATTTAATAGATGTTTATTGTGTACCAGCTATGCATTGTACATTAATCTAGGGTCTGGATTTACAATGATAAGCCTAGATTGAAGGAATTACGTAGTTGGGCAGATATGCAAGTAAAAGGTAATTATAATACAGTGTGATAAAAGCAATAATTACAGTATGAATAGAATGATATGGGAGTACAAAAGAAGAATTGAGTAATTACTCTGGCTCAAACTATTTCAGAAAGCTTTACGGAAAAGACGAAGTTGAATTAGTTTTTGGCATATAAACAGTTTGTTATTCCCATTTTTTTCCCTCAGTTTTTTTTTTTATTATGGTAAAATACACATAATAAAATTTATCATTTTAACCATTTTTAAGTGTACTCTTCATTGGTATTAAATACATACTTCCATTGTGCAACCATTACCTTCATCCATCTTCATAACTCTTCGCATTTATTTTATAAACCTGAAACTCTATACTTATTAAACAATAACCCCTCATTTTGCTTCCCCACTGCCCCCTCCCAGCCCCCGGAAACCACCATACTACTGTCTGTCTCTTTGATTTTTGACTACCCTAAGTACCTCACATAAGTGGAATCATAGAGTATTTGTCTTTTTGTGATTAGCTTATTTCACTTAACATAATGTTCTCATGATTCATTCACGTTGTACCAAATGTCAGGAATTTCTTATTTTTTAGGACTGAAAAATATTCCACTGTATGTATATATATATATATACTACATTTTGATTATCCATTTATCTGTCCATGGAGAGTTGGGTTTCCTCTCCATTTTAGCTATTGTGAATAATGCTGCTGTGAACCTGGTATACAAATATCTCTTTGAGACCTTGTTTTCAATTCTTTTGGGTATATATATATTCACAAGTGGAATTGCTGGATCATATGGTAATTCTGTTTACTTTTTTGAGGAAATACCATAGTATTTTTCACAGCATCTCTACTATTGTATGTTCTGACCAACAATACAAAAAGGTTCCAGTTTCTCCATATCCTTGCCAATACTTAAAATTTTCTGTTTTCTCTGACACTACCCCTTCTAATGGGTATGAGGAGGTGTCTCATGGTTTGTGTTTGTTTTTAGTTTGATTTTCTGATTAATTTTCTTTAGACGATAGTTTCTCAGAGTGTGTTCCAAGGATCAAATAACCAAAGTCAACCAGGATGTTTATTAACAATATAATTTCTTATGCTCCCAAACTTTTATTCAGTACTTATAGTATTGTATGCAGAATGTTTGCTTTTATAACTCCCCAGGAGATTTTTTAGCAGAATAAATTTTGTCACAAAATCAAGTGAAAATTATTTTCTCTTTCATCAAGATTGCTATCATCTTTCTAATCTTTACTACCATTATGTCCAAATTATGTCAACAAGAGCATATATTTAGATTTAACTGATTTCACTCTAACAAAAGCATATATTTAGATTTCACTGATGTGTTGCATACCAAAAAAAAAAAAAAAAAAAAAAAAGACCAGGGTTTTCTCAGAGATAGATTAGTGAGCCATGGATTCTGGAATTGGTGGGTACTTAATAGGTCAAAGTAGTTTAAGCTCCAACTTAATCTTCAGATCCTTTCTGAAATATCTTACTAACTCACCTACCCTGTACCATGTCTTTGAATCTACTGTTTCCTGTCCTTGGAATATACTTTAGCCCATATTCTCCTCAGATGTTTGCCCACAATTTCACATCCAGCCCAAGTGTATCCTCTGTGAAGCCATCTGTAGATGACTTTAGCCAGGCAGAGCTGATGTTTCTTCCTGTTATAACATCACCAGACATACCTTTGATGTTGAATATATACTATATTGCAAATTTTGTTGCCAAGGCTGCTTTAAAGTCCTTGAGAATAAAAACTGTTCTAATTAATATAATTATTTTTTTGCCAGTAGCAGTGCCTTATACCTCCTATATAAAAATGTGTTCTTTAATTCATTTAAAAAAAGGAATTTTACTAAATCTTAAAAAGGTAAGATTTATTGATATATTGATACTGATGATATTTTTTTTCCACACAAAGAGTTAAAGATTAAAATTTACCTAGATCTTTTCAGATTGAAAAATATTAGAACTTGAATTTTGTGACTAAAACAGAAAAAGTCTGCAGTGATACAGAAAAGATGATACAAGAGTCTACATAAGAAAAAAAAAGTATGTTTTTCAGAATTCCTTTGCAGTGATAAAGAGGTAAATTCTTTTAATAGGTGGAAAATAGGAATATAAAGATGTTTAATTTTTCCTCTTGATGTATCGTGCAGAATTTTAGTTTTGAAATACAATCAGGATAATTAAGTGTTGGAAAATATCTTTAGAAAAGATATTAATACAGATAGTGTACAATGTATAGTTTTAAGACATATGCTACATTAATGGGGGTTTTGTGTGAGAGTTTTTCAATTATATAATACTGATGGAATTTGTTTTGGCAACCCTTTTTAAGCGGTAAATTAGGAAAAATAATTATGGAGTACAGTTTTCCTTGGGAAGCTCTATGGCTGTATCACTGATGGCTGTTTTCTTCAAAGACTAGTCCAATCTTGGAGTCCATGAAGTCCCTCACAGATGACACATACTAATTTTGCGAACAACCCAGAACTTCTTTGACATGTATTCCTTGGTCTCTCAGCTAATTAGTTGTAGGTAAATCAATACTTGTTTCCCCAATACAGGGTCTACCATTGCAATAATAATAAAATAATCCTTCCTTATATTTACTAGGCTACTCTTCCAATTTGGTATGTTAGTTCAAAGACAAGATGATCTGAAGAACTGAATTAGAAAATAATAATCTACAATGAAAAAAACCACATGATCTGTAGTGCCCATTAAAAAGTGAAAATTTCATGCATGGCTATAAAGAAATGACACATTACTGAATTAGTATTAACATTCACAATACTAGTTGCATGTTCTAAAGACTTGTGACCATCTGATGGCAGACAAGTGATTGTAGTAAGCTAACATTTGACTAGGTGCTTCAAAATAATGAGCCGAGGCTTTTCTAGAAAGCCTGGGGAAAACAGGGGTCAAACCAGCCCAGAGAACCTGATAATGAGGAAGTGAAATGCCTGTGATGGCAGTAAACGCTTCTTCATCTGATTCATTTTCCAGGTAGAAAAATCCCTATGAGAAACCCCATTAGAAATCAGTGCATATTGGCCTTTTATCTCAAAATCTTCCTCCTGAAAAATATCTGAATATTTTTAAATTTGAAATTATAAAAGAGAAAAGAAAAAGAAAGCAATGTTTTTAAAGATTTATTTATTAGAGAGAACACGTGTGCGAGCAGGGAGAGGGACAGAGAGAGAGGGAGAGAGACTTCTCAAGCAGACTCCACACTGAGCAAGGAGCCCCAGGGGTTGCTCAGCCCCAGGATCCTGAGATCATGACCTGAGTTGAAATCAAGAGTCAGATGCTTAACCAACTGAGCTACCTATGTGCTCCAAAAGCAGTTTTGTTTTGTTTTGTTTTGTTTTTAGGTAAAAATTCTCATAGGTGCCTTTCTGTGAAGTTTTAGGACTGCTTTGGGCCATCCCAGAAATGTTCATAGTCATAATATTCAGAATGTAAGCTATACTCTTTTAAGTGCACTGATACATCTCCTTTATCTTGTCATTTGCTCACCCTCATTATTCCTGAACTTACACTTAGTACATGGGACTTCTGGGGATGCTCACAATTTTTCTCCACTGAATATGATATATAGAAAAAGAGAAGGAAAATAAAGTTAGTCAGACTTTACCAAAATATTGAAAAGTGACGGATCTTTCAGACCGTTCTGTAGACTTCAAATGTCAAACTGGAAGGTTAGCAATTCTGAAATTTCACTTCATTAACTGTTTTTTTCTGGGAAAGTGCCGGAAAATTTTGTTCCCTAGGGTTAATCCTCTGTCAGAGAGCACTGCCAACCCTCTTTAATCAGCCAAAGTTGTGTTGAATGTTCTTCCTTCATAAGCCAGCGAGTGAGTGGTGGATGATTGTCAGTTTTGATCTATTAAACATTTTGATTGTTCTCTCCTTGGTGACATCAGTTTGTCTGCCTAAGACTGTGCAACCATTCTCTGCACTCAGAGGTGACTTCTTTTGACAGATGGACAGGCAGGGGCTGAAGGTAGCTTGACAGCATCTGCCATTCCCATGTGCATCAGAATCAACCTGCAGATTGGCACCAGATGAAGGCAAATGTGGGTGACATCTCACCCATTACGGTGTCCTGATATCACTCTGCTTTGGTTCCTTGTTGCTTCATTTCACTGGCTGCCTTTGGTTGTTTCTAATTTTGACATGCTGTGACTGCAGTGCAGGGAGGAGCCCTGTATCTTGGGTCCTGAACTCTTAAAGGAACTGAGCTCTGTGGAACTGTGAGAAGCCAAATACACTGACATTCAGGAGATCTGTATAATTCACTTTACATGGTGTTAGTGTCTATCAGAGAATTTTTTTACTTAGTTAAAATCCATTATGAAACTTAAAACAGCCACTGACTGATAACCAAACATACCATGCTTGATATGGTATCATTTATTGATATAATAATCATGAATATAATATTGCAGATGGCTAAGCATCCAACTCTAGATTTTGGCTCAGATCGTGATACAATGAGAAGTCATAATATTGTGAATATAATAATTCTAAGGAAAGGACTAGATATAATCTGCTGGGTAAAGGAATCTGGATGTTTGGAGTTATAAAGGCACAATGCAGATGGGGTCTGCTCCCATGCCCTCTGCTCACAAGTTGCTGTCCAGAGAGAACCCCATAATAAATTCAAGGCATTGTACAAAGTTCTGTTACATTTTGAGGTCTAAAGAGAAACAGCCTCACTTTTGCCAGCTGACAGTTGCAAGGACAAGAGCACTGAGTGCCCAGGGCCCCCCATCTCTCAGTGCCCTGCAGGAAGGTATGCTTGCACCACCGAAGAGCTAGCCCTCCTGTGCTTCGCTACAGTTTTACAGGCTGTGATGGTGAACACAGCTGGTACTCCATCCAGATCTCCTCAGATACGCTTTACGAGTTCAGTGCTCTCCATCTCCAGCTTGCAAGTGCGCTTGCTTGTAATGGCCTGTGCCTGAGACTTCTCTTCATCACACAGCCATCACAGCTATTAGAGTTGTTTTTCCATCATCACGAGGAGCAGAGCACAACTGGCAGGTTACATTTTTCCCACTACTCAAGGAGGACACCTTAGCTAATGAGGAATAGCTGTGAGAGTAGGAAAGCCCACCACTCTTGCCTTTGTTTTTGTTGTTGTCTTGTTTTGGCTTTTGTTTGGTTTTTAAAGATTTTATTTATTTCGAGTACAAGCTGGAGGAGGGGTAGAGGCAAAAGGAGAGGGAAAGAATCTCCAGCAGCCTCTGTGCTAAGTGTGAGCTAATGCAGCAACTCTATGTCATGACCCTGAGATCACGATCTGAGCCAAAATCTAGAGTTGGATGCTTAGCCGTCTGCACCACCTACCTCTCTTGCCTTTTGCCAGACAGATGTGAGGAGTACCATATATTCCTGGGTTTCCTTGTGGGACCAGACTAAAGCTACTCTTCTCCATTCTTTGCCTGGAATTATGTCTTGACTGGTCCTCATCTTCCCTAACCAGTTTCTTTCACTCCGTAACATGCTTCTCCAGGAGGACTTCTTTAGCCCAGGTCAGGATTTGGTTCTAGTAAAGACAACTTGACATAAACCTGGGTCAGGGGCGTCTGGGTGGCTCAGTGGGTTAAGCCTTTGCCGCCAGCTCAGGTCATGATCTTAGGTTCCTGGGATCGAGTCCTGCATTGCATTGGGCTTTCTGCTCTGTAGGGAGTCTGCTTCCCTCTCTCTCTCTCTGACTGCCTCCCTGCCTACTTGTGATCTCTCTCTGTCAAATAAATAAATAAATAAATTCTTTAAAAACAAACAAACAGAACAAAACATCTGCTCAAAAGTGAAAACTGCCTTGTACTAACAGATTAATTTGGCTACTAGTCTATCTGGATTTAGTGTTGGTGATTTTTGTTTGTGAGATAGGAGCTGTTTAGCACTTGGAGACTTGGAGACATGGGAGTTTAGGTAGATGCGTTAATTATCTATTACTGGAAGAAATTACTCCAAAACTTGAGAGTTTAAGTAATATACATTTATAATCTCACAGTTCCTGTGTGCCAGGAAATACGGCACAGCTAAACTGGGGCTGCTTCTTCAGGATCTCTCACCTATAATTAAGATATCAGCGCGGTTGTTGGCAAGATTCAGTCCATTGTAGGCTGTTGGATTTATTTTCTTTCGGGTTCTTGGGTGCAGTTGTGCCTTCAGCTCCTTACTGTGTGAGCCTTTTCAGCATAGCAGCTTGCTTCAGCAAAGTGAAGAAGAAAAACAGAAAACAAAAAGGCAAGGGAGAATAAGTTTCAGTAAGGGAGAGAGAGTGAGAGCTAGAAAGAGGGGAGTCACAGTCTTGTAACCTGATCATGGAAGGGATATATATATATTTTTTAATTTTTTATTTTTTATAAACATATATTTTTATCCCCAGGGGTACAGGTCTGTGAATCACCAGGTTTACACACTTCACAGCACTCACCAAAGCACATACCCTCCCCAATGTCCATAATCCCACCCCCTTCTCCCAAACCCCCTCCCCCCAGCAACCCCATTGAGGAAGACACAAAGAAATGGAAAAATGTTCCATGCTCCTGGATTGGAAGAATAAATATTGTGAAAATGTCTATGCTACCTAAAGCAATCTACACATTTAATGCAATTCCTATCAAAGTACCATCCATCTGTTTCAAAGAAATGGAACAAATAATGCTAAAATTTATATGGAACCAGAAAAGACCTCGAACAGCCAAAGGGATATTGAAAAAGAAAGCCAACGTTGGTGGCATCACAATTCCGGACTTCAAGCTCTATTACAAAGCTGTCATCATCAAGACAGCATGGTACTGGCACAAAAACAGACACATAGATCAATGGAACAGAATAGAGAGCCCAGAAATAGACCCTCAAATCTATGGTCAACTAATCTTCGACAAAGCAGGAAAGAATGTCCAATGGAAAAAAGACAGCCTCTTCAATAGATGGTGCTGGGAAAATTGGACAGCCACATGCAGAAAAATGAAATTGGACCATTTCCTTACACCACACACAAAAATAGACTCAAAATGGATGAAGGACCTCAATGTGCGAAAGGAATCCATCAAAATCCTTGAGGAGAACACAGACAGCAACCTCTTCGACCTCAGCCACAGCAACATCTTCCTAGGAACAACGCCAAAGGCAATGGAAGCAAGGACAAAAATGAACTATTGGGATTTCATCAAGATCAAAAGCTTTTGCACAGCAAAGGAAACAGTTAACAAAATCAGAAGGGATATTTCATCACTTTTGTCATTATTCTCTTGGTTAGAAACAACTCACTATGTGTAGCCCACACTTAGAGGAAGGAGATTGCACAAAGGCAATATAGCCTGCTTCCTTCTAGGCAACCTGACAAAACTATCTGGGGTCATCTTTGCCTATTCTTACTTACAAGCTCCAGTTTCCTATCGTTAAAACTTTATACCTCAGTGATCATATTCACAAATGGAGTTAGAGAATTCTTTGGAGTTCATTATTTTACATAAAGAAGCACATATTTATACATACATATCCCTTAAATGTCAGCATAAGAGAGAAATACTTATAATAGTTGCATCCTTGGAATACCTTATAAAAAATAAAATGGTTAAAATTCTGTCATGACAAATCAGGCAGTTTAGAAACTCAGAAATCTCTGCCGCCACTCAGTTGGCATTTCTTTTGACACTTCCTGAAATGATGCTTAGATAATTTGCTTCTTTGCTCAATCTGGCTTGACAACTGGAAGGTATTTTATGCTGGTCCTCTGTGAAAAGCTCTGTGTCCATTTCAATGGCTCCAAAATGAATCAGCTCGACTCTTGGATATGAATGATTCATTGGATCTTATCTCCCTCATGCTGGCTGCCTTGGCTCTCAGTTTGCTAATACAGTGATTTTTAAATACTGAGTCCAGATGTTCCCCTGGGATAAGCAGGGCAGAGGGAATACAGGTGTGTGAAGAGACAAAGTTTGTTTTCTTTTGAATTTTTAATTTCCAGTAATTGTAGTTATGGCTTATTGTCAGACTGTACTAAAGCCTTTAGTGCAATGGCATAGACAACCTCTTTTCTTTCTACCTGCATGACTGTGTGCATGCATATATATATATATATCTGTATATGTATGCATATATATGTGTGGGTATGTGCGTATATACATATGTGTGTGTGTATGTATGCATTTGTATCTCTGCGTTATATAGGTAATAAATAAGGTCAAGTCAGCAGAGCTGCCAAGATAGCCATTATTTTGAAGTTGGTTTTATATCTCTCTGTCTAAAATCTCAGAAAAGATTGAGAAGTCTCTGCCTCTACTACTTAATGAGAAAACTGAGTGGCATTAAATAAAAAGTAGTGATCCTTTGCCAGATCAAGTGGCCTTTTATGCTCATGGACTCTGGACTGAGCTGTAACTACTGACAGGGAGGGGCCTCTGACCTTGTTTTAATATCACATATGCATAAGGTTATCTCCTTGGTTTCTGGAAATCTTTATTCAGTGCATAATTGATTTTAAGATGAATCATCATTGCAGTTAATCATTAATTAAAAATATCCGTGTGTGTATTTAAAAACCCTCATGACTAAGAAAAAGCCTTGCTTTGTGCCAGAATGTTTAAAAAGCACTAAAATCCCAGGGGACCCGCAGCCAGACAGCCACTCTGATAGCTGAACAAAATGACAGAGCTTTGCAATTCATATAAATACATACAGATGTGATGTTGGAAATCCATTATTTTTCTTGGGGGTTACTTTCTGTCTCAACAGTAATAAAATTTATACAATTGTTAAATCAAACAGATGTTGCTTACATTGTGTCTAAAGGCCACCAAATCTGGATTCTGCAAGAATTAGATAAGAGAGAAGCTCTTGTGTCAAAACTGTAAGCCCTACACTGGCTTCACAGCCCTTTATGTAGTATGAAGGGATAAATAGAAGGTGAAAGTCAGATCTCTATCTGCAGTTTAAACTTTCTCAAGTGAAATGATGTTTGCTGAGCAAGAAACATGTAACACCTCTTACCCCAGTTAAGAAACTCTGAGGACTACAGGACGTAGACAGAGATTTTGGTAGTTGGGATACTAAGATGCTTGGTGAGCTGACTGACCAAAGCTTTTCCAAAGATCAGCATTATTTTCTAAAATTTAACTAAATTGGATGCAACAAAATATTTTGATCTTATTTTTTAGAAATAGTATAAATCCAGTATTTAAAATAGAGTTAAATTTTTAAAAATATCGGGGCACCTGGGTGGCTCAGTGGGTTAAAGCCTCTGCCTTCGGCTCGGGTCATGATCCCAGGGTCCTGGGATCAAGCCCCACATCGGGCTCTCTGCTCTGTAGGGAGCCTGCTTCCTCCTCTCTCTCTCTGCCTGCCTCTCTGCCTACTTGTGATCTGTCTGTCAAATAGATAAATAAAATCTTAAAAAAAAAAAATTTTTTTTTAAATATCACCCATCATTTCTTTTAACACAAAGAAGCACGTTTTCATTTATAAATACTCCCGTGTGTATATACATGTACAGACACAGATGCATTAAATCTTTTCAGGAAAAAAACTGTATATATTTTTTGTAAGCTACTTTTTAAATGTCAAAATATATCATGAATACCTTACAGATTATAGTAGAAATTGTTAGCTACCTGCAATGTAGTTACTAACATTCACTCCTTCTTTTCCTGCTAAATAGGATATAGTGTGAAGCTGCAATGTATTTATAAAATTTAAGAAGCTGGATGGGAATTGGTTCAAGCCATTTATGATGATCCTATTTTCCAATTTTCTGACTTCCTTACCATGTAGAGTGAACACATGATCAGTTCAGACCAGTAAGGTTTAAGAGAAGAGAGTTGAAGGGGTTCCAGGAAAGTTTTGGTTTTCTAATTAAATAAGATGGGTGCAATCGTCTTGGTTCTTTCTCTTTCTCTTCCCCTACCTCCTTCTGACTTGCCTCTAGGTGTGAAGGCTAATGCTGTAATATCCACCTTGGATTCATGAGCGAAAGGCAAAGAGGATCGTGGAGATAATATCCCTGAACCTAGGACAGCACTGACTACCTCTAGATTCCTTTATTTTATGTTTACTTAGAGAAAAAGGAACAAAAATTATTAAAGACACTATGACTAAGTTTTCTGTGAACTAAATATGTCTTTCTAATATGTCTTGGTTTCTCCTTAAACGTAGGATACATATTGCTGATGTTATGATTACAAAATCTAGTTCATGTTGTTTTTGGACAAGATTCTAAGCAATATTAAATCTTATAGCAAGAACTTTATTCTGTTTTCTGTTATTTCAATTATTCTGATCATTCAGATAATATAAAGAGGGTCTTAGTCTGACTTAAATAATAAGTCAGCTCAAAATTAATAATACTGCTTTCAATATTTACTGATCATTACTCTTAATTACATTAATCAATATGGGTTTCTACTTTTGAGAAGATATTTAATAGACTTAGGGAACTATATTAAGAAAATACTAATTCAAGTGGCTCATATATATGGCAAAAATCTTAAGTGTGGACTAGTACATGACTAAAGTTGGAAAACTGTGTTCTATTATATCACTTTTAGTGGTTGTATATTATATTCTGAAAGGTTATATTAGGGAGTAATATTTAGAACATTTGATACCTGCTATGTGTGGGTACCAGCTGTCAAACAATGGCCAAAAAGCAAATAACAGAAATAGATGCCAATGTTAACAACTGGGATTGCTGGAGTACCCTGCCGATCAGTCTCGGTGGCATCAACAGTTCATATAACCAGTTAACCTCTTGGTAAATATTTAAGTTGTGACATGCCTAAATCTTTGCTCAGTTTATTTGACGAATAAATGTTTGATTTATTTCCTCGGGATAAATGACTTCAAGTTACGTTTCTGGGAAACCAGCATACATATTTTTAAGCCTTTTCATATTTTTTGCCTAATTATCCCCTGAATGCTAGTACCAGTTATATTCCCACAAATACCATAGAAGAGTAGAATTTTTTTTCAGTCTCTCTAACATTCTTTTTGTACCATTCAACAGATATAATAATAATAAAAAATTTATATTAACATGTACATTAAGCACACATACACATACTTTTGTTTTTATTTTTTAAATAGGCCCTATTTGTTCATAATACTATTCATTTTGTTTTATTCATATGTGTCTTAGCAGTCTTCCAATTTAATATAATTGATCTAGCCAATTATTTCAAACTTTCAGCCTGTTTTAAATTATAAATTCATATAGCACTTTATAATAAGTCAAATACTATTGAGATATAAAAGTAAAATGGTGAGTGTCATAAGGTTTCCAAATACAGCTTCCTTGAATTTATCTTTATTAGTGTAGGTATCCCATAACTTTCTTCCTGTTTAAAGACAAGTGTGCCAGGGCCCCTCTGTGGCTCAGTGGGTTAAAGCCTCTGCCTTTGGCTTGTGTTATGATCTCAGGGTCCTGGGATCAAGCCCTGCATGGGGCTCTCTGCTCAGCAGGGGCCCTGCTTCCCCCTTTCTCTCTGCCTGCCTCTCTGCCTATTTGTGATCTCTGTCTTTCTGTCAAATAAATAAATAAAATCTAAAAAAAAAAAGTGTGCCAACACGAAGGTACATATAGATTCTTTAATTACTACTGTCTAGGGAAAAATACGATTTTACAAATACACAATATATATATTTTTATTTATTATATCGTTTATATCCTTTCCTGTCAATAGTAAGATATATAACTCATTTTTAGTGGCTGGGCAATGTTTCATGATGTTAGTATTTTATAATTAATTCAGACATTACTCTGTTGGCATATATGTATCTTCTTTCAAAATCTTTTATTATGACTATGTTTTAAAAAGTCTCTGTAGACATATACACTTCTACTTGTATTTGGTTTTTTACTGTAGAAATGGACCCAAACATGGTCCCCAAAATAGGGTTTTTAAGTTAGGTTGTGTATATTTTTAACTCACAGTTGTTACAGAATGTGTGAGATCACATTTCTTCATAAAATATTCTCATATACACATTTTCCCCATTTAATAATGGATATCATTAGGCTTTTAAAACTTTGTTAGCCTGGGGGGTGCCTGGGTGTCTCAGTGGGTTAAGCATCCACCATCAGCTCAGGTCATGATCTCAGAGCCCATCAAGCTCCCTGCTCAGCCAGAAGCCTGCTTCTCCCTCTCTGCTTCCCCTGCTTGTGTTCCCTCCTTCGCTTTCTCGCTCTATCTCTGTCAAATAAATAAAATCTAAAAAAAAGTAAAAAAACTTTATTAATCTAATATGTTAAAAATTGACATATTGCAGTGATTTATCTACCATGATGTTGAGAATAATTTTTCTTCTTTTTCTTCTTCCTCTCTTTCTTCTTCTTAATTTTCAGTTTTCTTGTGAAGTTTTATCCTGGTTCTTAATTTATAGAGCTTTTTGTATGTATGTATGTCTGAGGAATATTAACTTCTGTTTTCAATAAATGTTTCAAATTGTTTCCTAGCCTGTTCTCTTTTAGCTTTTCTCCGTGCATTTTTATCTGCCAGCATTTTTCATGCAGTAGAAGTGGGTATTTTTCATGTGGATCCTTAAGCAATAGAGATTTTATTTTTATGTAAAATGTGTTAAGTACTTAACTGTATTTTCTTTAAATTGCATAGCCTATCATTCCGGCTCCATTTATTAAGCAAATAATGATTTTCCAGCTGACTTGAAATAACATCCTTGCCAGTGGTGTGCTGCAGATTTCAGTTGCTGAATTTTCAGGGATTTACGTGCTGATTGTCATGACATCAGTACCTTAAAACTGACCATGGTAAGAGTGTTCTTGTGTCCTCTTCTTTTTGCTGATATCTTTGGATCCATCTCTAGATGCAGTATTTTGATTCATTCATCCAGTTTGCATAATGATATACAAACAATATACTTTTTATTTACAGTAGATTTATCTCAGATTCTGGTATGGTAAAAAAGTTTCTTTCTCTTACCCCTTTGCAAATATTTCTTGTCATTTCTCAAACATTTACAGTGTATTTCAAAATAATTTTGACAAGTTATTACTCTCAAATTGTCCAGAAAAGTGAAAATTTTTATTGTGATCAGAAGTGTGTTAAGTCATTGTATTCATTTGGTAATAATAGATCTTTTTATGATACTAAATTCTCCCATTCAAGAAATGTGCTTCTCTTTTTATGTAGGGCATCAACATCTTAAAGAAATATTTTTTTATCTCTTTATCTCAATGTAATATATCTACTTGCTGGAGTGCTTTAATTTAAGTCCTGAAACAGAAAAGAGCCCATTCCTATTTTCAAATTGCAAAATGGGATAAAACCTAGTGGAAATAAGTCTCCTTTTTTATGAGACACTTCTCCAAGGTCATCAATTCATTGGAAGGCAGTTGTGAAGTACATTATCTGTCTACCTATCTGTCTGCCTGTCTATTTAAATTATATCATTAATATGACAAATACTTGAACAAATAATTGCCAACCTGGTACATTTATTTATTCATTTATTTATTTATTTATTTATTTAAAGATGTTATTTATTTGTGAGAGCATGAGCAGGGGAAGGGGCAAAGGGGAAAGAGCAGACTTCCCATGGAACAGGGAGCCCAGCGAGGGCCCAATCCCAGTACTCTGGGGTCACTCCCCAAGTGGAAGGCAAACGCCCAACAGACTGAGCCACCCAGGCACTCTGCCAACCTGGTACTTTTAAAGACCAGGTGATGGTCCAAGCTGTTAGCCCCTGTGGTAGTCTCAACACCTAGTTGATCCTCTTTATTCCCTAAATAACACAACTTACAGCAGTCTCTGCTATCAATAACATGAGACTGAAACTTAGGGGTTTTTCACCTTTGTTCAGTACAGTTTATGCAGAGAAGGGGAACTGATTTGGAGGAAATGGGAACATTTGTGTCTTGCTTTTAAAAACCTACAAGAACCTCTAACTTGTCCTTGAGAAATAGAGCCTAAATTCCTGTGCCTCACTTTGCCATGAATATATGTGTAAAGAAAATGACATACAAATCCTACAGGAAGGATAAAAGTATGCGGGGAAATGCTTCTGACCCCTTAGGCCCTAAATTTTTGATAAAATGTTGTAGTGAGAGACAAACTAGAAGTTTGTTATAAGTGGCTCACTTATGGGTGGCTTACTGGGTTAAAGCCTCTGCCTTCGGCTCAGGTCATGATCCCAGAGTCCTGGGATCCCGCATCAGGCTCTCTGCTCAGCGGGGAGCCTGTTTCTTCCTCTCTCTGCTTACTTGTGATCTCTGTCTGTCAAATAACTAAAATCTAAAAAAAAAAAAAAAAAAAAAGAAGTCTCTTAAAAATTTGAATCATTAAAATTTAAGTAGAGGAAAGATAAGAAATATGGAAAGTAGCTATAGATATGTGCATAATGACTAACAGTAAATGATTCAGAAATGTCTTTGTTCTTTGCATAGCAGATATTACAAGTACTAATAAAACTGGAAAAGCTGCTGTTGGGTTTTGTTTTCACAAATGGGCTTAGGTTATCATCTAGATTTAGTCATTTTCATTTGCTATCCTCTAAATAAGGAGAAAATAGCACAAGTGACAACTTAAAATTTTTGGATGCAAATAGTATGGATGGTTTTAGTTGGTAGTAAAAAAATGAGTTCCTTTTCAAGTTTTTTGTTTGTTCTTAATGGAGTTGTATTTGTGTGTGTGTGTGTGTGTGTGTGTGTGTGTGTGTTTGCGTCTTTACCTAATAAAACTGAAATCAACCCTTCTGTTAATCTTGTTTAGGGGCACCTTTAGGTGGCTCAGTCATTAAGCCTCTGCCTTCAGCTCAGGTCATGATCCCAGAGTCCCAGGATCGAGTCCCAGGATCGAGTCCCAGGATTGAGCCCCACATCAGGCTCCAGGTTCCCTGCTCCCTGCTCGGTGGGAAGCCTGCTTCTCTCTCTTCCACTCCCCCTGCTTGTGTTCTCTCTCTCACTGTGTCCCTCTCTGTCAAAATAAATAAAATGCTAAAAATAAAAATTTTGGCTTTGTAGCCTACTTGAGCTTGTCTTAGTATTAGATTATTAACTTGCCTAAGAGATATTGGGGTCAGGTCTTAGTGAGGCCTAGCCCCGGGGGGGTGGCTGAATTCTTGTACCCAATGAATATGCAATGCCAATTAGTCCATCTTTCCTAGCATATTACCTCATAATGTGTAGTTGAATTTATGAGGGTATTACGTACCTTGTTGTAGAGAAATAATAACCATTTCAAGAAACTAATGAGGTAATTATTATTTCTATTATTTGTAATAGTAGTAGTAGCTATATCAATAGTAGAAATAGCAAATTATATATTGGTGTAATCTAATCTAAGGAGCATGCTGTTTTGCTTATTCAGAAATTCCTTTTTTTTTTTTTTTTTTTTAAATTCAGGAATTCTTAACTGGCTTCTAAGGAAGACCAGGCTGATGGTCTAAGGGAAACTGTACTCAGAAGTTAAATTCTGGGGGTCCCTGGGTGACTCAGTGAATTAAGTTTCTGCCTTCACCTCAGGTCATGCTCTCAGGGTCCTCGGATTGAGCATGGGGCTTGATGCTCAGCAGGGAGTCTGCTTCCTCCTCTCTCTGCCTGCTCTGCCTGCTTGTGATGCTCTCTGTCAAATAAATAAATAAAATCTTTAAAAAAAATTCTGTTATGAACTGGCATGTCTTTCAGGGCCAAACTGGGAATTCTGTTGACCTATAAATATAGACTCTGTCAAGAGTACAGAGGATCCTAGTTTCTATAAATGTTTTGCAGAATGGAGACACCCTTTCTAAACAGAGAGGTCATATTAGGGAGATGGTGAATATGGGGACTCTAGAGCCTAAATGGCTGGGTTCAAATCTAGATTCCCCACTGTCTTCTCTGGCTTCCCACTCTTGTTTCTTCTCTGACATGATCTCCTACCTCTCTCTGAGGTTCACTGCACTTCAACAGTGCTGACCTCCTCTTGATTCCTTTATTGTGCCAAGACAGTCCGACAAACTCCCAATCCAAGAACTTTGAACTTGCTATTTAATTTTCTGGAATATTCTTTCCCTAGATATTCTTAGGACTCACATTGTTGAGGTCTCTTTCAATAGCACCTTCTCTAGGAGGCTTTGTCTGAGCACCCTGGGTAAATATTAACCCATAATTTTCTGTCCTTTTATTCTTCATCAATTCTTGACACTTCATTTGAAAAGCAAACAAATGATGAAGAGAGTTTTTTCTTACCTGAATCTTAGTAAGTACTCAGTAATTATTGTTTCATAAATATTTATTGAATACTAATACTAAACTCTGTTCCCTTCTCTATTCCCTCCCCATCCTTTAGATTGAGACAAGGAAAAGCGGGCTGAGAAAATGTAGCTAATATATAACCCCATAATCCTATTTCTGTTCTTCATTTACTTGTACTGGTATCACTTTGCATTGTTGATAGTGGCCTTATGCTTTAAACCATTTTCTTGGTTGGCTTCTGTGACACTCTTTCTTTGAGGACAAATACATGCCCACTCTGTTTTATCAGTGTATTTTTTTTTTATATCTGCCCTTCAAAAGTTAGTATTCCACAGGGTTTCATTTTCAGTAATGACTCTTCTCACACAACCTACTTTTCCTGGAAAATACTGACTACTCTAAGTTTTAAATATCACATTTTGCCAATAGTGCCGAGCCTTGTCTTTAATTTCAGACATGCTGACATGCTGTACAACTTCCCTGGATATCCTTTGTACCCGGATATTCGGATATTCCCCACCTATCTGCTCTTTTTCAGGTGTTCTCTAAGTAATTTGGGAATGAAGGCACATTTTCTTCCATTCAGGCATCTTAGCCACAAACCTGAAGGACAGATGAGATCATTTTTCTTAAAAAAGATCAGGAGGGAGGACAGAGAAGAGGGAGAGACAGAGAAAGAGAATGAAAGAAAGAAAACACATGCAAAGAAAGTATAAAAACTCATACAGGGAGTTTTAAAAATAATAGTAAAATGGCCGTCTGTATATTTATAACCCAAGGAGAAATATAGAATATTCTTATTCAGAAGCTTACCTGGAGGTAACCATTCTGGTTAATTCTGTGTAAATCATTCTTTTGCTTTTGGCTATAATCAACACCTGTCTACTTCTCTGAAAAAGCAAGTTATTGAATTTTGTCTCTGCTAATGTACAGCTGTATACCCTTTAGTGACTTCATTTTTCCTTTCTATGTTATGTTTTTAGGACCCACACATATAAATACCTGTATCTGCTGTTAATTCAGTTTCACTGCTATTTAATACATGATAGCAAGAATAAACTATGATGTAGTTATTAAATATATTATTAATGGATATGTGAGTTGTTCCCCATTTCTCTGTTTTGCTATTAAGTGAACAATGTTGCTTACAAACATTCATATCTGTGTCCTGCGATGCACATGTGTAAGAGTTTCTTTAATGTGTATGTCTAGTAGCAGAGATGCTGGCCTACAGAATAAACACATGTTCAGCTTTGTTATGAATTGCCAAAATAATTTCTAAAATGTTCTATCAATATACACTTGAGCCTGCAGAGGAAAGTTGTGATTGTTTCAGTGTCTTGCCAAATTTTGGTAATATCTGATTTTTTAGTTATTGCTGATTTGTTGAATGTGAAATGGTTATCTCACTATGGATTTAAAATATGTATTTATTTGGTTATTAATTGGCTAGAACACATTTTTAAAAAATATTTTATCTATTTATCTGACAGAGAGAGATTACAAATAGGCCGAGAGGCAGGCAGAGAGAGAAAGAGAGGAGGAAGCAGGTTCGCTGCTGAGCAAAGAGCCTGATGTGGGACTCGATCCCAGGGCCCTGAGGTCATGACCTGAGCCAAAGGCAGAGGCTCAACCCACTGAGCTACCCAGGTGCCCTGGAACACATTTTTATATATGATAAAGGATTCTAAGTTTGTCTTTGCACTACCTTTATATGATGTCTTCTGATGAAAAAAATCTTTACATATCTAAATTTATATTCCTTTCTCTTAAGGTGAAGGGTGTTTAGGTTGTATGTATTTGTTAGCAGTTATGAATAAGACCATTATAAATATTTGTGTACAGGCTTTTATGTAAACATAAGTTGTCATTTCTATGGACTCAGCAGTGGTATTGCTGGGTCATATATTCAGGACATGTTTAACTTCGCGAGGAGTTGTTGAAGAGTTTACTATATTGGCTGCACCAGTTTACATTCCTACCAATAATGTATGAGTGCTCCAGTCACTGCATGCCCTTCCCAGCGCTTGGAATTGTTGGTTAGGTTTTGTGTATATGTGGTTAGCCATTCTCATAAGTGAGTGGTAGCATGTTTTATTGCAATTTTCATTTTCCTAATGACTAATGATGTTGAACATCTTCTCCTGTGCTTATTTACCATCCATATATTTGTGTGTGTGTGTGTGTGTGTGTGAAGTGGCTGCAAGTCTTTTGCCATTTTTTGAAAAATTGGCTTTTTTAAATTATTATAGAATTTTGAGAGTTCTTTATTTATTATAGATTACAAGGCATTTCCTAGATGTGTTATTTACAAATAGTTTATCCTAATCTGTAGTTTGTTCTTTAATCCTTTTAAAGTATTTTTCACAGAGCAGAGATCATTATTTTGATGAAGGCTAATTTTTCATTTTTTTCTTTTATGGATCATGCATACATATAGGTAGGATCTATGAAAACTTTGCCTGAGCTAAGATCAAATATTTCTTTCTATGCTTTCTTCTATAAGTTTTATCATTACACATTTACAGTTAGATCTGTGATCCATTTTGACTTAATTTTTATAAAGATATGAAAAAATAGCTGAGGTTGAATTACTGGTATAAATTGGTGTATAATATTTTTCTTATCCTTTTAATGTTTTGATCTCCCATTTTTCCTTCCTGATACTGGTAGTTTCTGTCATCTTTTTTCTTAGTGACTAGGTTAGAGGTTTATCAAATTCAAGAATTTTTTCAAAGAACCAGTTGTGGTTTCATTCATTTTTTTCAATAGTTTTTTCTCTTTTAGATTTTATTAATTTCTGCATTTACTTTTTCTTAACTTTTATTTGCTCAAGATTGAATTCTGTCTTCATAATTTTCTAAGTAGAAGCTTATTTCATTGATTTGATCTGTGTATTTTCTTTTCTAAAACTAGAATTTAATGCTATAACCTACTTCTACATGCTGCTTTAGCTGGTCAAACAGTTTTTCAAGTTCTGTTTTCATTTTCACTCCATAATTAAGAAAAAAAAAAAATTTCCCACCACAGCCTCTTTGATGCATTGGGTTATTTGTGAGTGTGTTGTTAGATTTCAGGTATTTGAGAATTTCTAGTTCTTTCTGTTAACCAATTTTAATTTAATTGCAGTGTGTTCACAGATCATACTTTGTAGAATTTCATTTTCTAAAAATGTATTAGGTTTGTTTTATGCTCAGAAAATGATTTATCTTCATGAATGTTCTATTGAAAAAATCTATTATACTATTGCTTGCGGAATGTTCCATTAATGTCAATTAGGGCTAGTTGATTAATAGTGTTATTCAGGTCTTTGATATCATTGCTTATTTTATCTGTAATTGTTTCATTGATTACTGTGAAAGAAGAGTTGAAATACTCAGTGATAATTATGGGTTAGTCTTTTTCTTCTATTCTGCAAGTTTCTGCATTATGATTTTGGTGTTCTGTTTTTAGGTACATAAAAATTTATACTGTTCTCTCTTCTTGGGAATTTACCCTTTTTGTTATTATGTAATGTCCCTTTTAATCCTTGATAATACTTTTTTTTAAGTTTACTTAATCTGATGTTAGTATAGCCTTTAAGCTTTCTTTTGATTTATGTTATTACCTGGACATTTATCTCATTTACATTTGTCATAATTTTACTATATATGTGTGAGTTCTGTTCTTTTCCACTGCTTCTTTGGTCTGTTCTTGTGCCAATACCCATTTGTTTTAATTACTTAATAAGCCTTCATATGTGGCAGTTCTATAAATTTATTTCTTTTAAAGATAAAGCTCTTCTTAGTTTTTCATTGTATGTGTGTGTTATATACATGCATACACATATATCTATGTAATATATAATATATATGTAAATTCACAGGTGCAGTAATGAACAAAATTCACTGAGATAATTAGATCTTTTAGGTTTTTGTGGATTTTTTTGCTATGTGGTATTTGCTGAACAGTCAGTTAAAGGTTGAAAATAAATTGTGATAGAAGGTGTTTCTATTGTTGATAAACACCAGTTAATCATATTTTCTCTTATTCATACTCTTTGGTTCCTCTGTAATCTTTGTCTATCCCATCATGAAGGTATTCTCCCAAATTTGTCTCTAAAATTTTATGTTTTGGGTTTTATGTTTACATTTAAGTCCATTTCAGATCAGTTCTTGGTAAGGCAGTGGCTCTCAGCAGAGATGATTTTCCTCCCTGGAGACATTTGACAATATCTGGAGACTTTGGGGGTTGTTATACCTGGGGAGAGGATATTATAGAAACCTACTTGATAGAGGCGAGGCAAACATCTTACAATATATAGGAAAAATATCTATAGCAAAGAATATCTGATCTTAAATGACAAGTGACAAGATTGGTAAATCCTTGTGTAATGTGTGAGGTAAAAGTTGATGGTTTCTTTTTTTTTCCCATATAAATATCCACGTATACATGGATCATTTCTAAGCTTGTTTATTCTGTTTCATTGATATAAATTCATATCTTTTTACAGTTTTGAGTACTGTGTGTTATTTCTTGAAATCAAGTAGTGTAAACACTTTTTGATTTTGTTGTTGCTATTGTTTTAATGACCTTGACTATTCAGGGTTGTTTGAAATTTTATATGCACTTAGAATCAGCTCATCAATTCCTCCGAAATAGCATGTTAGAATTTTTATCTTGATTTTATTGAATTTATAATCTATTTGGAGAAAACTGACATCTTAAAAATAGTGTGCTTTCTGATCTAGAAACATTATTCATGTGTCCTTTAATTTCTCTAAGCTATGTCCAGTAGTTAGAGTAAAACTCTTATTTGTCTTGGGTTAAATTTATTCCTAAGTATTTTATATTTTCAACATGCTTTATTTTAAAATTGTTTGTTTTTGGTATATCACATAACAATACTTTTTATAAGTTAACCTTTCTTCATTTACCTTGCTAAATTCATTGTAAATTTTTGAAATTTTTTGATAGATTGCTTTGGATTTCCCATGTGAACATTCATGTTTGCTAAAAATAGAAGTTTTATGTCTTCAATTGCCATGTGTGTGGCTTTTCTTTCTTTTTTCCCCCATATTGTAAGAGCTATATTTGCCCTGCATCCCTCCTGCATAGACTGGTGAATGGGAATGGTAAGAATAAGCATCCTTAACCTCATTGTCAATTTTAAGAGGATAAGCATTCAGTATTTTGCCATTAAAAGTAAGGCTATCTGTAGAATTTTTGCCTTTATCAGCCTTTATTTAAATGGGTGTTAAATTTTATCAAATGTTTTTTAAATGACCATTGTGTTTTTCTCTCTTATTCAATGAAGGATACCGATTGTCTTTTAAACGAAAACCATCTTTGTATTCTCAAGATAAACCCTATTTTGTCAAGCTGCACTGTTTTATATGTTCCTGAAATTATTTTGCTAATATTTTGTTAAACAACTTGTAGTTCTAGTCACATAGACACAAAATTGGTTTATGTGGTCTGTAGTTTGAAATGTTGAACTTACAAAATGTGCTACAGGATGTTCCTTCTCCATTTATGAATGGATATTTGTAGTTTTTTGTATAAATTCAATGATTGTTTTCCTCCATATTTTTTCCTGGGCTTCTAATTTTTTAACATTTATGAATTTAACCAGCAGTTCTTATATAATTTACTTGTAAATTCTTGGGGTTTTCTTCATGTAATATCAGTCCATTTTTAAGTAATAACAGTTTCATTCCTTATTTAACTTATTTTTTTGTTGTTTGTTCATTGGTTAGGATTCAGAGAAATGTTGAATAGAAATGGTGCTAGCTAGCACCATTTTTTTCTTGCCTTTATAGTGATTGTCCTCAATGTTTCAAAATAAGTATATTATTGCTAGTTATTTTTTCCCTATGTTGTGGTTTTAGTTTAAGGGAGCTCCTGACTCATTCTGGTATTAAGAAATTAAATTAATGAATAAAGATTAAATTTTATCTATATTAAATTTGCATCTGTCTACTTAGTCATATTAATGTTTCTACTGGAAACTGTTAATGCAGAAAAATAACTGATTTTCTAATGTTAAGTAAACCTTGCAAAACTATGAGACTTTCGGCTATAACTTCCTGAAGAGATTGGCATATATAAAGTATATAAATCTGGACAAAATAGTTATAAAAATAATTTCAGTCCTCTGAAAATTATCTGAAAGCAAAAAAATTTAAAAATCTTTTATCATGAAAGCTATAGTAAATAGTAGGACACTCCAGTCTCTTTGCCTGGAGCTTCTCCCATTCCTTCCAGGTCTGTATTGTTCCCAGGACAAGGCTGATCACTGGATTCAGCAGTCCTGCTACCAGAGTTAGTAGACTTGATTTTGGGCAGAGGGTAAAAACCCGTGCTGGAGATTTGTTGGTGGAAGTGGCAAACTCAGTAGAAAACAAATGGGAAAAACCCACTGTTACGCTGCACTGATTTTATAGACCTGGTTGTAGCAATGGGAGAGCAGCCATAAATTTTGGGGGGAATTCAGTATGTGAGAGAGCCATGGAAAAGATAACATAAATTCTCCACATATCCATCGCTAAGAAATTATGCACATGCACAAAGCAGATCAGTGACAGGCCCACAGAAAGTGAACATTAAAGTGGTTATTTGAACTTTAAGTGTGCTCAAAAATCCACACACAAATCTAGCAATGAAAGGGTCAGAGCCTTATTGGCTCGAGATTTTTGACAAGATCAATTCAAAATAATTGGCTGATCACTTGTGTATGTAATCTTGTATGACACAAGAGCAACCACTAGAAAATCAAGCAAAGTAAAATAAAAATGACAAAATATGAACAAATGGCTCAGTGATTGCACACCCTGAAGAAAACATAATTTTAATTTGTATGTTAAAACCTTCAGAAGAAACAAATCAGAATCAAGAATTACTATAACATATTATGTTTTTCGTTTTTCAACATGAAGAGACATGAGAAGAAAGAAGAAATTGAGACACACACTCAGAAAGAGAAGAAAAAAAAAGCAGACAATAGAAATTGAGAGGGCCCAGATGTTAGTTTAGCAAACAAATATTCCAGTGTAGCTATTATGAAAAGGTTTTAAGTTTTAAGAATTCTAGGACTATAAAGAACAATGTCTCAAAAATAAGAATCTTTTTTCTTTTCTTTTGAATATTTTATTTATTTATTTGACAGAGAGAGAGAGAGAGAGAGAGACACAGCGAGAGAAGGAACACAAGCAGAGGGAGTGGGAGAGGAATAAGCAGGCTTCCCACTCAGCAGGGAGCCTGATGCAGGGCTTGATCCCAGGACCCTAGGATCCTGACCTGAACCAAAGGCAGGCAGACGCTTAACACCTGAGCCACCCAGGTGCCCCAAAATAAGAATCTTAATAGATACAAACTATAAAAGAATCAAATGAGAAATTTAGAGTTGAAAGTATAATAACCAAAATTAAAATTTCATTAGATGACAAGGATGTGGAGCAACAGGAACTCTCTTTCATTGCTGGTGGGAATGGAAATTGGTACAGTCACTTTGGAAGACAGTTTGACAGTTCCTTAAAAACTAAACATACCGTTACCATATGATCCAGTAATCATTCCTCTTGGTATTTACCCAATTGAATTGAAAACTTATGTCCATACACAAGCCTGCTTATGGGTGTTTATAGCAGCTTTATTCCTAATTGCCAAAACGTGGAAGCAACCAAGATATCTTTCAGAAGGAGGGTGGTAAATGAACTGTGGTACATTCATACAATGGAGTATTATTTAGCACAGAGAAGAAATGAGCTATCAAGCCATGAAAACACATAAAAGAACCTTAAATGCATATTGTTAAATGAAAGAAGCCATTCTGAAAAGGCTACATACTATATGTGATTCAACTTTATGACAGTCTGGAAAAGGCAAAATTTTGGAGACAGTGAAAAGATCAGTGGATGCCAGGTGTTACGGAGGATGGAGAAATGAATAAAGCAGAGGCCAGATCATTTTAGGGCAGTGAACTATCTTTTATATGATACTACAATAATGGATATGTGTCCATCTTTGTGAACATTTGTAAACTCAGAATGTACAACACCAACATATATCCTAATGTATACTATAGATTTTGAAGGATTTTGCTGTATCATTATAGGTTCATCATTTGTAACAAATGTATTGCTCTTTTTCCAGAGTAGTGGGGGAGATTGTGCGTGTGTGGAAGCTGGGAATATATGGGAGCCCTCTGTACTTTCTGCTCAGTTTTTCTGGGTACCTAAAACTCCTCTAGAAAATAAAGTTTATTTATTAAAATAAAACATTAAAAGTAAAAAGAAATCATTAAGTGTATATAAAAGCCTATTTAAGGTGGTTGGATGAATCATAAAGATAGATCAGGAATTATCCAGTTGCAGCTCAGAGAGAAAAACAAAGATTTTATACATATACATACATATAAATACATAAATGTGTGTGTGTATAGTAATAATAGTACTAAGAAAGGAAAAATTCAGTTATCTTAGAGAAAAGTTCTGTATTTTCCCTGAAGTAGATTGTGATAATTTAGGATGTATTATTTTAACACCTAGAGGAACCCCTACAAAAATTTGTCTATTCAGGTCAGCCATGTTTCTATTATAGCTGGATGCCAGCTGTGGGAAAGGAATGTGTGGTACTAGCTTTCCTCTGCCTCTACCTTGAGTTTCCATTCCTCTCTCTTCTTTATGCTATCTTAGGATCCTTCAAAGCAGAAACTGACTCGTGCTTGCATGCTGGTTTACCAGATGTACTCTCCTGGCTTGGCAGGTGTTTAAACTGACCTTTTCTCTTTTGGAGCCCCTATGGATGCTTTGAAGACAAGCCACTGCCTTTTTTTTTTTAATTTATTTATTTTTAATATCGAATGATGTTTATTATGATTTTTAGAAAGCCTGAGAAAGGTACAGAAGTACTGTGAACTTATAATTAATCAAGATAATTAGAAGCAAAATATTTACAACCTTCAAACAATCAATACAAAAGCTTTGTTTGTTTGTTTGTTTGTTTGTTTTTCTGTACTCTTCCTTGGAGGATAAGCCCTCTCTCCAATCAATGGAGAACTCCAAACTGAACTTTCTTGGATGGGTAGAAATAAATCTTTCCATGATCCCTCTAAATCCCTATGTATACTTCTAAATTCTTTCTTTTCTGGTCTTTTCCTCCTGGCAGTGTTCTTGGACAAATCTAAAACCACTTTATAACCAAACTTCATCTTCACCTTCTGTAGTATAGGTATCTGGAACTATGATCTCAAGAATTATACCAAATCTGAGACAACCAGATTTCCATTTAAGCATTTTGTTATATTAGTCTTGCCAAACTGAACTTGACCTCAAACTTTCTTAGGGTATATATTTATATATGTGTACGTAATGTGCATAATGTTTAATAATCATAGAAGTAGTTTAATTCTCTTGATCGGTGCCTTTGATATATGCTAATCTATGCAAAACACCTCATTACCAGGCCTCCATTGACAGGCAGTTCAGGATGATTTAGCTTTACAAGAAAAAATTCTTGATCATTCCTTCATTCCTGGTTCACTCCATTCTAGTATTTGCTTGACTTCTGATCTCTAATTTCTACTTCATTTGGGAGCCCCACCCTCATCTTTTGGCTGATAGATACGACTTTTTTTTCCCTTTTGCCATTTTTTGATACTTTTGGCAAAGCATGTTTTCCTATGAATCCTCTGTCTCTACTGGCTTCAGATATAGTTGGGTGATTGCCCTACCTGCTTCTGCATTTGCATTCTAGAACTCTAACCAGTTTTGGCTTTGTTTTGGTATTCCCAGATAGGCTCGTGGGGAGGTACAGATAAAACTGAGTTCGTTGTCTAAAACTTGGCACATCCAGAATCTCTACTCATTGACCTGAAATCTCAGCAATCATTTTTACAGTTGATAGTGATGGACTCAGAGAAAAGACTTTTGATTAGGTTATAAATTTTAGTAGCATAAGAATTAGAGGATAGTCTGCTTTGATAGAAGTAAATGTACTTGACCCTTGCACAACATGGGTTAGTACTGTGTGGCTCCACTTATATGTATGTGGATGATTTAGTACAGTACTGTAAATGTATTTTCTGTTATGATTTTCTTAGAATTTTCTTTTCTCTAACTTTATCCTATGCAGTATGTAATATGTAATATTTTATGTTACATTATATCAATCATGTATGTATGTATTACATGCATGTACACATATATGTATATGTGTGTGTCACATGTATATACATATATACATGTGTATGTATTACATTACATGCATATATGCAATATGTAATTCATGTGACATGCAATTTATATGTTAATTGACTATGTTATTGGTAAGGTTTCTTCTGGTCAACAGTAGGCTACTAGTAGTTAAGTTTTGGAGGAATCAAATATTGTACATGGATTTTTTACTGCATGGGGATCAGTGTCCCAAAACCTTGTGTTGTTCAAGAGTCAATAATATTACAGGAATAATTCTAGAGAAGGGTGCCTGGATGGCTCATTCAGTTAAGCGTACTTGTTTACCTCAGGTCATGATCTTGGGATTCTGGGATGAGCCATGCATTGGGCTCCCCGCTCAGCAGGGAGTCTGCTTTTCCTTCTCCCTCTGCTCCTCTCCCAACTAGGTCTCTCTTGTTCTCTCTCTCTCTCCCTTTTCTCTCAAATACATAAATAAAATCTTTTTTTTTTTAAAATATTTTGTTTATTTGACAGACAGAGATCACAAGTAGGCAGAGAGGTAGGCAGAGGGTGGGGGGGGAAGCAGGCTCCCCGCTGAGGAGAGAGTCCAATGTAGGGCTCGATCCCAGGACCCTGAGATCATGACCTGAGCCGAAGGCAGAGGCTTAACCCACTGAGCCACCCAGTCACCCCATAAATAGAATCTTTAAAAAATTGTAGACGTGATTTATTAGGAATAAAAAGGACAGATAAAAAGACATGGATCCATATTTCTGAGCATACAGTTGTATTTACTCTAATTAAAAAGAAAGGCAACTTCTTAATATATGACTAATTATCAAGTCCTTATGGATCTGTATCAGGCATTAGCATATACTGGCAAATTGTATGAGTTGTCTATAGTATATTGAAATTATGCATGTTTCCCTATGCTGTTGATTTCTCACATTTTCCATTTATTTATTTTATTTTTTAATTTAACTTTATTTTTCCAGTGTTCTAAGACTCATTGTTTATGTGCCACACCTAGTGCTCCATGCAATATATGCCCTTCTTAATACCTACCACCAGGCCATTTATTTTTTTTTAAATTACTGAATAACCTGATGGCTCATTTGTGAAAGTAAAAAACAACTACTGGGAAAATAGTCATAGTGTACTCATAGCCCTTCAGGGTCATAAGTTTAAATTGAATAGATTATATTCAAATAACACCAACAAGATTAAGATTCTACAGAATTAAGTATGATTTATTTAGCTTCATTTTTTTCCTTTTTCCTTTTTTTTTTTTTCTTAGGTTTTCCATATGTCATGTAGCTGGACTCAGAGTGCAGTTAGGTGAATTGTTGGTCTAGGAGCATAGAAAATTTTGTGAGTCATGTAAGCTCTTAACAGTTTGTAGCATCAAATGTTTATAAGTGTCCCACTCTCTAAAATGTTTAAATAAGGAGAATTCATTATATGTATTTTTTCACAGATTAACATTGCAATTTGTTGCAGCAGCCCTCTCTGTTACCATACATTAATCTTAGAATCAGTTTGTCAAGTGCTGGACAGTATGTTCCCCTCCCCCACTTGATGGTACTGTAGATTTCACCATAAACTAATGGCCACGTTCATCTACACATTCAGAGAAGCTGCAGACATCATCCTACTTCTTCTAGTTCATTTGTAGAAACAAACCACAAAATGTGATACTTAATTCCAGAGAATTTTAGTTTGCCAACTCTTCAGAATTCATTTATCATCTAGACCACTTGAAGTAGAAGCCGTAACTATTGTTATTATGCCTAATACAATGATGACTTTGATAGATAATTTTGTTAAGTGTCTGTTTAATTGACATCATGGTGTGCATTGTAGACTTGGCCAAAGGGACAAATGATCAATGACTTGTCTCAAAATGCAATTACTGTCTCCCCCCCCCCCCAAGATTTTATTTATTTATTTGTCAGAGAGACAGAGAGAGAAGGAACACAAACCAGGGGAGAGGGAGAAAGAGAAGCTGGCTTCCTGCAAAGTAGGGAGCCTGATGCAGGGCTAGATTCCAAGAACCTCTCATTTAATCATGTTTGGAGAAAGTAACAAAAGACAAAAATTCCTAAGCAAACCAGAAGTGGTAAGTTTGGATTAAAGATATTTCCATTGTGTATATATACCACATCTTCTTGATGTGGTATATATACACAATGGAATACTATGCAGCCATCAAAAGAAATGAAATCTTGCCATTTGCGACAACATGGATGGAACTAGAGTGTATCATGCTTAGCGAAATAAGTCAGAGAAAGACAACTATCATATGATCTCCCTGATATGAGGAAGTGGTGATGCAACATGGAGGCTTAAGTGGGTAGGAGAAGAATAAATGAAACAAGATGGGATTGGGAGGGAGACAAACCATAAGTGACTCTTAATCTCACAAAACAAACTGAGGGTTGCTGGGGGGAGGGGGTTTGGGAGAAGGGGGTGGGATTATGGACATTGGGGAGGGTATGTGCTTTGGTGAGTGCTGTGAAGTGTGTAAACCTGGTGATTCATACACCTGTACCCCTGGGGATAAAAATATATGTTTATAAAAAATGAAAAATTAATTTTAAAAAAACCAGTCCATTAAAATAAGAAAAAAAAAAGATATTTCCAAGAGGGGTGCGTGGGTGGCTCAGTCAGTTAAGCGGCTGCCTTCGGCTCAGGTCAGGTCATAATCCCAGGGCCCTGGGATCAAGCCTGCATCGGGCTCCCTGCTCTGGAGAGCCTGCTTCTTCCTCTCCCTTTGCCTGCTGCTCTGCCTACTTGTGCTCTCTATCTCTCTGTCAAATAAATAAATAGAATCTTTTTTTTTTAAGATTTTATTTATTTATTTGACAGACAGAGATCACAAGTAGGCAGAGAAGCAAGTAGAGAGAGAGGAGGAAGCAGTCTTCCCGCTGAGCAGAGAGCCCGATGCGGGACTCGATTCCAGGACCATGGGATCATGACCTGAGCCAAAGGCAGAGGCTTTAACCCACTGAACCACCCAGGCGCCCCTAAAATCTTTAACAACAACAAAAAAGGTACTTGCAAGAAACTTACAGCACTTCTACTTACCCTATGCTAATTTCCACTACAGTCTTTTCTAAAACAATGAGGCTTAGGAAGAGAATGGGAATATTCACTAATATTTATTGAACCCTTACTGTGTTCCAGTCACTGTGTTAAAAACTTTCTAAGCATTATCTAATAGAATACAGGAACAAAGCTATGAAATATTGAGAGAAATTAAGCAAATTTTCCAAGGCTGACAGTTGGGAAATTTTAGAGTCAGCACTAATACTAAACCTGCATTTTTTAATGACTATATAATATTATACCTCGGAGGAAAAAATACAGTCTCTGTAGTCTCCACACCAAGACAGAAGTGGATGAGTCCACTTCAGATATGTTTTTAACCAGGGATAATTTTCATTCCAAGTAAGCAGTTACACAGACAAGCTTTTTGCCAAAGCATGATAGCTAAAGTGTTTTCTTCTTTACCATTGTCTTTCATGTTCAAAAGCAAGTCTGATAATGGTGATAGTAATGGTGGGTATAAATGTGACTAAAGATTCCAGTTAACAACAGTGTCTTCCTGGAGTCCTTTCTTGGAGATTTGTATTCATGGTGACTATTTGCTGACCTTTGAAAGTGATTGTCTAACATAGAAAAGGAAGGAAACAAAAATAAATGATAAAACTATCCAAAATTAAGCCCACCTATCATCCCTGCATAAGTAATATATAATGCTCTTTCTAAGATCCATAACGTGGGGGAAATGATTGGGCTGAAAACAAAGTATATGATTAACCTCTAATTATTATAAGCTGTTGAAAGAAATTCAGTTAGATTAGGCTGGAACATTCTAGAAACAAAAATTCTAGATTAAAAATAAAAATAATTTATATTTTTATGTAAAACAACCTTTTAGAAATTTATTTAAGACTTCTGATGCAGAGAAGATAATATGGACCTCTTTCTCTGCTTTTCCTTGCTAAACACAACTGTAAACCTTAAAAATGTTAGGGACAACCAAAGGAGAACTTTGCAATGTGGTATGAAGGTGAGTTGGTTTGGGATCCCAGGACTGGAGGAAACAGCACAGCAGTGGGATGTCTTGCATATGGTCACCCAACAGAACCTTTGTTACCTACCTACTCAGGTAGGCTCATTCTCCCATTGACTAGACAGGTGTCGCTTACAGCATCAGGAGGGCCCAACACCACTATCAAGCAGGATCATTTAGAAGTTCCAAAAATGGGAAGACAAGGGAAGGGTTTTCCATATTCATCAGGCCCCAGATTTCTCTCTTCTACTGAGGGATACTGAGGCAGCCAGGCAGAACCAACACGAGGTACTCAGTCATCACAAGAGACCCAGTCCAGATGCTGCTTTCTCCCTAAATCTTTCTTAACCCTGCCATAGACAGTGGGGCATGGGTAAGAAGGAATGAAATTGGCTAAAAAAGGACACTGGGGAAACGTGAACATGGAGACAAAGATCAGGGTGATAGGCCTACAAGCCAATGAATGCTAAAGATTTCCATCAAACCACTAGAAATTAGGAGAAAAACTTGAATAAAACCTCCCTCACAGCCCGCAGAAGGAACCAACTTTGCCAATGCCTTGGTCTCAGACTTTTAGTCTTCCAAATTGTGAAAAGTAAATTTCTGCTGTTTAAACCACCTAGTTTGTGGTACCTGTTACAGTTGACCTAGCAAAGTAATATACCAGCTGCTACTCAAGACAGTGATATGTGAACATTAGAAATATAAAAAGGTTTAACTGAAATTGAGTTTTCCACATTTCATTCAAAGTAGTAAAATACTAAGTTAAATATGTATAGTGTATTACCCAGAACAACCACCAAAAATACTATATAGAGAGATACACTCAAAAACACTGTGTATATCAGGGTGATTCACAGACCTGTACCCCTGGGGATAAAAATATATGTTTATAAAAAATAAAAAATTAAAAAAAAAAACCACTGTGTATAAATTAAGATGGAATCCAATGAAATAGTAAAGTAGCCCCTATGTAGGTAAAAGGAAAAAAAAAAATGAAAGTCAGAAGAAACAAATAGTAAAATGGAAAACTTAATTGTAAACATAACATTATTCATCCTAAATGATCTTAATAGTCTTAATATTCTAATTAGAAGACAAAGATTAGTAGTCAATAAAAAGTGACCCACCTATTTGCTGCTTACCAAAAACTCACTTCCAATTCAGTGATACAATACAGTTGAAAATAAAGTAAGACAAAGTTATATCATGCAGATGTTAATTAAAATAATAAAAAGGAGGGACTGTATTAGTATTTGGTAAACTAAACATCAAAGTGAAGAAAATGATCAGAGTCAAAGAGGGACATTACATAACGATGAAAAAATCAATTTACCAGGAAGATGCAATGATCCTAAATGTGTACACAGCAAACAGCTAAGTCTCAGAATATATGGAGTGAAAACTATTAGAACCAAAAGAAGAAATAGAATCATCCACACTTAGAGTTGTAGACTTTAACACCTTCTTCTATGAATTGTGATAAATGTGAATTCATATTCTTTATTAAATAAGGAAGTTTTAAAAATTAGAAAATATAAATAGAAAGAATTTGCTTATGTGTATGATGAAAAGTTTAGCATTTTTTCTTCATCTTCCTGGAATTAAATTGGTTACAATTCAGATGTAAAAAAGTTAAGTGCATGGGTGCCTGTTTAAGTGTTTTTGTGAAGTTGAAACAATGGAATGACATTCAATGATCAGATACTTCACTGTGCCAGGTATACATATGATAAACTATATTTTAATTATTTGCAAATTATGAAGCCTTCACAATGAACCACTATTATCAAACAAGTTCATCAGATCAACAGATTATTCTGAGTAAGGCACCACCAGTTACTAACTCAGGACATGTTTTTCTGGAAATAACTTAGAAACTTTTTTCAAATACAATTCAAACTTTTAATCTAAATGCAAAGTGGCTTGAATGTTCCACCTACTATGGCAAAGTAAGTAAGTATGTAAAAATCTAGTCATCTCACAAAATATTTATATTTGCACACTATTAACAAGGAAATAACCAGTCAGTAGATGTGGAGCTAATGTCTTGTGTGTCTAAGTGTTTAGATTGGTACTCCTCTAAGTATTTTTATGGAAGCAGTATAGTGACTCTTTAGAATTATTAGTTACTGTTGTTATCATTTATTTAAAGATGATATTTAGCTTTAAGCATAGCAAAAGGGGAAAAATCACCTTGAAATAAATAATATTTTCTTTGGACTTACATGATTTGTGCAGATGGTAGCTTTAGCAAATAATTGATATTGGGTATGTGGATGGGTGTCATTCTTTATGATTATTGAATTTTTTTAATGACACACCTGTGTTTTAACAGATACCTCTATATACCTCAGCAAATACTTAATTTTTTTTAAAGACTTATTTATTTAATAGAGAGAGATTGGGTGAGCAGAGGGAGGGGTAGAGGGAGAGAGGGGATCCCTCGGCCGACTCCCTGCTGAGCACAGAGCCTGATGTAGGGCTGGATCCCAGGACCCTGAGATCATGACCTGAGCAAAAATCAAGAGTCAGATGCTTAACAAACTCCACCACCCAGGCAGCCCTCAACAAATACTTATTGACTTGACAAGTCACTGTTCTTCATTTGTTCTTCTATTAGAATATATTTGGTTCTTTGTCCCATCTTATCCTGGGGTCTTTTAGTGTCATTCTCAGTTCCTTACTGTTCTCCCTAAAAAAGTCAAATGTGCATATGCAGATACTTATAGAAGAAAACTTGAAAATGGACATTTGGACCAGAATTGTTGAAATAGGTTCATTACTAAGATTCTGTCACTAATATACCAACAAAGCAAAATAGGAAGTTTTTTTTTTTTTAAAGCTCTCATCTCTTTGACAGTTTTTTATAGTCTTCCAGGTCAAAGAGGGATTGTTTTCTTATTCTAGATATTCAACAGTTTATAAGTCAATGTGAAGATTATCAGTTTTCCTCATGACAGGAAATTTCTTGGACTTCACTGGAGAGAATGAATGTCACATCTACTAAGAAGACTAGAAAGTTAGGAACAAAATCCTGTTTCTGACAGGATTATCATTCTAATAAGAACTGCTGAGGCTTCTCCCAAAGTTGAAGAAATCAGAAATATTGTAAATCTTGGCCCATTTGTACAGTTTAGATTTCCAGTAAATCAGGGATGTGTGCGACATCATTCATGGTGAGGATTGGTATCCAGAATACCTCACAAGTTGTTCATGAGCTTGAAGGTAGCATTTAAGGTATGGATTCTGCTAGCTAATGCTTTCTTCTGAATAACACTGATTTTTGTTTTAGTGAGCAGTTTTTTTGGCTTGACTCCAAACTCTGCTGTTAATTTCAACAGCTGAAACCTCCTCTTGCCAACATCCACCTGCTGCTTTTCACTGGGTACCTTGGATTCTTCCCTGCACATGCACAGTTCTGTGGTCATACAAAGATTTGGAGGAATATGTACATAGATTTTGGGGCTTTCTCTTCTGTGACTCCCACCTTTCTAAGATTCATCCCTTCATTTCCCAAATACTAGAAGCCTTTATCACAAAGCTCCAACTTCTTCAGTCAGTAAAATGGTGGATTTCATTTTAAGTTCCAGTTTCCTGTAAGTGAAAAACCTTGTAAATCCCGTTTATTCCAAGTGGAGTTTTTGTTCTTTCAAGTATTGAATTTTGATAATGTTTTATCTAGGGTTTGTAATTTTTATGTTTGGATGGCTAGTTCTGTTTCAGTTGCTCTGCTCTTATCTTTTACTGTCCTTATAATATGCTAAAATATACTGAACTGTCCTATTTTTTTTAAGGTTTTATTTATTTATTTGACAGACAGAGATCCCAAGTAGGCAGCGAGGCAGGCAGAGAGAGAGGAGGAAGCAGGCTCCCTGCTGAGCAGAGAGCCTGATGCGGAACTCGATCTCAGGACCCTGGGATCATGACCTGAGCCGAAGGCAGAGGCTTTAACCCACTGAGCCACCCAGGTGCCCCTGAACCATCCTATTTTTGAGTTTTGGTCATGACAATGATATAACTTCCAGTGTTTTTAAACTACTTCTTTGATTATATATTTTATTTGTCTTTTTAAAAACATTTTTTATTTGCAAATTCTTGAAAACTCATTCTTTTGAAAATATTTTTGATAGGCCCTCCAAAACTATTCCTGAATTTATTTCCCTGTTCTCCACGTTTAGTCATATATTTTTTTCTGTGGCTCTGTGATATGAGTGGCATTACAAAACATGTACTATTCAAAGCCTTACTAACCAAAATGTGGTCCATGGATCAATTTTTGCTTTTTTTTTTAGAAATTATTTTTTAAAGAGAGATTTTAGGTTTATAGCAAAATTGAGAGGAAGATACAGAGATTTCCATATGTGCTCTGTCCCTATACATAGTCTTCCCCATTATCAACATTCCATATCAGAGTAGTACATTTGTTGAAATAATGAACCTACATTGATGCATCATAATCACACAAATTCCATAGTTTAGGGTTCACCCTTGGTAGTGTACATTCTGTGGGTTTGCACGTGTATAATGTATAATGAGATGTACCCACCATTGTAGTATCATGCAAAATAGTTTCACTACCTAAAAATCTTTCGTGCTGCATGTGTTCATCTCTTCCCACAGTTTCTGGAAACTACTGATCTTTTAGTGTCTCTATAGTTTTTCCTTTTCCAGATTGTCATATAGTTGAAATCATATAGCACATAGCCTTTTCAGATTGGCTTCTTAGTGATATGCATTTATGTTTCTTTCATATCTTTTTTTTTAAGGTTTTGTTTATTTATTTGACAGAGACACAGTGAGAGAGGGAACACGAGCAGTGGGACTAGAAGAGGGAAAGCAGGCTTCCTGCCAAGCAGGGAGCCCGATGCTGGCGTGGCTTAATCCCAGGATGCTGGGATCATGACCCAAGCCGAAGCCAGATGCTTAAGGACTGAGCCACCCAGGCACTCCTCTTTCATGTATTTCAGTGGCTTGATAGCTCATTCCTTTTTGGCATTGAATAATATTCCATTGTTAGGATGTTCAACAGTTTATCTGTTCACCTACCAAAGGACATCTGGGTTGCTTCCAAATCTTGACAATTATGAATAAAGATGCTGTGAACACTTGTGTGTAGGTTTTTGTGTAGACATAAGTTTTCAGTTTTTTGGGTGAACACTAAGAGAATGATTGCTGGACTAAATGGTAAGAGAATGTTTATTTTTTAAAGAAGCTACCAAACTGTCTTCCAAAGTGGCTGTAGCATTTGGTATTTTCACTAGAAATGAATGAGAATTCTCATTACTCTATATCCTTGCTAGGATTTAATGTGGTCAGTGATCTGGATTTTGGCCATTCTGATAGATTGTAGTGGTATCTCGTTGTTTTAATTTGCCTTTTGTCTGATTAAATATGATGTGCAACATCTTTTCGTATGCTTCATCTTTTTAATTGCAAGATTAATGTAAAACACTTTGAGAGAAAGGCTTAGAGCTTCCATATATATTTACTCTTCAAAAATGTCAAAAAACCAATTTAAATGCAAGTAAATACTTGCCATTTTGCAGCATGTAATTATATTTAATATCAAGCAAAAGAAGATACGTTGAAGAAAAATATAAAATGTGGCTGAAATTTTTGACATTTTAAAATTTGCTTATAAACAATATAATATTAAGTTAATTGCTAAAATAGGAAATAGTACATTTTACTTACCCTAATTAATTCATGTGCTGGCTGAGTATAATTTCTAAGTGTCGTTAATCTGTGAATTCAAGAACAATGTACTAGATGCTGAACTCACCATGGACCCTTCTTCTAGTACAGCTGAGGCTTTTACTTATTAATATGACTCCACGGGAATCATCATTACTTTAGTGATCTTTAGATTCTGACAGTTTTTTCTATGATTCACGTATTCCCACCAAGTTCTCTGCCACATGGTTGTCATTTAATGGAAGGATGGTAGAGGACACGTGGGGTTTCATACTTAAAAAAAAAAAAAAAGGCTCTTAAGTGGTAGATTTTGCCTACTGTGGTACAACACTGAAAATTACCTTTAAAAGGTAGAGAGAGGAATGAGAATGTCAAAATTGAAGAATGATGGAAGGAATGTAACTGTATTTTTTCTCTTATTATATTCTTTTTGATTTCTTCCTGAACTTCGTCTAAAAATCTTGTAACTACTTTTTTGATGTTGCTTTTTACCTTTATTAGAATCTATCCATTTGTAAAATCCTTTACATAACAATGCCAAATTTAGAAAAAAAAATATATATATAACAAATTGAAAATACTTACTATGGTAACTGCATTTTTCCTGTTACAAAGTGGATAAACGACTAGGAAGTAGAGGATTGATAATTCAGTTGCCAAGCTGTACTCCTGCACTGAGAATAGGAATTACTCAAAAGAGCCAGCTACATCACACAATTCTTATCTATTTCATTCTCCTCTAATAGAGTAATCAGATTTCAATTTCTAATTCCAGATTTCAAGCCAAATCTCAGAAACTCACAAGGTTTGCACAAAGAATGAAGTTATGACCTTCTAACTCTTTTCAGAGTTAGCTTGCTGCTATATAGATGCAAAATATTTTTGTCTTTAAAAAAATTTAAACAGGGCGCCTGGGTGGCTAAGTGGGTTAAGCCGCTGCCTTCGGCTCAGGTCATGATCTCAGGGCTCTGGGATCGAGTCCCACATTGGGCTCTCGCTCAGCAAGGAGCCTGCTTCCTCCTCTCTCTCTCTCTCTCTCTCTCTCTGCTTGCCTCTCTGCCTACTTGTGATCTCTCTCTGTCAAATAAATAAATAAAATCTTAAAAAAAAAATTAAACATTTCAGAGCACCTGGGTGGCTCAGTTGTTTAAGCAACTGTCTTCAGCTCAGGTAATGATCCTGGAGTCCCAGGATCAAGTCCTGCATTGTGCTCCCTGCTCAGCGGGGAGTCTGCTCTCCCTCCGACCCTCCCTCCTCTCAAGAGCTCTCTCTTTCTCATTCTCTCAAATAAGTAAATAAAATATTTTTTAAAAAATTAAAAATTTCCATCACTTAAAAGAAAAACCCCTTATTCATTAAGCACTTTCTTCCTAATTTTCTCTCTTCCCAGCACAGCCCCTTGGCTATCACCAGTCTGCTTTCTATGAACTTACCTATTTTAGATGTTTCTTATAAACAGAATTTTATGATATATGAGCTTTTATGTTTGGTTTCTTTCAATTAGTGTAATTTTTTGAGGTTCATTCACATTCTAACATATTTTTTATGGATGAATAATGTATCTGTGTAAATACAATTTGTTTATTCATCTGTTGCTGGACATTTGGGCTCTATCTTTTGGCTATTGTGAATAGTGCTGCTGTAAACATATGTGTACATGTACTTATTTGAGTATCCATTTTTTCTTCTTTTGAATACATAACTAAATGGAATTGCGGGTTCATGTTATATTCTCTTTAACTGTTTGAGGATCTGACAAATTTTCCAGTGACTGAACCTTTCTACATTCTTACTAGCAGTGTACCAGTGTTGTAATTTTCCTACATGTTTTCCAACACTTGTTGTTTTCTTTTTTTTTTTTTTTTTTTTTTTTTTTGTGTATTGTCATTCTAGTGGATATAATGTAATACCTGGCTGTGGTTTGGATTTTTGTTTCTCTAATGACTAATGATGTTGGACATCCTTCTAATGTACTTGATGGTCACTTAATATATTCTTTCGAGAAATACCTATTCAAGATCTTTGCCCATTTTTTAAATTGACTTGTCCTTTTGTGGTTCAGTAGTAATAGCTCTCTATATGTTCTGTATATAAGACCTTTTTCAGTTATATGATTTCCATATATATTCTTCTAGTTTATAGTTGTTTTCTACTTTATTGGTGATGTCCTGTTATGCACAGTTTGTATTTTCCATGAAGTCCGTTTTGCCTGTCTTTTTTTGTTTGTTTGTTTCTGCTTTTGGTGTCTAAGAATATCTAAGAATTCATTACTAAATTCAAGGTCATGAAGATTTATCCTATGTTTTCTTTTAAGAATGTTAATATTAGCTCTTATATTTAAGTCATTGATCCATTTTGAGGTTTTTTTGTTTGTTTGTTTGTTGTTTTTTGTTTTTTAATATAGTGAGAGGTAGGCATCCAGCATTTCATTTTTTTCGTATGTTCCCTGAGGACATCTAGTTTTAATACCATAAGTTAAAGAAACAATTCTTTCTCCATGAATAGTCCTTTGGCATCAGGGTAATGGTGACCTCAAATAATTAGTCAGGAAGTGTTCCTCCTCCTCCTCCTCCTCCTTCTTCTTCTTCTTCTTTTTTCTAAGAGTTTGAGAAAGGGGGGGGCACCTGGGTGGATCAGTGGGTTAAAGCTTCTGTCTTTAGCTCAGGTCATGATCCCAGCATACTGGGATCAAGCCCCGCATCAGGCTCTCTGCTTGGCAGGGAGCCTGCTTCCCCCTCTCTATATGCCTGCCTCTCTGCCTACTTGTGATCTCTGTCAAATAAATTAAAAAAAAAAAAGTTCGAGAAGGATTGGTGATAATTCTTTAAATATTTGGTATATTTCACTAATGAAGCCATCTGATCCTAGGTTTCTTTTTTCCTTGAGTGGTTTCTGATTACTGATTTAATGTTTTCCTTGTTATAAGCTTGTTGAGATTTTCTTTATTTTCTTGATTCATTTGGATAATCTTTGTTTCTAGAACTTTGTTTCATCTAGATTATGTAATTGTTGGCTAATAATTATTCGTAGAATTTTCTTATAATTCTAAGAATTAGAATTTTGTTTTTTGTAAAGTTGGTAGTAACATTTTCACTTTCATTACATTAGCAGATGCCCTACACAAAATGCTACAGAGCCCTTCATATTGAAATGAAAGAACTCTAGATAGTAACTTGAAGCCATATGAAGAAATAAAAATCACTGGTAAAAGTAATTAGATAGTATATATAAATATATATAAAAGCCAGTGAATTATTTCATTTTTAGTTTGTATTTCTGCTTTTTATTTCCTGTATGATTTAAAGACATGCATAAAAATTATAATAAATCTATATTATGGGATACACAATATATAAAAATATAATTTGTGATGATAACAACATTAAGGTGGAGGAAACAGATATATAGGGGCAGAGTTTTTGAATACTGCTGAAGCTAAGTTGGTATCAACATAACTGTTATAAATTTAGGATGTTCATTGTAATCACATGGTCACCAATGAAAAAATATCTTACAAATATACAAAAAAGAATTAGTTCATAAAATTAGAATGAACTAACAACAGCACTACCATATCCCCCCAAAAAAACAACAACAAAAAATAACACAGCTCAACACAAAAGATAATAATAGAGGAAATTAATTATATAGAACATAAAGAAATAATTTTAAAATGGCAGAAGTATGCCCTTTTTTTATAAGCAGTTACATTAAATGTAAATGAATTAAGCATTCCAAGCAAAAGGCAGAGATTAACAGAATGGATATAAACATATGAGCCAAATATATGCTCTTGACAGAGGATATGTTAGATCCAAATAGGTAGTTAAAAGTGAAAGGACAGAAAAAAATATTCATGTAAATAGTACTCAAAAGAGAACTGTTATACTAATATGGACAAAATAAATTTTAAGTTAAAAAAAAAGAGAGAAGGGGGTGCCTGGATGGCTCAGTGGGTTAAAGCCTCTGCTTTTGGCTCAGGTCGTGATGCCCACAGTCTGGGATCAAGCCCCGCATTGGCCTCTCTGCTTAGCAGGGAGCCTGCTTCTCCCTCTCGCTCTGCCTGCTGCTCTGTCTACTTGTGATCTCTTTCTGTCAAATAAATAACTAAAATCTTAAAAAAAAAAAAAAGAGAGAGAGAGAGAGAGAGAGACAAAGATGGGCATTAAATATTGATGAAAGTGTTAATTCATTGAGAAGATAAAACAATCATAAGCGTATATACAAGAAACAACAGAGCCCCCAAAATATAACAATTGTTGACAGCATTAAATAGAGAAATAGTTCTACAATAGCAGTTGAAGACTTCAATACCCCATTTTTAGCAATGGATTGGATATCTAGACAGAAGATCAGAAAGGAAATACAGGACTTGAACAACACTATAAATCAACTACAATACTGTATTATATATTCAAAGTTGCTAAGAGAGTAGATTTTAAAAGTTCTTACGAAAAATACGCAAGAATTGTTCAACTGTGTGAGATGATAGATGTGTTACCTTATTGTGGTAATCATTTCAGAATATGCTCATATATCAAATCATTACATTGTATATCTTAAACTTATACCATGTTATATATCAATGACATCTAATACATATGAGGGAAAAACCGAAACCAACTGGATCTAACAGACTTAAGCAGAACGCTCCACCCAATAAGAGTAGACCAATGTATCAAGTGCACACAGAACCTTCTCTGGGATAGACTATGTTAGGCCAGAAAACAAGTCTAAATAAATTTGAAAAGATTGAAATTATAAAAAGTTATCTTCTGTGACCATAAAGGTAGAATACTGAATGAAGTTAGAAATCAGTAACAGAAGGAAAACTTAAAAATCTAAAAACATATAGAAATCAAAGGCATATGCTTAAATAACCAGTAGGTCGAAAAGGAAATCACAAAAGAAATGTGAAAACACTTAGGGAATAAAAATTAAAACATAGCATAGTAAAATTTATGGTATGCAGTGAAGGTAGTGATTAGAGGGGAATTTATAGTGGTGAATTTATATCTTAAAAAAACAAAGCAAAACAAAAGATTTCCCATAGATAACCCAACTTTATACCTTAACTAGGAAAAGAAGAGCAATCGAAACTTAAAGTTACCAGAAGGGAGGAAATGGTAAAGATTAGAGAGGAGATAAATGAAATAGAAAATAGAAAAACAATAGGGAGAATCAGTTAAAACAAAAATTGTTTCTTTGAGAAAATAAATGCAATTTACAAACCCTTGGCTAGACCAGAAAAAAAGGAAAAAACCTAAAATATTGTTAATATTCTATCTTATATCTGTATAAGTGACAGATATGAAAAGAAATAGGAAAATTCATTCTAGTTAATCTACTTTTTTTTTTTTAAGAATTTATTTATTTATTTGACAGACAGAGATCACAAGTAGGCTGAGAGGCAGAGAGAGAGAGGAGGAAGCAGGCTCCCTGCTGAGCACAGAGCCCTGATAGGGGGCTCAATCCCAGGAGCCTGGGATCATGACCTGAGCTGAAGGCAGAGGCTTTAACCCACTGAGCCATCCAGGCACCCCTAATCTACTGTTCTAACATTATAGTCTGTTTTTCTGCCTCCAGGTATAATATTTAACAATATATTTTAAGGTTTTGAATTACACTGTAATGTTAAAAAAAATATGTCCCTCAGGAAGAAAAAAATTTTTTTTTAGATTTTCTATGTGTATAAAAGAATAAGTGTGTATAGTACAAAAGCTTACACAAGTTGCCAGCATGTCATTTTAATATGCGCACATCTTCTGGTTTCTTTCTTCTGTAAATAAAGATTAGAGAATGAATTTGTATAAAAGGAATTTACAAAACACATTTTGATTCTTATTCTGATTCAGTTGTTTTCCTTCTCTATTATATATGTCACAAGTGCAAAACTTAAGACAAGAGAGAAGCTTACCTATTAAAAGACCCAGGAGACTTGGGGCTGTTCTTTGTTCTTTCATTTTCCTTCCTTTTTGTTTGGAGGATGGACACAATCAACAAAGCCCACCAATTAAAAGAGGCTGAAGAATAAAGAGAACAGTAATGTAGATTGCTTCCTATGATAATTTACCTTGGTTTATTCCCTGTTCAAAGTCTTGTATACATAGTTTAAAATAATTTAAAGTATTGTATTCAGAACAAAATAAAAAACCCAGCTGCTTTTCTTATTTTAGAGACAAAGTTGGGCAAACATAATAGTGTTTTTGAACAGTTTTCCTTGATTTGCATTCTACCATAATATGGAACAAATAAATCCTCACGTGCTCCCATATCTAACAAAATAATTATAAAATTTATTAAATCTTGATTTGATACTATTTTAACAGTGCACAGTGTTTCATTATAGAAGGGTCTATATTATACTTGTAACTTCCTCAAAATATTATAAATGTTGAGTAATGCTTTTCAAAAGCATTTATATTATAGTTATGACTCTTATTAATTAGAATCACATTCCCTTTTTTGAAAAACTCATCATTACAAATTTTTTATGATGTAGAGAGTGAAAGTTACATATACTCTTAATGTTTTCAAGAAACATGTATTTTAATGTGGGAATCTACCCTCCATGTTGTAAGACTGAACAACTGTAATAACCCTAAATATCATAGAACTCTATTATCTGTAAAATTTTGTTGGATTAATTCCTTTTTGTACCTAATAATTTCCCAAAGTAATAACAATGTGGAGAAAGGCAAAAGAAAAAGAATTAAACTTCCTTATAACAGCCCATTGACAAGTACTTGAAACAGGCAGAGTGACCTTCCTCAAGAAGCTTAGCTGCCTCCATGTTAACAGTTTTGCTAGAGGCAAAAGATGGCAACCTTAGCTTGACATTAGTCCAATCTCTAGGATCCTGTAAACTCCCTTTGGAAACGTCCTTTATCTTTGTCCCCCCAGAAATATATGTTAGCAATTATCTTTCAAACCATATGGCCCAATGATACACATCTGAAGGGTCTCATGCCTAAGGTTTTACTAGACAGTACCAAATGACCTTTTCCCAACGATAGCTACCTCCTCAAGATCCTGGAAACTTTGCTTCCCAATTCCTTAGAGACTAACCGCTCCCTACAATCTGAAAGTATGTAATTAGTCACTTCTCACAATCCTCACAGTCTGTTTCTTTCTGCCCATTGGTTCTGTCTCCATGCTTTAATAAAACCACCCTTTTTGTACTGAAGATAATTCTTTCTTGACCATTTGCTCTGAATTCCAACATTTACACATCAGTGTGTTCAAATATAGTATGTTAAGCAGGGTTTCTTTTATTTGCCTTAAAAATCTCCATTCATTTGCAAGTATTTGAAAATGACTGATTTTAATTTGAGTTATGAGATCTCCCAAGATCCAGCTTCTTCAAATCTGCAATGAGAATACTATGTATATTTCAGTATTGTTGGGAAAAGAATATACGGTAAAGAGTATTGAAGTGCTTTGTGTGCTATAAAGCACTCTGCCCACGAACAGCATGCTTAAGGGAGATTCTGAAATTTGGTAAACGTGACAAACTGTACTAGCTGTTTGTGATTCTAAAGAAATACATTCTTTTAGCTTTCCTATTTAAAAACTGAAAAACTGATTTTTTAGACTGCACTTACAGAAATTTCAGTCTAACCAAGATTTATTAGTACCCACTATCTGCTGAGCCTGAACTTCCCTGCCTGTTTATAGTGCAAAGGTATAGCAGGATTCTTCTCCTCACTTCCTTTCTCTCTTTGTCACTTATTTAGTGCTTCTCAAATTGTTCAGCTGAAATTTTGCTCCCAGTTGAGTATTGTGAATATGGGCCTAGGGGAGAAACAATGGGAACAGGCATGCCCCAGTTACAGAAGAAAATAAATAGTCCATCTCTCATTGTCCTTCAAAAGAGCAATGAACAGAACTGCCCACTGTATTTTATGTGTGATTGTCCATTAAGAAAAAGATTCTGTTTCTAAATATTTTATCCAGTACTCTTCCCTTAGGCTTTTCATGGTGCCTTTTTTTCTTACCAAAGTACAGTGAACAAATTCCTGCTCAAATAAATTAGCTTTCCAATTTTGACTCTTAGACAAGTTGAGTCAATAAGTTTAATGCACTAACATGAAAACATGAGGAATAAAAATACCATGAGTGGATTAAAATTGAGAGTATAGGAAAAAATACTTCTTTAGGATATGAGTACAGCACTATAAACATCAAAACACCCACCACCATCCCTCACCAAAGGACTGTTTTCACTGTATGTCACCCAGCATTTTATATAGACTTTTTAACTCCCTAGATACACTGGTAAGATCTCACCCTCTGCAGTAACGAGAAGCACATGTTCAGCCTCTTATAAATATAGTGAATCTACAGAATAGTATGTAGATCAGATAAACTATTCAGTTATGCATATTATCACCAGCAGTGTGGGGTTTCTTTAAGCATGCATACTTGAAGGTGGTTGTAAGTAAATGATTAATTTATCTAACATAAAGCTTGGATGATTTGACAATTTGAATAGGGGTCTGAAAAGAGATGATCTAAATCACCTGGAAATCCATATTAATGGTCAACTACTTTCTCATAATTTATCACAATCACTAAGAATATGCTATGTGTATAAAAACACTAATTGGAACTCTACCCATTTTGTAGTTTTCAAATTTCTGAAATTATTTTTGATCGGTTGAGGAAGAGTTAACTCACTGTAGTTGACTTTGCCATATTGGTTCTCCTTTGGTTTGCTCTATTGCTCATTCTTCACAGATTATCTTACAGTTTAGTCGGTGTGAACATAGAAAACAGGAAAATAAATGTAAATCTTAAATTTCCTCTTTGTACCTGTGACTAGATAAATGCACAAGTTTGTCCAAAAAATGAGCTGTGTAGATTAAATATTAAATGTTAATTAAATTTAGTTGTCTCAACACCTGTATTGCTTATTAAGATTGTTTCTAATTCTCAACAGTTCAAGAAAAGATAACATAAAACATTCAACTTTATGTAATGCTGACATCTTTTGTTCCCTCTCTTTGCATTTGTTGCTTTTGACATTCAACTTCGAACTGTGGAAGCCATTTATTTCTTGGCCAAATCATTTATAAAAGAAAAGGCAGTATTATAAAATCAATGAGTAACTCTAAATTGAATGAGTAGTTTGACAGTGCGAGTCAAGATTGCTAACATAAAATGTACCATTTGAAATAGAAGAAATTTAAGTCATGGCCTTCTTTTCCATTTTTTTTCAGAAATAGGTCACTAACTCTTGAACCTCCACAAAGAGTTTTTGCACATTTCCTTTACCCAAACAAAACAAACAAAAATAAATAAAAAAGAATTTAGCATTCTTTGTAACTCTTTTTGGAAAACAGGTAGATGAATGTGTCCAGATTTTCAAAAGACAGCCTTTCTTGAATTGTAAGGCATTTTAGTTTCTTGGTTTTCTGGGTGTTTCTTCTGAAAGTCTATCCAGTATTATAAAAATAATTACATTAACATTTATTCATTTTTTTGTGTTACTAGCAAATTTGGGTGTGTTAGAGAAACTCAGCATATGAAATATTCATTGACAAACTCTGACATCTTTGTCAGGCATTTTAATTCCAATCCCTCCTACCTGCCTAAGCACCAGGTGGCAGTGTAGTAGCACTCATCCATACCTGTCTTTGAAAAGCTCAGTAAAAGTGCCCTTGCAATGATGCTTTCACACAGCACAGGCTGAATTGTTGGGGTTTTATTTATTTATTTTTTTTAAGTAAGCTGTATGCCAAACGTGGACCTTGAACTCACTACCCTGAGAATTGCATGCTGTACCAGCTGAGCTAGCCAGGTACTGCCCAGGGTTTTAATCTTTTTAAAGTGTTGCTCTCTCTCTATTAAAATAGCCCTGCAGGGCGCCTAGGTGGCTCAGTGGCTTAAGCCGCTGCCTTCGGCTCAGGTCATGATCTCAGGGTCCTGGGATCGAGTCCCGCATCGGGCTCTCTGCTCAGCAGGGAGCCTGCTTCCCTCTCTCTCTCTCTCTCTCTGCCTGCCTCTCCATCTACTTGTGATTTCTCTCTGTCAAATAAATAAATAAAATCTTAAAAAAAAAATAAAATAAAATAGCCCTGCATACATTTTTCTAAGTTGTCTTTTCCTTTGAGTACTATGTAGATGGTTTCCTTCTCTAATTTTCTAAACTGGAAAAACTGAGTATATATCATCTCAGTGTTCTTGTTGTCTTACAGTTTTAAGTAAGAACCTTTTATATATCATAGTAGGAAGTAAATTATGTTGTTTTTGGGGTTTTTTTTTTTACAACCAGCAGTTTCAACAATTGGATTAGGGTTGCCTACAGCTTCAACCAAAGCATATGCCAGCATACTACAAACCTCTAAAACAAGAATTCTGACATTTCATTTTTCCTTATCTAAACTTCGCCAGCTGTCATGATGCCATCTGAGACAAGTTTTCAGTCTAAAGTACTAATCCACTCTATCAATTCTTTCGTATTTGCACAATGTCCATTCAGCAGTTTCACTGGGACAAAAGAACCAATTTCAGCATTTGGTTTCAGATATCCAGGATTTATTATGTGTTTAAAGCATGTCTGGATACTTTTTTTTTTTTCCAGATGGAAATTTAGACATCTAAGTTATGTCATCTGATCCCTATCATCTAGGGAGTATAGGACAAAACCTACAACTCACAACATTTATGTTTTCTCTCTGACTTTAGTGTCCTGTCATCCCCAAACACTCCTGATGGACTGGGAAAAAAGAATTTAGGAATGTTTCCCAAACCCTGCATATCATTTTTTACTATATTTAGAGTCCGTAGCAGTGGAGATTGTCTTTATCTTTGGAAGAACTCCGCAGATACTATTTGGGAGGCAAAGGAAAGGGCCTTTTTCAGTAGGCACTGAGACTAAACTACAAGTACCAGTTTTTGAAGTTGACTACACAAAACATTTGGAAAACAAAAAGAAAGGGAACTGTTATATGATCTGAAGAATCAGTGCAGTCATAAAAGACAAATTGAAAAATACTCAGGCTGACTTGGGAAACCTTTCTTCTGTAGCCAGTCTACCTCCTTTAGTCGTCTTCCAGCAGTTATCCTAAATAAAATGATCCAACCCCATGGCTAAGCTAGAAAATGATACTGTCATAATTCATGTCAGACTGTTAGCAACTACTTTTTACTTAGTATAGTTTACTAAGTTAATATTAGAACATTTTGTAAAACATGTTAAAGTTAAAAGGTACAAGGCCCCAAATTAGGAATCTCTGATTTCATATTTTAATTCAGTCTCTATAATGCAGTTTGTTCTCGGGCTTGAAGAGCTCTTTGTTTGCACTAAAATTCCAAATACTGGGGATAAGGCTCAACTATATATCCTAGTTGCCCAAGTTTTCTGTAACTCTATTTGGAAAAAAGCAAGTAGATGAATGGGTCCACATTTTCAAAAGATAACCTCTGTTGAATTGTAAGGCATTTCAGTTTCTTGGTTTTCAGGGCATTCCTTCTGGAATTCTTCGATGATAAGCCTATACAGTATTATAAAATAATTACATTAACATTAACATTCATTCAACCTATGGAGTACCTGCTAAAGTGGAATCTATTTGTCATGCTAAAATGGAAACCTTTTTGTCCATAGCTATAAGGTAAAAAGTATTGTGAAAAATAATTTTAAGATGTTAGGTGTTAAATGTCTCAGCTTTTATAACTAGCAAAATTTCATATAGATTTACTTCTAATTATTTTCATAACTGCAAAGTCACTTTTTAAAGACATTTTATATAGATTATTTAAAAATAAATATCAAGTAAGATAATAAGACCTTACATGGATTTTTTTTTCTTACTTTTAATATAAATTAATCAACATTTTAGAGATCTTATAACCTGAGAGCTAGAAAGGGTTTTGGAGATATCGCAGATATCTGACTATACTTAGTGTATAAATGGGGAAACTGAGACCCAGTGAAGTTAAGTGACTTAAATGATACAAATAATTAGTTGTGAAATGAGAATTAGAATTCAGATCTCCTCATTCAAGTGTCTCCTATAAAATTTTCCAAATTTTGTAGAGAAGAAATTACTTCATATATTTAAAAAATATTTTATTTGAGAGAGAAAGAGGGAGCAGAGCAAAAAGGAGCAAGCAAGCACAAGGGGGGGGGGGCAAGGGCAGGGGGAGAAGCAGGCTTCCTACTGAACAGGGAGCCCTGTGACATGGGCCTGGATCCCAGGACCCTGAGATCATGACCTGAGCCCAAGGCAGATGCTTAACTAACTGAGCCACCCAGTCACCCCATTTCACATTTTTTAAGTACAATTTCTAGTGGATTCTTAAAGCTTACTGTGTAAAATTTAAGGTAATATTTCTTAATATATTTTTTTCCCACTTAAGAAAAGTTACTATCCTTGACCATTCTTGATATCAAAGTAATTGGCTAAGAATAACAAATATGATGCAGATAAGCCTAGATTCAAATCCCAGCCAGGTCAGTAACTAATTTTGGACAAATCACTTAATCACTCTGAGCTTTATTTTCCTGATTCATACAAAGTAAAAATTGTGTCTTTCTCCAAGCTTGTAGCAAGAATTAAATACATCTGAAGTGTTTGCCTTTAATCATCATCATCATCATCATCATCATCATCAATCTTATTTTGTGAATGTGATAGATTTCAGCTGACCTGTATTAGGCATTACAATGATTGTATATTGCTCTTCAAAACACAAATTCTGTTTTGTAAAAAGCAGTAGGGAGAATGGAAATACAAATCGCAGCAGGAGAAACTAAGTTTGGTCCTCCTTGTTTATCCGCCTGGAGTGGAGGGTGTTCACTCTTTTACTTCTGTGTAGCACTTAATCCGGAGGTGACACTTCATTCTCCTAGCTCTTCCCTGCCACTTGCAGACAATATCTTCCTAAAACTTGTGCAGCTATGGCATTCTTTGCCTTTTTCACATCTATTATCCGAGGACCTCAACACCACTCCCCAACCTTTACTTGGATACCTGTTTCCTAGTCTATCTTTCCACCTGAGTACCACGCATGGATGTATTTAAAGTTCCAAGTATACAGCCTATCTAGTATCCCATTATAAATCATTCAGAGAATACGATATGTCACGGAAGTTTTTCCAAAGAAAAGAAAACAAAAATAAGAGGTTCAATTGAGAGCATAACTATACTAACTTTGAGTAGATAGATAAAGAGATAGAAAGATAGGTAATATAGAAATAAAATAATAATAGTGTATCTTTTAATACATGGTTTATTAATGTGACTGAAATTTCTAGATTAATCATGCTGTGGCCAACCTAATCATATGATATGGACATAACCAGAATGAAGGTAAACAAAATTATGATGCTAGGAAAAAAGGTGGAATATTGTGAATTTTCTAGATATTAGGTAAATAGTGTCTCCAAATCAACTTCATGTCTGAATTAAACTCTTTAAGAAATTATTTTATTATAAGGTAATTTTTATAGGTATAATTCCAATAAGACAAACAGTTGGGAAAATCAAACATTCAAAAATATCTCAAAAAAATACCTTTTGTTTAAAAAAAAGAGGTAATGGATATTCTAATATACATTTGTGGCCTGTATTATTCTATCCCTGTTTGTTTTGCTGCCTGCTGAAGTAAATACTTAAAAGCATCAGTGACAGTTATTCTTGCATCCACATTAAACCCTGTGTTATAATGCCTCATGTAAGTGATACATTAAAGATTCAAAATTATGGACCTCTAATCTATAGCTAGTTAGAATTGTCTTGCCTCAGTTAAGAGTTCTCAAGTTGAGTTTAAATCATAGCAGTTGTTGTAGGTTACAGCTCTACTTGTCTGCTTTATTTGCATCATCTGTCATCTGCCCCATCTGGCCGAAGAGCAGGGTAGACAGTTCTGCCACATTTGGGTCCCAGCCATTGAATCATAATGGCTGTGTAACCCCCTCTGTGGCTCCACCTGGGCAGGGAGGCATGTTTGCAGCCTTGCCCAACTGCTGAATACAGCATCCCATCCCAGCTGGCTAGAGAGCCTGACCTGAGCATGTGGGCAGCCAGAGAGCCCATCATACAGTGGCACTTGAGCAAGTTATCAAGCCTGCTGTTCTATCCCATTATCTCCAGCCAGTGGTATGCCCCTTGATTTTAGAGCATGAGCAGTGGCCTAACCCAAATAGAGATACTGACAGCAAACCCCACCTGCCCAAGGATGCTACCAGTTGACCCATTCAGAACTCAAATCTGAGCTGGAGTCTGGAGAACAAAACTACTTACTCAGATGTGCAAACACTAATACAAGGAATCAAGGATTACAAAGAATCAAATAGACATGACACTATCAAAAGAAACTAACAAAGCTAACAAAAGAAATCAGGGTAGCTATACTTAACATCAGACAAAATAGACTTTTAGAGAAACATAGTCAAAAAAGGACAAAGAAGGTCATTGTGTAACAATGAAGGAGTCAATCAATCAAGAAGATAGAGCAATTATAGGTACTTATGTACCCAACACCAGAGCACCTAATATATAAAGCAAATACTAAAGGTACTAAAAGGAGAAATAAACAGCAATAATAGATGGAAATTTTAATACCCTACTCTCAACAATGGATAGATCATTTGTATAGAGAACTAATAAGAAACAACACTGTAGACCAAATTGACCTAGCAGATATATATGAACTATTTCATCCAATAGCAGAAGAATTCATATTATTCTCAAGTGCACATGGGACATTTTCTATGATTGATCATTTACTAGAGGACAAAATAAGTCTTAACAAATTCAAGATATTAGGAAATATATCAAGTATTTTCTCCAGCCACAGTGGTGGAAAACTAGAAATCAACAACTGGAATAAACCTGGAAAATTCACAAATACATGGAAATTAAGCAGCACAGTCCTTAACAACAACAACAAAAAACCTCCTTAACAACAACAAGAAAAAAAAAAAAAGAAAACACAAAGACTCAGAAGAGATTACTACGAACAACTATATACCAACAATTTAATAACCTAGAAGAAATAGGTAAATTCCTAGAAGCATGTAACCTACCAATACTGTGTCATTAAAAAAAAAAAAAAGATAATTTGAGCAGACTAATAATGAGTTAAGAGATTGAATCAATAAGCAAGAACCTCTTAATAAAGAAAAGTCTAGGGCCAGATGGTTAAACTGGTGAATTTTACGAGACATTTAAAGAAGAGTTAATGGTAATTTAAAGAAGGGTTAATGCTAATCCTTTTCAAACTCTTGTTCAAAAAATTGAGCAAGGGGGTAGGGGGAACACTCCCGGACCCATATTAGATCAGCACTACCCTGATATCAAAGCCAGATAAGGACCCTACAAGAAAAGGGAACTCCAGGCAAAAGTCCTTGGTGAGTATAGATGCAAAAATTCTTAATAAAATACTAGCAAGCCAAATTTAGCAACACATGAAAAAGATCATACCTTATGATGAAGTGGGATTTATCCATGGGATGCAAAGATGTTTCAACATATGTAAATCAATAAATGTGATACATTTAATAGAATGAAATTTTGAAATCATATAATAATCTCAATAGATGGGGAAAAAGCATTTGGCAAAATCGGACAGCCATTTGTGATAAAAACTCTCAACAAATTGGTATAGAGGTAACATACCTTAACATAATAAAGGTCATTATAACAAGCCCACATCTAACATCATACTCAAGGTGAAAGGTCAAAAGCTTTTCCTCTAAGATCAGGAAGAAGACAAGGGTGCTCACTCTCACTACTCCTATTGATCTTAGTATTGGAAGTGCTAACCAAAGTAATTAGGCAAGGAAAAGAAATAAAATGTATTGGAATTGGAAAGGAAAAGGTAAAATTATCTGTTTGCAGATGACGTGACTTTATATATAGAAAAATCCTAAAGACTCTACCAAAAACCTTTAGATCGTATCAATGACTTCAGTGTAGCTGCAGGACACAGAAATCTACTTATAAAAATTAGTAGCATTTCTGCATACGAAATACCAATTATTTGAAAGAGATACAAAGAAAACAATCTCACAATAGCACCAAATACAAAGAAATACTCAGAAATAAATTTAACCAAGGAGATGAAAGATTTGTGCATCAATAGCTGTAAGATATTGGTCAAAGATTTGAAGACAGAAATAAATGGAAAGATACCCATGTCCATAGATTGGAAGAATTGATGTTAAAATGTTCATATTCAAAGCTATCCATAGATTTGCATAGATACAGACATAGATATCAGTGAAATTCCTGTCAAGATCCTAATTGCTTGTTTGTTTGCTTTTTACAGAAATAGACAAAGCAATCCCAAAATTCTTACGGAACAAAAGTCGCAAATAACCAAAACAATCCTGAGAAAAAAGAACAAAGCTAGAGGCATCACAGTCCCTGATTTCAAACTACGTTACAAAGAAGCTCTACTAATCCAAAACAGTATGGTTTGGGCCTTTAAAAGAGACATATAGATCAATAGAACACAATAGAGAGCCACAAAATAAACTCATACATATATAGTTAGTTAATTTATGACAGAGCAGCCAAGCATGTACAGTAGGCAAAGGGCAGTCTCTTCAAGAAATGGTGCTACAACAACTGGAAAATTAGATGCAAAGGAATGAAATTGGACCCCTACCCTACACCACTGATAACAATTAACTCAAAATGGATTAAAGACTTACGTGTGAGACTTGAAGCAACTAACTTCTAGGGGGAAAGCTCATTAACATTAGTCTTGGCAATGATTTTTTGGAAATGACACCTAAAACACAAGCAATAAATGCAAAAAAACAGGTGAGACAACAGCAAACTAAAAACTTCTGTGCAGTAAAAGAAATTATCAACAAAATAAATGGAAGAAAATATTTGCAAACCCCCTATTTGATAGGGGTAATAATATCCAAAATCTTTAAGAATTTAAGAACTCATACTAGTCAAGAACACCAGCAAAAATAATCTAATAAAAGAATGGGCAAAGGACCTGAATAGACATGTTTGCAAAGAAGATGGTCAAATGATTAACAGGTACATGAAAAGGTGTTCAGCATTGATAACCATCAGGGAAATACAGATCATAACCACAATGGGATATCACCTCACACCTGTTAGGATGGTTATTATCAGAAAGACAAGAAGTGTTGGTAAGGAGGTATGGAAAAGAGAACCCTTGTGCATTGTTAGTAAGATCGTAAATTGATGCAGCTATTTTGGAAGGCAGAACGGGCCTTCAAATATTTGAAATATGACTACCATAATATATATGACCCAGAGATTCCACTGGTATATATCCAAAGGGAACAAAATTACTATTTCAAAGAAATATCTGCACTTTCATGTTCAATGAAACATTATTTATAATAGCTAAGACATGGCTGGGGCGCCTGGGTGGCTCAGTGGGTTAAGCCTCTGCCTTCAGCTATAATAGCTAAGACATGGGAACAACCTAAATGTCTATTCACAAATGAATAAAGCAAATGTGGTATCTATTTATATATACATATATATGTATAAACACACACATGTAATGTGATGTAAAATGTATATATATATATGTATATAGGAGTGTGTGTGTGTGTGTTTATATAATGGGATATATTATTCAGCCATAAAAAGGAAGGAAATTTTGCCATTTGGGACAACATGGATAAACCTTGAGGTATTATACTAAGTGAAATAAATTAGACAAACAGAAGTACTGTGTGATTTCATTTATATATGGCATCTTAAAAAACCTAACTCATAGAGATAGGGAAGCAGATTGGTCCTGTCAAAGATAGGGAGTTGGGGGTTGGGGAAATGAGTGAAGGTGATCAAAAAGTAGTAACTTCAGTCATAAAGTAGAATACATTCTGGGGAAAGTAATGTACAGTATGATGACTTAGTAAACAATACTATATTATATATTTAAAAATTGTTTAATGATAAGATCTTAAAAGTTCTCATCACAAGAGAAAAACATTTGTAACTCTGTATGATGAATATTAACTAACCTATTGAGGGAATGTATCTCAATATATACTTAAGTTATTGTTTCATATATCTTAAACTTATATAAATGTTACAGGTCAGTTTTATCTCAGTAAAGCCAGGAGGGGGAGAGGGGAAGGAAAAGGGCATTGGGTGTCTAATCTGAATTAGATGAGGCTTTAAGGTAATTATATTTGAGGTATGACCAGAATACTAAAAAGGAGGTACTCAAAAGCTTGGGAAAGAGTGTTCCAGAAAGAGGGGGGAAAAGTTCCAAAGCTCCAATTTTGAGGAAACTAAATAATAAAGTTTAATAGCTAGTTTCTTATGGGGCAGAGTTATGAATAAGAACAAAGGACAAATCCATTATAGACAAATGGATCTGGGATAAATTCCCATTACCTGAAATATGCTGTTGAACAAATGAGTTAATCTCTCTGCTCCTCAGAGTTTCTTCATTAGCAAAATGCAGATAATAACTGCCTAGTAAAGCTTTTCCAATTATTAAATGAGGTTATATATGCAGAGAACCTTGATGATAATAGGCATTCAGTAACATTTTATTCCACACACTACTGAAATTACTTAACCAAATGTTGACATATTATCCCTTTAATTCATGAGATGCTGTTCCAAAATAACATTGAGAGAGAGGGAGAGGGAGAGAGGGAAATTGATTTGTTTCCTTATGGAGAGGGATTAGATTATTTTGTATAATCTAGTAAGAGAAAATAAAATTTTGTCTTCCACAAGAAAAAAATCTGAATCTTTCTGTCTTAATTTTTTTTCTAATAGCTTAATAATGAATACATAGAGAATGATAATATTAAACATCACATAGGTGATTATCTGTTACTACTGCAATCTATTTCTTTATATATTAGACAACTCAGGTTCTTACTTGCTTCAGTCAGATTTTTGAGGAAAATTTTTACATTCAGGAGACTCATTTAATTAGTGAATATCTAAATTTTAGGAGTGATCAGAGCCTGAGCATTCCATAGAGAGTGAGAAAAGCACAAGAGACTGAAGGAGAAGGAAAGACCACATAGTGGATGCTAGGGAATAAATGTGGAGAAATGTATTGCCTTCATAAATGTATTTTAACGGGGTTAGGAAATACAATGCTAATCAAATGCTAATTTGATTTAGTACCAAACAGACATAATTACTGTGGAGCGTGTGCATGCACATTGGAGAAGGGGGCTTAGTTCTCCAAAACTGGTTAAAATAAGGGTTCTCATTAGTAAAAAATAAAATTCCTAACGGAAGAAATTCATTAAGTTGCATAATGGAAATTGTATTTTTTCTTCAAGGGAAAATTAATTTTAAATATAACATTAAAAACAATACTTTAAAAGATTATGGGGGAGCCTGGGCAGCTCAGTAGATTAAGCACCTGCCTTCCCCCTGTTCATGATCCCAGGCCCTTGGGATCTAGCCCTCTGGTGGACTCTCAGCCCAGGGGTAAGTCTGTTTCTCCTTCTGGCCTCACAGAGACCACACAAATCATTTTTTTTCCCTCCCTACTCACAGACTCATGCATGTACTCACTCTCTCTCAAATAAATAAAATCCTTAAAAAAAAAAATTCTAGGTGATTTCCAAAATGCTTAAGTGACTTTAGATACATTGTTCAGTTAATTTTTTCCATTATAACTTATGAGTGCTCTATGTACCAGTCAATTATTTATTTTAACAGATTAAAACAGATATGACAGACATTTTTCTGTCATATTGATTTCTATTTCATTGCTTCCTAGGGTTGTTTCAATTAATTGGTAGGTAGTATGAGTTGTCAAACAGGGAATTTTATCATGCCAGTAGACTGAAATGGTGGATAGTAGCATAGTACCCACAGAACACTGATTTTATGTGTGTGGTCTTGCTTTAGAGAAAAGGAGGTGCTATAACTTATTTTTAAGATACAATAAAACCCAAAGAAAAAGTAAAGGAGATATAAAAGGTAGAATAAGTGCATATGGATAGAAAAGTTGAGAAAGAGGCAATAAGAAATAAATAGGGAAAGAAAAGCTTTCAGATGTTACCTGCATTTCACATTCACTGATTAAAAGCCTGTCAGTGCAAGAGATGCTTGAGGTTTTCACTTTTGTTCTGCTCAGCTCCATTTGTCCCACTTCAAATTTCAATCTCAGTATTCTTCATTTGACTTCAAAATAGAAAAAAAAAATCTCCTTTCTCAAAAGCTTTCTATTCACAACCATAAATTTGGCTCTGGGGTTCAACTTTTGTAGCTTTCTTTCATTTTTTTAAACATGATCATATCATAAATATAATGAAAATAATTAATATCTGTTTGCTTATCACATCAGTTTTCAATAATTGTGACAGCAAATTACTTTGGGAAGAGAGAAATTATTAAACTGTTAAAATGGTCATTTCAGTGGAAAAATTGTTCCAACACCTATTCTTTACATAGAAATGTTACTAAAAATGGGAAAACAAATGAACTGCCCATGACAGTACAATGAAAATGAATTGACTTAAGCATATATACTTTGGGTGCTGTGTATTCTTACTGTTTTGAGTCTGCTGCAGGAGGTTTTTCAACAAATACAGTCTTGTCAGCCAGGGCCAAAAATTTCTTCATTGGAGGAAGTGTGATCCTGTTAAACTGTTTTACAAATTTTACACTCCCCCATTTTTATGATTCTCTAATATCTAATAACACACAGATCGTAAAGAATGAGGTAGAAAAAAAAGGCATTTAGAAAACCTTTAATAGGTTTAAAAGAGGGGGCATATGTAGAAGGAGTAAAATTCAAAAATTCAGAAATAGGAATTGTTACTGCAGACTTTTTAACTTCTGTAAATGTTAATCATAGTTAATACACTGGACATTATTTGGCTTCCCCAATATGAAGTCAGTGTATGGGCTTTAATTTTGCTGCACCACTGTATTCTCAGTATACATAGTACTTTGAATAATTACTCTATTGGATAAATGCAGATATGTTTTACTCTTTAGAAAAAAAAACAAAAATACTAGCTTCTCAGATTTTGAGGGGGTACATATATGAACATTGATTGGAGTGTACTTCAAAAAATATAGTTTTATCAGTCTTGGGAACCTAATTTTTCTGAAATCAGAAAGCGAACTTTGTCAGTTGGAGACTTGGTGAGCTATTGTGGATTTAGTTTTTACTTACAAAAAGGCAACATCAAATAGGAAAGTGAAGCAATCATAGAATATATCATGACTGTATTTTGAATAGAAGTGTACTTTCTGCTTAACATCTCCAGGTAATTGTTTATACTTTCATATTTATTTTGTATAAGTAGAAAAAGCTGCAAGATGTCATCACCCACTCATGTGCTCAAACCCAGAACTCTACAGAGGCCTGCATATCTCCTGTCTTCCCTCTACTCTCAGTAAATTCAGCCATTCCAGCTTTAAATGTGTTGAATCTATTGAGTTTTTTCATCTCTATGGCTAGTTAAGAGCACTATTACTTACTTCCTGTGTAAACACAGTAACCTCCTTCCTTACTGTTGCCCTCCCCCTCACTCTTTCCTCCACATAGCAGCCTGAAGGATCATTTTTTAGAGTCAATCCAATTATGTTGTCCCCTTGTTTCAAAGATGCAGGTGCCTTCCAATTCCACTGAGATCAATACTCAAACTTCATAACATGGCCTCTGAAACTATGCAATCTGCACCTCTCCTAGCTCATAATAGCAGACTCTAATACACTGTATTCTGGTGACTGGCCTTTTCTCTATTCTGCAAGAACACAATGTTTTTCTCACCTCAGGACTTCTGTACATGGCACACTCTTTGCCTGTATACTCTACTTCCCAGCTGTTCACATGTGTGGCCACTTAGAATTCATACTCCTGTGAAAGTCTTCCCTGACAGTCCTGTATAAAGAAGCCTCTCACACCGATTTATTCTCTATTCCCAGGGTTGGTAAACTGTGGCTTCCAGTTCAGCTGCCTATTTTAGTGAGTATGAAATTTAATATAAATATAAAATTATAAAAATTATAAATATAAAAATAAAATATAACATTTTAGTAAATATAGTTTCATTAAAACACGGCTATGCCGTTTGTGCATGATGGCTTTTGCACTATAACATCAGAGTAGAATGAGTTGGTGAACCATAGTGGCACAGACCACATGGCCCATAAAACCTAGAATATTTACTTTTGAGTCCTGAAGTAAAGACCTGTCTTAAGAGACTCATTTTGGGGCGCCTGGGTGGCTCAGTGGGTTAAAGCCTCTGCCTTCGGCTCAGGTCATGATCCCAGGGTCCTGGGATCGAGCCCCACATCGGGCTCTCTGCTCAGCAGGGAGCCTGCTTCCTCCTCTCTCTCTCTCTCTGCCTCCCTCTCTGCCTACTTGTGATCTCTGTCTGTCAAATAAATAAATAAAATCTTTAAAAAAAAAAAAAAGAGACTCATTTTGGAGAAATAATAAGAAAGAGAAATAACCTTTGTTGGCTCAGATCATTGAGGGGTTTTATGTTATCACAGCCCAACTTAGCCATAATAAATTGAGAATATGTAGAACATATTGCAGATAAAAATGGAATGGTTTTTAAGTTAATGAAATAGGTCGTCTTTAGACTATGTAGAGGTACTTCCTTGTTACAGCCTGGGGTGTTCAGTGTATCTTTACTAACTGTTCTCTCACATCTCTTGTGATTGGGAACAGATGCTGCAATGATTTTCAGATGATGTTCTACGATCTGGGAAACATTGAGCAATCTTTAATCATCTTAAAATTCTCAAGAAATAATTTGCTATTTATTAGAAAAAAAATAAGCTGCAAGGTATTTTTTCTTCAAAAAATGACTTAACATAGAAAGTATCCATTATCAAGTGAGACCAACTTCAGTTCAAGTATTCTGATTTCAACTGCATTTTCTTTCCTATGTAAAGATGTAAAGATCTGTGTTCTGCAAAACTATACATTTTGAATATTAAGCGGTTACAGAATAAGGGATCAGAGACAAAATTTTGCAGTAGAATGTTACAATTTACAGATAGGTGTATGTAAAGTTAAAATTGTAATTTGAGGTAAAAATATTTAGTAAAAGTCATTAAAACTTTATTCCCTATTATCTTAATAGTTACTCTTTTGATGGAGATATATATCTAGTACTATTTGAAAACACAAGATTTTTCCTTTTATTCATGGTTTTTTCCTATATAAACAATAAGTAGAGTTACTTTAAAATATGAAGAAAAAAATATATGTGAACTTTACCACTCAGAAATTATAAATTACACTGTGTTATTTGGGACTAGTCATGATAGCTTGTCTATATTATATCCACAGCTATACCTGTCAAAGGTTTTATAAAATAGATCACACATTATAGTCAGCTTCATATCCTGGATTTTTTTTTTTTTCATTATGAGAGATTTCTATTTCTTAGGTATTTTTAGAAAATATTTTATTAATATAATAATTGCAAATAAAGATTTACTAAAATATTGACCTCTTTTAGATAATTTTTGTTTATATATTTTGTTGTTAAAAGAGCTATTAAGAAATCCATCCCTTTTTGAAATTATGCAAATGTTATTCACACTGTAAGCATTATTGAATGATTAGGTAACTGATGCATATCAACAAATTGCTTTCTATATAGGTTGTACCAAATTTTTACTTTCATGTTAAATATGCATGAAAGTGCTATCTTAATATATGCTCACTAGAAATGTTACCTTTTTAAAAAATTTTGCTAGTTTTATAGCTAAATTCTCTTTATTATTCTAATATATTTTTTTTCAAATACTTTTGTTAATTTGTTATATGGAATTTATCAAATACTTAAGTTTTCTTTGTAATAAAGTCTAATTCTGGGTTTTCTATTCTGTCTCATTGGTTCCTACTGTACCACAACAATTGATGAGTGGATCCTCTCTTACGTATTTGGATTATTCCTCCAATGATAGTAGCCAAATGATAATGGTAGCTGAGGTTTCTTGAGTTCTTAGTATGTGTTAGCTACTCTGTTAAGCAGATCATTGCACTGTGTCTGGTGCAGTGCCTGTCAGTGGCTGTGGCTGTTTGCTGAAGCTCTGCTCTAGGATATTACTTCAGTCTTCTCCAAATGTCTTCTCATTGTGGGATTCAGAGGGTGTGACGTCTGGAACATGATCTTCTTATGGTGGAAAGCAGAGGGGAGAATTGGCAGAAACTTGCCATGCCCCTGCAGTCTTTGCTTTAAAGTAGAAGCCAATCACTTTGTCAATGGCTAACTGCAAGTCATATAGCTAAAAACAACATCAGTGGAGCAGAGACAACACTGAGGATGTGCATATTTCCAGACAATTTAAAAATTCACCGTACTCATGGATGCTGGCTTCTTCTGTTGTTTTGTGGTCTTTGGGAGTTCATTGCTTGATCTCAATCAGTGATGCCCTTTAGATTAAAATTAAGTTTATCTTTCAGAGGATTTTCAGAGAGAAATCAGGGAGGATATTATAATAACTTACTTAGTATGTAGATAACTAATAAAATCATGGAGGAATTTAATTCAGGCATTGTTAATAATGACTTTCTTAAATTTCTGTAGCAGGAGAATCTTCCATCTAGTGTGGAAACCCAATGTTTCATATAACAATGACTTTAAAATGTGGAAGAAATCATATAACAAATGTAGTACCATTTTACATTTAATTATCATGGTCTAACGTATAGTTTAAAAATGATTTTACTGTCCATCATGTATTTCATTTCCATAGTTGTGGCTTTTAAATGCCTCATACTCACATATGTCTTCACTTGAAAAACAGGTATATGCAGGTATGCTTTTATATGACCAGTTATATTTCTTATTTTCTCTTATGAAACCTTCGGCTGTCTTTTTGTTTTGGCAACCAGTATGTATCATTTCATGTGAATCAGATTTTCATGCCGTTACTGGCAGCTCCTATGACGATACCAAACAAATATGCAAAATCAGTCAGAGTAAAATGAGAAATCCACAAGTTATCTTGTAAAGGAGAGTGAATAGTTTAGTCAGTGATAGCAGTTGTCCTTTTGCAGTGAGTCTTTTACCTGGTCATATATTAGCCAGGTGAAACTCATGTTAAGGATAAGCCGTTGTTTACCAAGTGAAGAAGTTTAAGGTATTCCCATCAAAGGGAAAGCACATGACAAAAAATGAAGGTTTTGATATTAACTGTATGCTCTAGCAATAGTGCGAAGTTTGTTGTCACTAGATGAAAGATTATAATCTGAAGGTCATGCATTTAAACCATATTTGCTTGGTTTCTGGGTTCTAGATTCTTAGAATATTCTCCTACTTTTGTAAAAGAAGTGTCACAAAGTTGATTAAATCAAAACAGCAATTTGATTCACATATTTCTCTTTAATTTTGTCTTGCCATATTCTGTGAGGATACACTTTATTATGTAAAAGAATATAATGGAATTGTGTTTTCAGGTAGTGAAATTTCCTAGGTTCCTACTTTCTAAAGTGTTTCTCAGATGTCTGGAGTTCCATGTAGATGGCTTAGGCCTGGGTATATGGAAAGGTAAGCAGGTTGGTTTCAGTGTCCAAGCATTTCTTCTGTCTGGACAGTTCTGTTTATAATCAGCTCATGTTCCACCAGAGACAATGATGACAGTGCTAAAGGAATATCAGATGCTATGTACTCTTTGGTACACAGGGCAGAAGTAGGGGCACAACTGTGGCCTGCTTTCCCCTGTGAGCTGATGCTAAGAGCTAAGATGAACGAAGCCAACCTTATCTGAATACTTAAATAGTGACAGTACTTCAGGGGCCTGGTCATGAGGAAGGAAGAAGCAGTGTGCTGCCTCAGTACACTCTAGTCTTTGAGCAACTCTCATATGCTCCACCAACACAGATTCTTAAATGACTTTCTAAGTCCCTTAGGAATCTGCATTAGGTTTAGAGACTACATTAGGCAGCAGCTGCTGGCTACAGCTGAATGATTATCTATTCAAAGGGAACAGATTCTAGGGAGGGTGTGAAGGGAGGCTTTCTCTCACAGTGAATCTGTAAGGAAGACTCTTGAGCCATGGGAAGCCAGAAGGAGAGCTTCAAGCAATAAGGTTTTATGATGCTGCTTAGTCTTTCTAAAATTCTTCTCAGTAGACAGATACAAAAAAAAAAAAAAAGAAAGAAAGAAAGAAAAGAAAAGAAAAAAAGAAAGAATAAAAGGAAAAGAAAAAGAAAAAAGTAGCAATGAAAAGATGCTGGGGGATAAAAACCTCTCCAACATCTGAAATAATGTAAAGATCATAAAACTTCTTTTTTTTTTTCCAGCGTGGTTTGCTCTCCAACAAATTTTTGTGCTAATGAATGAATTTTGTTATCCTGTAAACTAGATAAGGAGCAAGTGAATATGTGAGCACACCATTCATTACAATGGACCTGATCTATAGAAAATACTCAGGAGGGCATTGTGTGATTTTTCTAAGGACCCTTTTTAGAAATGATTTAATTAAAATAAATGATTGCACAGCTGTTGCATACAACAGCATTTTGAAAAGTGCCCACTTCTGCCTGATCAGCAATTAAATTTAGGTAAAGGGATATGCCACTTTCTTCTTGCTGATCATTTATTCACAGATACCTTTTCAGTTGAATAATTGTAGAGAGGTCTGTGTTCCTGTACCTGGTTCAAATATTACCATCATGACAATAGCAAACCCAATTTTTTAATATTCTAGCTTATACATATTAAAATATATATCGCAAATCCTTATATGTAATTATTCTAGTTGAAAAGAGAATTTTTCGAATTATTTCACAAAAAAAGTACTTTATAGATCAAATTCTTTTGGAGGTTGCTAAATTAGTTAAATTAGTTTCTACTGCATGAGGCTTTTCAGACTTTAGTTGTGAATTTCTGAGAAGAGAATATAGTAGAAAATCCCTCTTGCGATTCCATTAAATGGGTTTGTATATATGGGTATGTGAGTGTGTTTGGAGGTACGTGTAGAATATGTAAACATCTTGAGAAACACAAGTGTTTCACTGAACGTAATTAGAAAAATAAGTGTTCTGTGGATACTCGTTGCTAACTAACAATACTGTGTGTATGGACATTCTCTAAAATGGAATCGCTTGATAAGTTAGTCTACATGCCCCCGCCCCCGTCTTCAGTTATGATGACTGCAGACAAGCATATTGATCATTTCCTAAATCATATCAATCAGTCTTGAGGTGATAAGACCTGGAAGTTACTCTGATAATCAGTTTAGTCATTGACCATTTTCCCAGAAACATGTATATAACTCCAGGGGTTTCCAGACACCTTGAAACTTCTTACAGTACAGAGAGAGAAAGAGAGCCTATTCACAAAAATTCTTTGGGGGAAAAACAAAAAATCTGGGAGTTCCAGAATGAAAACCTGGATGATACTGAGAACCCTTCCAGTCTAAAATCATCAAGAGTTGAAGTTGGAACTTTTTCTCTGTGGCCAGAAGAAATGAACCGAACAGGGGATAGGGAAAATGAGGAAAAGAATCATGATTATATATTAATGAATAAAGAGAATCTCAGGCGTAGAACACTCAACATGTAAATATTCCGTTTATAAAAACAAACATTTAGAGTAACTGAATCGAAGCTCTCAGTCCCACCCGTGGCAGAATGGATCGCATGAGGAGCTCTGTCTTAACGTGATCCGATAGAGGTGCATGGTGATTAGAATACAGACTCTGGAGTCTGACTGCAGATCCCAGTTCCACCACTCATAGTTGTGTGAGCCTGAGCAAATCATGAGGTCTACTGTCACTGCTGCCTCATCAGTAAAATATGGGTAATCAAAGGATCTAGTCCATCAGGTTGTCCTGATGTTTCAATGAGTTAAATTGTTTAAAAATTTAGAACAGTATAGGGTATATATAGCTGTAAATATAGACAGATGAATAGACAGACATGTAGATCACTTACAGTTTACTATTATCATTTCTTCTGTTTTGTTTCTAAATAGATGCTTTTACTACATAGAAAAAAACCCCTTAACATGTTACTAGTGCCAGTGAAGTCTATCTTATGTCAGTCTGTCTGTACCCTCACCGTTACCAATAAAGGAAGATGTGTCCTCTTCATGTAAAAAAATGCATTTTCTGGGGGCGCCTGGGTGGCTCAGTGGTTAAGCCGCTGCCTTCGGCTCAGGTCATGATCTCAGGGTCCTGGGATCGAGTCCCACGTCGGGCTCTCTGCTCAGCAGGGAGCCTGCTTCCTCCTCTCTCTCTCTCTGCCTGCCTCTCTGCCTACTTGTGATCTCTCTCTGTCAGGTAAATAAATAAAATCTTTAAAAAAAAAAAAATGCATTTTCTGAGAGATGCTATTAAAGACAATTTTGTGAATAGAGTGTACCATTAGCTAGAAACCTCAGTAGACATTAGTTTAAATACCCTTGCATGGCCTGCCTTGAAAATACTTTTATCATTTATAAAATTATATCTATGAGGAAAGCTATTCCTATTATAAACTTTTAACAACTTTTGTATAATAGCCTATGTATAGAATGAGGACATCTTGCAAAATTTATGCCCACAGTAAGATTCACATTAAAATAGAGAATATTTTGGATTTTGAGAATGCACATGTTCTACTGAAAAGGACAAAAGGGAAAGTAGAACATATGTAGGGGAAGGACTTTGATTCTAGGACTCTGGCCTTTTGAGAAGGAGCAGTGCTAGGAAGTCTCCCAACAGCTGGGAAACTTCTGGTCTGAGATATTTTAAACCATGATATCTTTTTTTGCCCATTATTTTTCAAATCAAAATTTTGTTAGATTATAGATTCAGTGGAAATCAGCTAGGAAGAAAAATGGCTGATGGGCTATGTTGTCTAAAATTGGATGTGATTGTAAAAGACATGTCAAAAATAAAGGTTTTTACCTAGATTTCATAATGTGAGCATTTTTCCAATAAGATTTCATGAGAAATAAACAAGCAGAAAAAACAAATACATAAAATAGTTTTATTTTCAAAGAACTCTTCTTTTGGCTTATGTGGCTAGCAATATTTGTTTTTTTGTTCCTTTTTTTTTTTTTTTAATGAGGGGAACAAATATTACTTTAAAACAAAAGTGTCTAGGAATTGTACCTGAGTACTAGGTTTCACCCCACACTGTCTGGGGTCATGTCTGTGTGCTTTTACCATCTGTGGGAGCTTGGTCAAATTACTGACTATTCTGGTCTGCTTTGTCAGTGTAAAAGAGGTAACAATAGTGTCTTAATCCATAGAGTTGCTGTGAGTGTTCAGTGAGAACACATATTTTATGACTTAGAATAAAGGCCTAGAAAATAGTAAGTGCTGGATAAATTTTAACTTCTGTAATAGTGGTATTACGAAGTTGTGTATCAGCTGGAGTCCGAAGTGTTTGTTATTCTGTCTTTATAGTGTTTCTTTCCTCTTTACTGATGAGTTTAGCCTTATTTTCAGTGAGGAAAGATTCCTTGTCACAGTATGAAGACATACAGTAGATGTGATTCCCATAAAGTGATCAGTGAACTGTTAACACAGCATTTGAACTCCGTTAGTATTGCTTTCATTTACCAAAGTCGCAGCTCCCCGGTTTGCAGTCATCATTGTGCAGCTTGGTGTGGAAAAGTGTTTAGCTTCAGTAAAGCACAGATATCACTTACACACAGAACTAAGATGCCAACTACATCTGGATACATCCCTACACATTTCTATTAGGGAGCTGATACACGGGGATGTCAGATCATTCATATAATTTAGATTTGAAATGTGACCCATGGAGAGGCTTCCAGAAGGAAGTCTGATGTGGCTTATCTTAGGGAACTCTGAAGTCTTTAGTTTGACCATTAGAACCTTTAGATTCAAACTTTGCCATATCATCAAAGAATTTCACAGATAAATACAATTCAATTCAATATAATAAGCAGAGAGGAGTGAAAGTGTCAGGCCTGAGATTGAGGCAGTAATTTACAAAGCACACAGTTCTCGTAAAAGATGCACCAAACATAGACTTCCTGAATGTATCACTCTCCAGCAATTGTCAAAAGGACATTAGCAATATGAAATGTCTTAGTTGTCATAAACATAGATGAAAGTATTTTATTCAAATACCAAATTTTGGGGGGCACCTGAATGGCTCAGCTGGTTATGAGTCTGACTCTTGGTTTCAGCTCAGGTCATGATCTAGGGATCATGAGATTGAACCCCATGTCAGTCTCTGCACTCAATGTGGAGTCTGCTTAAGATACTTTCCCCATTCCTAACCCATCTCCTCTGCCCCTCCCCCTGCTCACCCATGCATGTGTTCTCTCTCTTTCTCTCATGTAAATGAAATCTAAAAATCATAAAAATATACCAAATTCTTGGGAAGCTGGGTTGAGGTGGGGAATGGGTTAAACTGGTGATGGGGGTTAAGGAGGGCAATTGTGATGAGCACCAGGTATAGTATGGAAGTGTCGAATCACTATATTGTACATCTGAAACTAATATTACACTGTCTGTTAGCAAACTGGCATTTAAATAAAAATTTTTTAAAAATCCAAATACCAAGTTCTTATTTAATCAGTGAATTGACCAACAGCAGACAACCTTTACTGCTCTGGCTGACTGACACTGTTGGGAAATAGAGGTAACCATAGGGGTCCTACCTCATCAGGAAGGTGTGAATGAATAAGTGCCACTGGAATACTATAATACTATACCATGACCAATGGTAAGGACTGTGTGGCATTGCTGGGCTGACTACAGAAGTACTAAGATTGGACTTACAAGGAGCTTATTTGGGGGATGTTAGGAACGATAGCTATCTGTTCTTCAACTCCATGTCAAAAAGATGATAATCTCCAAGTAGCAATTAAGGCTTTTTAAGCATATGGGACTTTTAAAAGAGAATTAACATTAAATGCTTTCATTTGTAAATAGGACTGAAACCCCAAAAGGATAAGGCATTTGCCTTTTAAAAAAGCAGTTATTTAAGAGAATAGGGAGATTGGATTCTGAATATCCTGTTTCCCAGGCCAAGGGTAAAAATTTCATTGCTTCCTGGTTTCTTGCCTCTTTCAGTTTCCTCATTTATTTTTTTCGGTCTTGTTGTGTAATTCAAAGCAGCTGCATTTACTAGGCCTGAACATTTATAAGAAATTGCACATCAGGGATTTTTTTTTTCTACCAACCATCTTGCATCCTAGCATTTATGACCATTCTTGTTGCTGCTACCAGATATTGAACAAAAAAAAAAAACAAAAAAACACCCTGGATTAGCCAGATAAGAAGGAAAAACCTGGTTGCCTCTGGGTGACTCAGTTAAAGGTTAAATGTCTGTCTTAGGCTCAGGTGATGATCTCAGGGAAACCAGGATTGAGGCCTGCAATGGGCTCCCTGCCCAGCGGGGAGTCTGCTGCTTCCTCTGCCCCCACCTCCACTCTTGCTCTCTCTCTATCTCACTGCACTCTCTCTCAAATAAATAAAATCTTAAAAAAAAGAGAGAGAGAGAGGGAGAGAAAGTAAGGAAAGAAAGAAAGAAAGAAAGAAAGAAAGAAAGAAAGAAAGAAAGAAAAGAGAGAAGAGAAAATAAACAAGAAAAGAAAGGAAATGAAAAGAAAAGAAAGAAAATAACCTGAGCAGAGTACTTCCTGTCCTGATTGGTACACTTTTAGTAATTGTCCCCTTCTTTCTGCCTTTTGCTGGCATTGCTAGAAATGGCTCTTACTCCTTGAGCTGACACTTTCCTGCTTTAATCATAGATAGCACCTAGGAACCGTCATATATTTATCTTCATTCAGAGAAAAGAGCAAAGGAGATGCTGGAGGCTTATCTATTTTCTCTCCAAAGCGTATATATTAATTTCTTCTTAAATATTCTCTGGCTGGGCATTGGGGCCAATTCCTAACTCTTAGTTAGGAATGTTTTATGTCTCATGTCTGAGTCTCTAAGAATTAAAATGCATCAGAATCCATGACTCCTGTTCTTTAACTTTTTAAAGGATCTTAAAATTTTGAAAGTATTTTAAGCAAAAAGGATACTAATAAATATCTGAATACTCATCTCAATTTATTATATCTTGCCATATTTGCTTCATGGTTTTTGATAAAGTAAAAATACGACATTGAGGCTTGCAGAGTCTTAGAAGGTGTCCTTCGCCTATTCTTTCCCTCCATATGCAGAGAAAATCTGACCATGGTGTTTTATGTATGCTATACATGTACATATATATGAACATACATTAGTAAAAAGATCATTTGCACTTTTCAACTTGGAAATATTGTACATTTTGTACTGGACATTCTGATGTACTTGTTAAATATTATGTTTTGCAATTCATCAATGTCAAGAAATGAAACCTTAGTTCACTAGCTACTACACAGTATTTTATTATGTAAACATCACAATTCATTCATTTTCATTTTTTATTCTATTCATTGATGCTTAAGGTTGTTTATCATTTACTTCTATTAAAAATAATGTTTTAATAAATGCTTTTTATTCATGTCTTATGGTATATGCAGGGACAGACCCAGAAAGTGAGCCCTCTCATGAGATAATTGCTAATAGAGTAATTTCTACTTCTGTTTTACTGGATCTTGACAGGTTGCTCTTCAGAATTGTTGCAGCAATTCAGATGCCCATAAGCATGTGATGAGAACTTTTTCTGCTAGAACCATTTAACATTTGTTATTGTCAACATTTTGTTTTTACCAACCTGATGGATGTAAAATAATGCCTTGTTTTAATTTACATTTTATGGATTGCTATTAAAATGAACATCTGTTCACACGTTTATTAGCCATTTGGGCTTTCACTTCTGTGAAATGTTTGCTAATGGCCCTTATCTTTTTCAGTTGAAATGTTTTTCTTATTGCTTTTTAGTCATTCTTTAAATATTCCTGATACCTATTCTGTGTTTATTAAATGTGTGACAAGTATCTACTCCAAGTCTATGGTCTGTATTTTCACTTTTTAATGCTATTTTGATATCCTGAGCATTCTGTGGTTTTTGTTTTGCTTTTGTCTTTTGTATAGTCAAATGGATCAATATTTTCCTTCTTTGGTTTGTACTTTTCACATTTAATAAATCTCTTAATCCAATGTATAAAAATTACCTATGCCATCTTTTTTTCCCAAAAATCAATACAGTATACTCTTTCTTGTTGAGATCTTTAATTGACCCAGAATTTATGTATTTATAATGTAAAGTAAGGTTCTACTTTTATTTTCTTATGTGAATAAATTATTGTTTCTACATTATTTATTAAGTATTTAATTATTAATATCTACTATCCCCCTGATCGTTTAGTAAATTTCCATACATGTATTGTTCTATTTCTGGATTCTATTCTTATCCCTTGTTCTCTTGTCTAATCCTGAAAAATAAAACACTCTCTTAATTTCCTTACAACTTCCCCAAGCAGAATGAATCTTTATGAAGTCACAGATCTCTATCAGTTTTGTTCATTGATTTATTATAAGCTCTTAAGATTTGGTATATGAATTGTTATCAGTGAACATTAGGGGAATGAATATTGTTATGTGTGAGTATAGTTTCCCTCACCAACATTTTCTTTAAAATATACCAAACTATACTAGGTCCTTTGTCTTTCTATGTAAGATTTTGTTCAGTAATCAAACTTCTGTGAAAAACATTTTTGGTGGTTTTATGAGAAATGCATTGTATTCATAGAAAATTAGGAATTCTCTTCCATTTCCATGTACTCATTTCCATGAGTACCCACATCCATGAATGAGGATTTTATTTATTTCTCCTTGTCATGACTTCCATTAAAGGTTTATACCTTTTCTCCAAAAGGATCTTCTGCATTTTTGTTCCACATATATTTTGCTAATTCGTCATATGCTATCTTAAGAATACATTTTTTTTACTTTTTATTGACTGTGTAGGGTCAAATTAATTTTCTGTAGCAAACTTACTACCTTTGTTATAAGCTACTAATGCTAATTAGTGTTGAGTGCTTGAAGATTCTCTTGAATTTTCTATATAGATAATTATATTTTAAGTAAAAAATGAGATGTGTATGCTTCTCTTTTCAAATATTTTATTCCCATTTTACTGTGTGGATTAACATGGGCAGTACAATGTTTAATAGACCCTAAAGGGAATGGCTATAAATTTCAATATTATGATGTAATTTTTGCTTATATACCTTTTATCTAATTGCTTGACTGAGATAATTAATAATTTTCAGACTTTATTCTTTTGCAATATAAGTATTAAAATTATACCTTTTTCTAAGAATTACTTATATTCTATACAGTCTTATACATTGTTTTCATTATTAGTCTAAATGGTTTCTAGTTATTACATATTCTGAATTTTTAAAACTGTAAGTTACTTAGAATATTGTTTTATTTTAGGGGTGCCTGGGTGGGCTCAGTGGGTTAAATCCTCTGCCTTCAGCTCAGGTCATGATCTCAAAGTACTGTGATCAAGCCCCTTATCTGGCTCTCTGCTCGGTGGGGAGCCTGCTTCCTCCTCTCTTTCTGTGCCTGCTTTTCTGCCTGCTTGTGATCTCTGTCAAATAAATAAATAAAATCTTAAAAATATATATATTGTTTTATTTCATTTGGATGGTCATTTCTTTTTTTTTTTTTAATAGTATTTTATTTATTTATTTGACAGAGATCACAACTAGGCAGAGAGGCAGAGAGAGAAGAGGAAGCAGGCTCCCCGCGGAGCAGAGAGCCCGATGCAGGGCTCGATCCCAGGACCCTGAGATTGTGACCTGAGCCAAAGGCAGAAGCTTAACGCACTGAGCCACCCAGGCGCCCCTGGATGGTCATTTCTTTAAACTTTGGGAAAAAGTGATAAGAAGTTACACTCACAAATGCATAAATAGGGGCATAAACTACATCGGGATATGGTGTTCAAATTTATTCAGCCTATGATGACTTTGAAAAATTCTTGCAGCTCCCTATTGCAGTGGGCACATGCTTTTCCCTAGTGCAGACTTTTATTGAGTGTGTCTCTCTTTTTGAGTCTCGGACATATGATTGTATTTGAACACTGCATTATTCAGTTCTCAAAACTCTTGACTCATGTCTGTGTGAATCTTATCTGAAAGACCTAGACACCCCTGAAAGATAACCCATAGCCACATAACTTCACCCAGTGCAGCCACAGTGTAAGTCTAGGAGCACATTGCTCTGTTTTTAGTTCTCTCTTCATCACTGCCTCCTTGAGATACACTTCAAGGCATCAGCTGTGCATTTGAGAAGGTGCTTATTGCATGTTAATTTTCATTTTGATGTGTCTGTTATAATAGGATTTCAAGTTCTTCGGATTACACTATAGCTGGGATCAAATGTCTGCTATTCTGGTTTTATTCTTATTTGCCATTCTATTAACTATAGAGCTTTCACATCTAGCCCTTCCTATCTAGCATAGCTTACAGCACTTTCTAACTCTAGCTACACTAAATAAGCCGTGGCTGAATTCAGATGGCTTTATTGGATCCCCTTTACCTCATAGTTTCTGTCCCAATCTCTTCCCCCTTTTTATCTAGTAGAACACTTGGAAAAAGGTGACAATATTTTTTTCTTCTTGTCTACCATACCTCCTTAACATCCAGACTTTTGGGTCACATAAAGATATTTACAGATATTGTCACTATCTAGCAGTGATGGGAAATGTGTTTCATTCTGGAAGTCAGTTCTGATCTCAATGTACTGGCTGTCAGCATTGTGCTGGAAAGAACTAGCTGCTTCTGGACTGGGAAGGGCCAGGGGCAGGGGTATGTGTGATTGATAGCAAAGAAGCAATGTGCCAGGTATTTTTAAATCCCTCCACAGTAATATTAAAGTTTATAGTTACACAAGATATACATCAAGAACACATCAGAATAACTCAGATTTGCTGAAGACAGGACGTTTTCATCAATATACTGTGTTACTTGCCTCCCATGTGTCTCTTTCTATTCTACTCTCCATTTCCAAATTATACTTACTATATTAGCAAGAGTATGGGCTTTGGGGTTAAGATTGCAATCTTGAAAATTGCAGTGTGGGTTCTACCGACACTAATAAGATGACAAGATTCTCTCACATGTATCATTCAGTCCTTTTATTGTCTCTAATATTCTAGGTGTTGCACTAGGTGCCTTAATAGTCACTATCATAATCAGTTGAAATGGCCTGAGAGCTAAATATTATGATTCTTGTGATAGAGCTGATAAAACTTAGTCTCTCACATTCATATTCTTACTTTACCCTGCTATAAACTATAATACTTTGTAATCATTTTATATAGTAACCATTATATAATTTATAGTTATTTCAGAATAGAGAATATCATCTTCTCATAAGAAGTCACTTTTAAAAATAATTTATTCTCCAAGACATAGCAATAAAATAACAATAATTTCAAATATATATGTTATTTTTAGTAATACCATTGGTCTATCATAATACAACTTTTCTCTTAGCAGTTTTCAATGTCTTGCTAGTAGGTTTCCTATTTGTTAAGATAATTAATGACCATATGATTTTATGATCATATGATTTCTTTAATGTAGAATGGGATGTAATTTTCCTTTTTCTATGACATGATAATAAGCTCTTTCAAAAGCAGAATTAGTATATCAGTCAGAGTCCAGTCAGGAAACAGACTATAAAGGAAGAGAGAATTTAGAAGAGCTTCTTTCCGAGGGTGAGTCCAGTTCTCTTCAAAGAGGGTATGGCTGCCACAGAACATACAGTGTGCTGGGGTGAAGAAATTTGTCAGAGGGAGTAAGATGGAGAAAACGTCTGCCTGAGAACATGGCTGGAACCAAATGACAGAAATGATCTTCCACACTGAGAGTATGTTTGGAACTGGTTTGTGCAAGCCACTGGGCCCCTTTCCTGAATAATAAAGATGATCAGGACCTAGACATGGGGTGCCTTTCTAGGGCTAGTGCCTTGAAATGTTTCTCTGGTGGCTACAGTGGACAGTTTAGCATTGTACGAGCTCTCAAAGGAGAAATGTCTAGAGGTCATGGCTCCAGTATCACAGGTTGTTGAAAAACTCCAAATTGTTGAACACATTTGAAAATATATGTAATATGTTGGTAACGTTTCTAGAATGTTTTCACTGGAGTCTTTGACCTATATTTTCCTTTTACATTTGAATGATCATAATAGGGTTTTGCAAGACTGTCTAGTGAAAGAGATTTTATTCTAAACTTGGAAAATCTCTTCAAAGAATATTGCAATGAAATTTCTTGAGCATGAGTAACTTTAACAATGAGATAGATCAAAACTTCAAGCCTCTAATTTGAAGATACTTAAACTTGTTATATTAAAAAAGAGGGCACATTTGTTTCTGTGGGCTAAATTTTATTTCAACTAAGTTTTCTATGCCTTTAGAAGCATGCTCTCTAAAAATGACAGGAATGTGCATATTTACTGTCCCATTTTTTTTTTAATGATTTCCAGATGGTAGATTGAGAACTAGAATGTTGCTTTTGACTGCTGAATGGATTTTCATTCCTAATTTTTTTTTTTTTTAAAGTGATATATGCCTTATATGTCTTTGGAGTCTGCAAATTTTTCTTTTCTTTTTTTTTTTTTTTTAATTTAAGATTTTATTTGCCAGAAAGAGAGAGAGAGAGAGAGCAAGCACAGGCAGGCAGAGTGGCAGCAGAGGCAGAGGGAGAAGCAGGCTCCCCACTGAGCAAGGAGCCTGATGTGGGACTCGATCACAGGACTCTGGGATCATGACCTGAGCCAAAGGCAGCTGCTTAACCAACTGAGCCACCCAGGTGTCCCAGGAGTCTGCAACTTTTTCTTAAAAATGTTCTAAGGCCCCCTTTTCAAGAGAACAAATTTAGAAATTGGCACCTTTAATTGTTAGGTATGATTAAGAATATCTGTTTAATAATCTGCCACCTACAAATAAGAAAATAGTTAAAACACTAAACTTCAGCCAATCTCATCTGGCCTTGCCAACCTCAGGAACTGTCTCCCTAAAAATCACATGTGCTCATGCATACCTACAATGGCTTGTTTCCAGGGGAATTGGTCTGCACTGCCACTGGCTCTTAAAAGTCTGCTATCTTCGTTTAGCTCATGGACTGGACCTTTTAAAATGTAGATATTTTAGGTTTTGAAACACACAAAAAAACCCCCTCTATTTCCTTTTCTTTTTTTGGGGGGGGGATATAAATGTAACTTATGATATTTCCCTGATAGGGAAACAAGAAGAAAGGATGAATACATTGGCACCAGTGGAGTGCTGGCAAATAGGCAGCACTAATTTAAAAATTCTTCTAATTTAAAAATTAGGGAAAGTAGTGTCCAAAACACCAAAAATGACTTAAGTTTAACATATCTGTACTTGAGATACTTTTCCAAATCCTAATACACATCTAGTAGCAATAGTGAACATAATGACACAGTCATTTATGTTGCTCCTAACACTATGTTTAAAAATGTAGGGAAATAAGCACAATAGAAAAATGAAGATATTAATTTTTCACTAAGATTGCTTAAACCAGCTAAAGTGTGAAAATGATCTCTGAGGCAGTGGATGTGCTTGTGCTTGCTTTATTTAATGTCTGCAATAATGCTCCCATCTCTCTGAGGATCTGCACTTTTACTTTAAAGAGCTAGAAAGGCTTTGAGTATTTTCATAGTTCTTTAGAAGAAATATGGGATTTTGTTGTCTACCCAGTTCTTCTGTTGAAGTCAATGTTCTCCTCGTTTATGTGGTTTTTGTTCTGTTATTTTTTTTTTTTAGAGATTTTATTTATTTATTTGACAGAGAGAAATCACAAGTAGATGGAGAGGCAGGCAGAGAGAGAGAGAGAGGGAAGCAGGCTCTTTGCTGAACAGGGAGCCCGATGTGGGACTCGATCCCATGACTCTGAGATCATGACCTGAGCCGAAGGCAGCGGCTTAACCCACTGAGCCACCCAGGCGTCCCTTGTTCTGTTATTTTAATTTACCCATCTTGAGATCGGCTAGAGATTAAAGACAGGAAAGATGTAAAGGGAAATAGAAATGTAATGTGATGCTGACTGATGGCTAGCTGGTTCTGCCATATTCTTTACTGTTCAACCACTTTCAACCACACTCCACCTTTTAGATCCACCAGCACGTCGGCCATTTGGAATCAATACTCAGTATTTATTTTGATTTAAAAAAAAACCGTGGATGGAAGTAGATTGTATGTTATAAATGTATGAAGTAGGACACAGCTGTCCTAGGTCAAGCGGAGATTGCTTCAGTGTTCAGATTGTCTTAGTCAGCACCTTAAGATGTGTAAACGCTTGGGGAAAATGTCCTGGGTGATTTAAACAGGGTAAGTTATTCTCCAGAGTCATAATTACAAAACTCAGTTTGAGAACATTTTTTTTTTTTTTTAAACTCAGATTGCCGTTTTTCTTGGGATGGATATTTAATGCATTTGTTGTTAGCTTGTAGGAAACTCGCTATCCTCAGGGGGAAAAACCCTTAAAATAGCCAAGATTTTTGGAAACTAGATAGAGAAGAAAGCAGACTTGATTGCTCAATATAAGACTAAATTAAAAAAGGGTGTTATCAGCAATTAACTACAAAGCTTGATTCTAAAGGGAAAAAAAAGGAATCAAAGTGGAAACATTTTTCAAAAGATGAAAACACCACTGGCAGCTCCACAGGGTATGGAATTTCTAAGAGGCCATAATCAATTCATACTTTCTTATATCTAGGCAATATGCAGCTTTCAGTTGTTTTATGGGGATGTGGAGGATACAACTGTTGAGAACATATTTAAAGATTAGAATAAACCAGAATGACCCCAGAGCTTTCATCTGTCTCTTTTTCCTCTTTTTCCCTCATTGTGCTTTGCAAATAAGTCATCACCACAAGCCAAAAATGGAACTGAAACATCACAATGCAAGACTTCATTAAAAATCACACAGAATCCAATTGCTTGCAGTAATCGTGACAAGACTTATGATTAACTGTTAAGTCACTCAAAAAAAGGATGACCTAAAAGGAAATAAATATGCTGGGTGACAATGTTGGGGGAGAAAAATGCCAAGTAAATAAACAAGCAGAGTCTTTTTGCAGTTGAGTTACAGACGTTGCAAAGAAAAGAATGTTTGCGTTAGAAAAAAACAATTTTTCTTATAAAAATTGGGGAAGTCTCCTGTTTAACAGAATCTAGACGAGGTCTTCTACCAATATATTTCTGCTTAATCTCAGAGTAAGGACAGATGGGGATGGTCAAACATATGCCCATTTACTTAGTGGGGCCTAGCATGTATCAGAGAAAACTACACAGAGGATGAAGATTTGAGTCAGCTACCAGGAAAAAGGAAAAAAACACCGGCCTCCCTAGAAATTGGCTGAATGTCCTTAGATACATGATAGTTTTAGGGTAGAAATTGTTGCATAGGACTGCAGTCAGACTCTTCCAGGCTAATTTATAATGACAAAAGTGTTATCACCTTAGGAGTTGTCTCATATTCTAGTGTCTACTCAGGTTTTTCCATCTGTCAATATGAAGATAAAGTTCTAAAGCATAATTGCATAATTATGGTTAAGAGATCCAGAAAAAAATGTGGAAATTTAGTGGCATATGCCACAAATAATCCTTGGTTGTGTCTCATTTTATTTTTCCCAAATGTCAAAATAGTAATAGAAAATCATTATATTTTCTAGCCTCTTAACAAGCAGAAACAACAGACAACAGTTGTTTTACAGTTTATTCTTTCTAGTCTCCCATCCTTACTGTTGCCTTACAGTCTAGAAATGAGCCACATCTTAGTGCTTACAACTTAGGGGTGAGATCATGTGCTCTTCCTCGTCCATCCTGATGAATGTTAGAGCATTCTACCCCCTTTCAGTGAAACTGAGAGGACTCTTTAGGATATAAGCCACTCTGCCTCGTGAGCTGGCATCCAGACATTACAGCAGATGATTCCAGCTGTCCAATATGGTGGTTTTGAAGTTGTAGAATAGAGAAAAATTAGGTCCTGTCTTTCCACTGCAATTCATTAATGCTATCGAGCATGCAATGCCTGGCAGATTTACAGGTGGCAGAAATAAGAGATTAATTGTTTTACTTTATTTATGCCTAGAATGTAACTGAGGACTAAGTAATTTGATTCCCATCAGTAATCTGTTTCCTTTTGTCATTTCCCAACACCTGTCATTCTGTTAATTCATCTTTCTGCTTATAAATGTTAAGCACTTGAAGGAAAAGCTTCCCCCCACCCCCATTCACTTATGATGAGCTAGTAATTTGGGAAACTTTCCTCTTTGCATTTGATTTCTCCTTAGCAGGAAGCAAAGACACATTCTAAAAGACTGCAGTCTACTACAGGTATTGTGTTTTTTCTCCTTCAATTACATAAACTAAAGAGATGGGTCTGGGTAAAAGGACACAGAAGTAAAGGAAAAAAAATGGGTCTGGGTAAAAGCACACAGAAGTAAAGGAAAAAAAAAAAGCTAATGAACAACAGTGACTACTAACAAAACCTCATCTCCTTCACCATTTACTATAGACTTAGTTTCATTGAAAATCTATTAGCAAGGTTTGTTTAGATGTGCAAAGATATTTCTGTCCTCTGTTTTTCTTCTTTTTCTGATTTCAAAGGTGGTAATTTTGATGATTTTCTCTCTTTTTTTTTTTCCCCCCTACCTTTGATCAGTAGCATTTAAATACCAAAATACCAGGTGCTTGGGTACCTCAGTGGGTTAAAACCTCTGCCTTCAGCTCAGGTCATGATCTCAGGGTCCTGGGATGGAGACCCACATCCGGCTCTCTGCTCAGCGGGGAGCCTGCTTCCCCCTTCCCACCTCTTTCTGCCTGCCTCTCTGCCTACTTGTGATCTCTGTCTGTCAAATAAATTTTAAAAACAATCTTTAAATAAATAAATACTAAAATACCAGAGAATGCCATTCACTATGTCTACCAAACATTTCTACTCTAATTGTGTGCCAAGTTCATAACGAATGTTCTCTCCCATTACCCTGGAAGGGTCTGCCTCCATATATAACATGAGGGTTGGTTACTGCTGTGTATCTGTTTCTTTCCAGTGGTAAAACCATACCAGTCTCCTACTCAGAACTCAGCAGTCTTTCTAGGTGGATGAAATGCCTGACCAAAAGGAAAATCCTGTCTTCTATCCAAATCTTCATGTATACTTCACGGTCAGTGTAATTTCCTGTCTTTGAGTGTTGATCTTTCCCCTATAAATAAAAATACTAATATGAGTAATAAATATAAGTTCAGTATCATATAGTATCATCATATAGTATCATAGTTTTCTTATATGTAAATATTCTGTATTAGACACTAATACATTTTTTTTAAAGATTTTATTTATTTATTTGACAGAGAGAGATCACAAGTAGGCAGAGAGGCAGGCAGAGAGAGAGAGAGAGAGAGAGAGAGGAGGAAGCAGGCTTTCCATGAGCAGAGAGCCTGATGTGGGACTTGATCCCAGAACCCTGAGATCATGACCTGAGCTGAAGGCAGAGGCTTAACCCACTGAGCCACCCAGGTGCCCCAGACACTAATACATTTTTAATATATTCAGAGTTTATTCCCTAAATTCTGGCCAAGGTCAAATAGAGAGCACTAAAAATAGGCAGCAAAATTTGAAGAGAGATTTAGGCTACCTTTCTGCCTGTTCCTTCCTTTTCAGCCCCTCAGTACCTACCAAGTTTAGGGTTTGATTTTTCTTTTTTTTTTTCAGTTTTTGCAAGTGGCACATGATTACACTTTTGGTGTAAAAAAGTTAAAAATGTAGGGACACACTGAATAATCTAGTTTTCCTCCCCTTAAAGGGCCTTTCTTTCCTCCTTCAGTCTCATCTCACTTCTTCCCCAGAGGAGGTGACTATTGTCCACCATTAGGTAACCAGCGCTGCCATAGAGTATCTGTGGGTGATGGGAACATTCCGCATCAATACGTTATACCTACTTTATATCATACTTTAAATCTGTTTCCATGACATACACAGTTCATTATGATCTGGTCTTTATGTACCTTCATCTCCTACCATACTTTACATTCATAAAACATGTCCCGCTTTTTCGCGCCTCTGTGACTTTTCACATGCTGCCGTCTCCTTCCAGGTCTCTCTTTATCTATCTGTCTAACAAATTTCAAGTCTCAGGTAATACCCCCTAGGCTTTTGGCCCCTAAATGCTATAGGTGTTTTGCGTCTTTGTACCCCCAAGGTGCAACACTGAAAACCAGTGGGCACTACATAAATGCTGTCTATTCTCCCACTCTCCGATAGCTTGGAGAACAGCTCCTTTGCTTTCATGTAAAACCCTGTATAGTGTCACTGAGGGAAGAAAAAAAATCCGGAAGGAAGTAATTTTGCTACAATGTGAATTTCACAGGGGGAAAAATTAATCTTTTTTATTCACAAACACTCTTGAAGTCTAGAACAATGCTTAGCACAGATGAAGAACATAATAAATATGTACAGAATGAATAAATTATCAAATTATAATTTCATATTTTTCATGGTTATCCTTTTTTACTGTTTTCAGTCTGTCAGGCAGCTTCCAGGTTCAAATAATTTTTGTGAATTTATAAATATTAAAATCAGCCATGAATCCCAGATCTGGCCACTCTTTTACTATTGCTGCTTTTCTCAGGCAAAGAAAGGAGAAACAAATAAACAAATAAACAAATCACCTAAATATCAATTCATTGAGATGGAATCCCAAGTAATCCACGTCTAGAGCACCTGTTCCCCACACCTAGAACCTCTAGGTTCCTGCTAAAGCCCAGCACAACACTGTCATTTTTCACAACTCTTGCATTCTCATATAATCAACACATGTAATTAAAGCTAATTTTTTAACTATTAGTAAGTACTCAGTTAAATACTTTGTTTACCATTAAACTCTGCCTTCCAATGCATAAGTTAACTGCTGTGTTAACTGATTGGAGGCTTATCCAATGAGCTCCATTAATATTAATCTGTGGTTAACTATTGCTTAATGTAAAAATCCATTTCCTGTCAACAGGATTCTGTTCATATCCAAGCCAATTAATATTAATTTTGGAAGTCAAATATCAGGGGGTATCATGTCAAAATGTTTAATAAAACCTTAATATAAAACATCTATTGTATTCTGTTATAGTTATATCCTTCAATTGGGTAATACTATTAAGTAAAAGATTATCTATTAAGTATAACTTTGCCACATTACTGGCTTATTGCTCTTGATTTCATCACCCACTCTCCAGTACTAGGATATGTCATCTCAATATTTTTTGTGCCATTTTGATTCAGTGACCATTTATATCAATAGGTATTTTATCTTTTTAAGGTACATATGATTGTTTTTTAATAAATGACTTAGTATTTTATTCAGCCTTATTCTTTAAGACACAAGTCAAATAATTGTGCCAATGTGGATATTATTTATCCAATGGTTTGTATCAATTTTGTAATCAGTATCTAGTTTTTTAAATTTGAAATACTTTCCAGTTGTCCATTTGTGTTTTCCTCTCCTGATGGACATGGTAAAAATACAAATGCACTGTTTGAGATACTTACAGAATACTAGTTGAAAGTTTTTCATTGTTTTATTATTTGTTTAGGCCATCATTTTTACTGGGGCACCTGGGTGACTCAGTCAGTTAAGCATCTGACTCAGTTTCAGCACACGTCTTGATCTCATGGGTCCTGAGATGGAGCCCCGTGTTGGGCTCCACACTCAGTGGGGGGTCTGCTTGAGAGTCTGTCCCTCTGCCTCTCTATTGCATGCACTGGTGCTCTCTCTCCTTCTCTCAAATAAGTAAATAAATCTTTAAAAAAAGATATCATTTTTATTAAAATAGTTTGTAAACTGATAACAAAACACTTTAGTTTCGATGTTGGCTTTACCCCCTGAAAATTTTTCTTTCTAGTATATGAAAAGAGCTTGTTCTTTTTTGTTCTTACCCATATTCACTGTAGATTTTTTCTTCAGAGATACACCCAGATTAGACTTTCATAAGCCCATCTTAAATCCCTCCCATTTTGTTGATGCTTGTCATTTCCAAAAGAAACTACAGACATTTTAATTATAACATCATAATACAGTCTCATTCATTAGTGATGATTAATATCCTTTCTCAATACTCGGTGTCCATTATTTTTTAATTACCTCAAATGTGGATTGTACTGGAGTTTCTCATTAGAACAAATTCATATTTTCTTTATCATTATTTTACAGTTCACTGAGAGCCCACCAATAATGAATATAGGAGTGTACTTAGTTTCTAAGAGCTCTTCCAAAGGATGAGATTGGATAGGAATCTGACTTTTTTTTTTTTTTAAAGATTTTGTTCATTCATTTGACAGAGAAAGAGGGAGGGAGAGAGAGAGAGAGAGAGAGAGAGAGAGAGAGAGAGAGCGCGCACAAGCAGGGGGAGCAGGAAAGGAGAAGCAGGGAGCCCAATGGAGGGCTTGACCCCAGGACCCTGCGATCATGACCTGAGCTGAAGGCAGACACTTAACTGACTGAGCCACCCAGGCTCCCCAGAATCTTATTATTTTATAACTATATATATAGATAGATATATATATTTAGAACTCTCCTTTAACTTGATCCTGTTACTTTGAGTTGAAATCCTTTGAGACATTAGGGGATATTCTTCTTACTGCTGTATCTCCTTAGCCAGACTTAATATCCTCCAAAAGAAAAGTCTTTATTACAATACAAACCTAGGGGAGGGGCACCTGCATGGCTCGGCTGGTTATATGTCTGCTTTTGACTAGGGTGGTGATCCTGGGGTCCTGGGATCAAGCTCTGTGTGGAGCTCTCTGCTTAGCAAGAGCCTGCTTCTCCCTCTCCCTCTGTTCTACCCCCTGCTTTTGTTCTCTCTCTCTTTCTCTCTCTTGATCTCTGTTATATGAAAAAATTAAAAAAAAACTTAAAAAAAAATAAAATACAAAACTAGGGGAATCTGGGTTGTACCATTTGTTTCCAAAAGAGTATAACAAGACAAAATGTAGTTTTGTTACATAATTACTCTCTTCATGGATGTAATGAAGAAATTGCCTCTAAAACTCAACCCTCTTCTTACATGTGATATTCTCATTAGTAAAATAAAAATTGGTATATAAAGTAACGAAGGTAGGAGATGAGGCAATGTATAAAATTGTAAACAACTGAAAATCTTTTGAAATTATACAACCCAAAGGTGAGCAATATTAATATTTTTGTAGCTCCTAGTATCCCTCAATACATTTATATCCATTTAGTAATTTATTCAACAAGTATTTATCATGCCCTTCTAAGATCTAGCCATGATTATAGGTCTAGAGATGTGGAGAAGATATTAAACCTCTCCTTTGTGCAGCTGATTTTGGTGTGGGAGATTACAAACAAAGAAATACACAGCAAAATTTCAGGTATGCTTAAGTTCTGTGAGGGAAAATAAAGTAGGGTAAGGCGATAAGGAATGACTGGAAGTGGGATCTATTCCAGGTGGGGTAAGGTAATCAGAGAAGTCTCTCCGGGGAGGATATTTCAGAACAGAGCCCTTGATTAAGTGCAGAGACATCAGTCATGTAGAGATTAAACAGGTCAGGAAGAGGGCTCGGGAGAGGAAAGTATGTGGCAAGTTAGAAGGACCATATAAAGCCTTGTGAGGGTAGATCGAAGGGATAGCAATGACATTGGATCCCTAGGAGGGCAGGTACCACATAGGCCAAGGTACAGAGTAGAGTTTTTGTTATGATTGTGATTGAAGCCCTGGAAGTTTTGAGCAGGGAAGTGATGTGATTTGCTTTACATTTTTTAAAAAAGATCACTCTGGAGAGTGTGGAAAGAATAGATTAGAGGCCTAAGCAGATACAGGGAGATTTACACAATTTTAGAATTCTACATAAAGATGATCAGAATAAATCTGAGGTTTTTTTCACTTTACAGTGTGTCGTGGGCCATTTAAATGTTGCGTGGACCCGGTTGGGCTTGGCTGGGATTCCTCAACAGTGACATCATTGATGACTTTAGCCGAGCAGTTCTCTGTATGGGGGGGCTGTGCTTTTTTTTTTTTTTTTTCAAATAACTCAATTTTATTAAGATCCTCTACACACACACTTCCTACTGAAAACTGAAGAGCACAACAAAAAAATTTTATTACAATGTCAGAAAACCAGAAAATCTAGCATATGTACCCACCCTAGTTTTGCTTACCAAACCACCCAGAGTTTTCTTGTATTCCTTCTGCACAAGTTGCTTGGCTTCTAATTTTTGATATTAGATCTTATCTTAATGACTTCAGGTCTCTCAAACACACAGGCAACATTCAAAACCTATTAGTGCTACCTTAGGTCAAATCAAAAGGTGCAAGCATACTGAAAAGTCATCCCAATGCAAACTACAGGACTCCTCACAAATTACTCGCATCACGGTTAAAAAATAAAAAATTAAAAAAAAATATTTAAAAAAAATCCTTGTAATATCACAGATTATCAAAATATTAGTTTGCCCTAACATAGAGCAGCCTTCCAAGCTGCTGCAAAATGATCCAAAAATCACTAGCAGAAAGAAATAGTTCAAGAATAAAAGTCTGTTTACATTGGCTCCATGTGCATCATAAGATGTTTTGCAACATCCCTGGCCTCTACTCACTAGAATGCTCGTGGCTTTCCCTTCCCAGTTGTGACAACCAAACATGCCTCCAGATGTGGCCCAAATATCTCTATTAGGGGCAAAATCACCCCTGATTGAGCATTGCTGGGATACCCAGTACTGTAGTAACAAAATCCTCCAAACTTCATACTTAAACAGCAACTTCTTACTCAAAATCGGCAGGAGTGCAGTGGTTCTCAAGGGGAACTTCCTTCTAAGCTGTGGAATCCAGGTGGCTTGTATCATGTAGAAACACCACCTAGCTTTGAAGTAAACCGTTATAGAGAAGAGAAAACTGTAGCTCCATGCTTTTGCATCAGAGTGACTCAGGTCACTTTTGCTCACAGTCTGTTGGCTAAAACTCCTAACATTTTTTTGAACTGAAAAGGGGTTAGAGAAAGTAGGGGAGCACATGAATCTTTGGTGACCGTTAAATGTTTCTGCTTCACTTCTAGGAATGAAATTTCATTGGTCTAGAGAAATTCTGGAATTCTACTGGTAAGTATTATGGAATCCTTTACCCTAGGAATGTGGGGAGTCTGGTGATTAGGCTCCAAAGCTGTTCTTGAATCTGAGGGTTCAGGATCCACTTATCATGAGGCACTTTTTGTTTTGTTCTTTTTGTTACGGTTGTTGTTTGTTCTTTCTGTCCTTCTTGGGTACATTTAAAATGGGTCTTAGGTTTTACTCTCCTTGGTGGCTGCATAGTCTAATTTCTGACCTTGGAGAACTGTGAAGCCAAGGGTTATTTTAAGCACTGAACAATCACAGACTTTTAAAGGCAAAAATTTATGGTTTTTTGGCAGTATGACTCTCTCATAATCTTAAAAGGCTTCCTATCTTTCCGATTATTCTCATTTCCATGTGCCAGTAAGCTCATCTATAATTCTTTTCTAGGCATAGCCCTTCCATCTGTTTTATTTCTTTCCTTTCTTGCCTTCAGAGGTCTTTCTCTCTCAATTTAATGGTATATAATATGACATTAGAAAGTAGGAAGGTCATACCTGTTACATTTCAGTATTTTTATTTATTTGCATTATTCTAAAAAATGGGCATAAAGTTTCTGAGGCAGGGACACATTATTACTCATAGCAGTAACTGCATTAGTTCATTTTTTTTTAAAGATTTTATTTATTTATTTGACAGAGAGAGATCACAAGTAGGTAGAGAGGCAGGCAGAGAGAGAGAGAGGAGGAAGCAGGCTCCCTGCCAAGCAGAGAGCCTGATGCAGGACTTGATCCCAGGACCCTGAGATCATGACCTGAGCCGAAGGCAGCGGCTTAACCCACTGAGCCACCCAGGCGCCCCTGCATTAGTTCATTTTGTCTCATTTTTTCCCTTTCTTGGGTCATGTGATGAAAGCCAGATAGATGGGACCTTACATGTACCTGGCTCTCTACTCTAAATGAGGAATCCCCAAAATATGAATCTGAGTGTTTATATAGGAGGACAAATATTTCTCTTCTCCTGAGAGAGGGAAAGTAATCTTTACTCCCTCATATATACAAATTCTCCTTGGAAAGAGAAGGCAAACCTCCTAGGTTCTTATTCTTTGGAATGCGTGGAAACATCTGGAGGTGTGGGAATGGGATTAAGCAGACCTCTCCCAGTTTACAACCCCCCATAATAACTCCATAGCCAAGGTTGCATTCCCCTTTGATAGACAACACACACCTCTAGGGAGATGAATCTCAAATCCTCCCTGAGGTAGTTTGTTTATTCAGTTATCTTTTTACTTCCAAGGCTTCTCCTTAACCCAAGTTGCAGTAAAATGCATTTCAAAAACCATAACATGAACATACTCACTTTCTGACAATGCCCTTAACCTAATTTTAACCCTGAAATTTTGCAATCTGCTGATATATTTTACAGGGTATTTTTCACACAAAGTCATTTTTTACAACTTAACCAAAATAATAGCTTTTTATTGAAAGGACAATTCTGTTATAAATGCCAAAAGCTATTTATATTTTCCAAGAAATAATAGAAAAGGTTTGTGTAGTGATAGTTTAAGCTTCTAAAGGGTTATTATATTTCCACTGTGTATTATGCCATAATGATTGTATTAATGTAGAAAATCGATAAATGTACCCTAGTTATGGTATTATTTACTATATTAATTTTATGTTATGGTTATGTTGGATTAACAAGAAAGTCCAGTAGCTCTGCATTTTCAGATAAGTCCTTTCTATCTCAGGGCAAGTTTGTATATATGCTTAATACACATTGATCATTAAAATTATTCAGTTGCTTTTTGAATTGCTTTGGATAGGTCTATGCCACAGTGACTGAACTTATTAATAAAAAATTCTGTAATCTTTTCTAAGAAATGTTTGATATCACATCTGAAACATGATTTATAACATAAGATTATATCTAAGAGAAAAGCTATATTTCCCCATAATGTCATATTTGATGAGATTTTCCCTGAGTCTGAATTCTTTGATATATAATTAGTTTTGATTTACTGTTGAACACATGCACACTTTCAAATGTTCATAACATTTCATTCCTATTTTAGTTATCTTTTGCTCATGAGTGCTTGTATTTTGGTTCTTGAATTCATGTGCATTATCGCAGATATGATGGAAGTCCTCTGGGCCTGCAGTCTACCACCCCCTCTTTTCTCACATCCAGGATTATCCTGCGCTGTGAGGGGCATTTTCTGAGGGGCATTTTATGAGGGTGTGGGGCACCTCATCGTGTACAACCAAGCTTCTTCCTATGCCCACTTCTTGTGTAGCATACAAGCTGACCAACAGAGGATACATCTGAGGAACAGGCTCATGCAGGCCCTCAAATTGGTCCCAGGGCTAGTTGGACAGGCAGTTATGAGATCTGGTGTACAAGGAGCATATTTAAGCAAGGATGCCATAGGGCTTTGGGTGGGTCCTTCTTTTGGTTCTGGACTTAGTGTCCCTGTGGAGAGATACGGCTTAAAGAGGGCCAGAATGGGTCTTTCAAATGGTGACACTCGAGAAAGCAATACCAGTTTCATAAGTCTGAAGATATTGGTGTGAGTGTTCTGGTAAATACTGACATGGAAATTTTTGCTGAAGGTGTTCCCACATTTAATGCTTATATCACTTTTCTTCCGGATGTGTGTTCTCTTATATAAAGTGACATATGTGTTCAAATTAATTTTTATAGTCATAGGTTTCTCTGTATGTAATAAAAATTGAGAACTGACTGCTGGCAGATTTTCCCTATATATCTTAAATTCATAAGGTTTCTCCAATTTGTGTTTGTTAATTTGTAGTGAGATGGGATTTCAAATGGAAAATTCTCGGGACTTTGGGAATTGGTTAAAAAGGTATTGAGGGACCTGAAAAACCAAAAGGGAATAGTGAAATACCACACAGATAATAGTTGTGGGAGAAAGCTCTCAGCTCTAGGACTGAGGAACAATGAGAAGAAGATGAGGATAGATATCATGAGTTAGAAATATGAAGGAAGGCCTGACCTACCTGAGGGGACACTTTTGCTGCTGGTGGTATATCAGATGGACTGTGATCAAGCTGGTCCTGAGAATGCCAGAAGAAATCAAGGACTGGGAACTAACTATTGCTTCTAAGATAAAGAACCATGGTTGGCATGATGCTGACTGGAAGAGGGAGCATTTAGAATTGACCACATCCCTTTTCCGTCCTCTTAAAGTGTCCTTCAAATTATAGTTCCCCTGTTGGTGGAAATCATAGTTTCAACATCAGGTAGCGAAGTGCAATGTGAACAACCTGTAAGAAGCTATCTGGCTGGTCCCCCAGCCACATTTAAGAAGAATGGTAGTTTGGGTCTCTGATGTTGATGAATTAAGTACCCAATAGTGGCAATAAAAGGATCAGATGAGGGGAAATACATTTTTTGACTCATGCAGATTAGTTTCATTGGCACTTTTTATTTGAATCCATAGGTAAGACTGACAGGAATAGAATATGCTGTTCTTTCCATCTGACATTTGAAACTGTCCTCTACAATGAATGCCCTCTGATGAACATTAACATGAATACAAAGATATTCATATTCTATGCACATTACAAAAGTTCCTTTGCATATCTCTTCTCCACATATTCTTCTCACCAATATTCCAGTTGTTTCCATGTCACTCTAGATCCACTCAAACCATTGGCCACTGCCAATGTATCAGGAGCTATCTCTTAGTCCAGGCAAACTGGAAAATCAAATGTATGGTCTGAAATTCTTCTCTTTGGAGAAGTTCTCTTCAGTACTATTTTTCAAGAGCATTCCTGAATAGAACCGTGATGCTACAAAAGGCCACTCCTTGGTTCAGGAATATAGTGCAGAACCATCTATAAAATTCTGAGTTTTTTTTCCTCCTCAGTCAACTTGTCAATGGCATTTTCCATGAAGACATAGATGTAGTATGAGGGAAAACAGCCAATATAGGAGGAGTTGTCAAAAAATAATTTTCTGGGGGTGCCTGGGTAGCTCATTCGTTAAGCCTCTGCCTTCAGCTCAGGTCATGATCCCAGGGTCCTGGGATTGAGCCCTGCATCGGGCTCCCTGCTCTGCGGGAAGCCTGCTTCTCTCTCTCCCACTCCCCCTGCTTGCATTCCCTTTCTCTCTCTCTCTCTCTGTCTGTCAAATAAATAAATAAATAAATAAATAAATCTATCTTTAAAAAAGTAATAATTTTCTGTGTCAGAGAAGCATGGAATAATGCTTTGATTCTCAAGCCCTGTGTATAGAAACTGCATTTCTCCTATTGGAAATTACCAGAACTATTTATAATATTCCCATTTTAATAATGTTTATAATTATAATTTTATAAGTTTCCCAACAGACTGGCTTGCATTAAAACCTGGGCCAGCTTCAGGCTCCTCTGAAAACTTAATTTTATGGGTTTCCATAAATTAGTAAGAAAAGCATACTCCAAAGTCGTGTACATTGTCTCAAGAATTCAAAGAGAACTACAACTACTGTACTTGTTTTTTAGTAGTAAAAAAGTGAAAATGAAGTAATTTACCTTTCACTTTGGAGGGCATGTCACAACTACTTCACAGAAGCATGACCGAAGTGATTAGCCCTTGAGTTTTCATAGGATTTATTCTCTCATCTTTTGGCTCCTGTGTATCTTATTAGATCATCTAAGACAATCCCTGGCTCCTGCTTATTTGGTTTAATTTTCATGAAGCCATCAATGTAGGGGAAGAAATGCCCTATTTTGTAGTATTTTCTATGATGCAAACCTAAGCAGACTAGAGTTTGGTGAAGAAATGGAGAGTTAATTTGGTTCTAAACAACTTTCAGCTATGTTAGGTAAAAGCTGACTTCTCTTCATGTTTTTTCAAATTGTTAAAGAGGGGAAAAAAAGCAATAGTCCTATTAATAGCTGTAAACCAGGTACCAGCACCCTTCTGCAAAAGCCTGTTGAGCCTCTCGACATTCGCTTGCTTAGGTCTAGCCATGTGGACAAGTGCAAACACCGGGACCACAACACCTGTGGGCAGGGCAGCCCGTGGTAGGGAGGGGCCGGGACCTCTTCCTGCACAACTTCAGTGGGAGGCTATGGGAGCAGTTCGCCCATTTTCCTGTGGGCAGACTTGGACTTGCTCTTCTTTTGGGAAGCGACCACGTCGCACCTGCGCCACCTCGCCATGGTCACGTGTCACTGCTGTGACTGTGTGGGTGTCCACCTCCCCTACTTCCACGGCACCTCCATTGGCCTTGGCACTGCTTAGCCCAGATGACCGACCAGCAGCTCTTCAGTTCTAACCTCAACACTGACAGTAACTTCGCATTACTTGTGGAGAAACAAGATCAAGCAAGAAATGGAGACTCTTTTGAAAAAGCTCTAGCAGAGTGGCAGAGGTGAGGATTTGTAACTCATGTACAATATATATTTAAATCAGTGGATTAAATGTCAGGGGGTGGAAAGTGAAGTTGACACATTTGGAAATGAGAATACCGTAGTGGTTATGAAACAGAGGCAGCATTCAGTGAACACCTACACCGATTTCCTCGTCAGCCCTTCTTTATTCCCTGCTGTGAAGTCCACGGTCCTGGACTGTACCAGCCTGCCTTACTCACTCAAGGGCAGCCTCCTCTGCCTTTGACAGAATACTGGCTGTACTCGATTTAAACTCTGGGTATGTCCGGTTTCTAGCAGAAGATCAACTACGTATCAGTGTACTATTAGTAATCTTTAAAAAAACAGAAAGCAGAAGGTGCTAGGTGAGCTGTCTTCTGGACTGCTGTGGGGAGAGAGCAGGAATATGATAGAGTGTGGCGCAGGGGTCATCCTTGGCTCTGCCCCAGGAAGCCGCAGGGCCTTGGAGGCCCCCTGGGACTGTGAGAAGTCAGGGCACCAGAAGAAGATGGTAAACATTTCTTAGATATCAGCGTGACCCTCTTGGAACTCCCTCATGTCACTTGTTCTGTTGCCTTCAATGGCTTCATGCATCCCCACCGTCCAGATGCTGAAAGAAGAATGCAGAGAAACTCACTCATACCAGGTATCAGTGGCTTTGCTAATTTGTTTTTTAAAGATACTGTTTCTAAAATAGCAGCTGAAATTGGTGGAATCACTTGATTGAGTTTATGGCTGTACATAGTTACCTGCGGAGATCCACCTGTGTTCAGCCGGTGGCTCTTACTCCCAGCTTCCCTGGGTGTTTGGTGGAGGGAGCAGAGGTTCTGTGGGAGTCCCCTTGGTCTTGCCTTTCATAGTAATAGCGCATATTCCATGAGGTAAGAAGCCAGTGTCTGCCAGTTGTTAAGTATATCTGCTCACACTAAGCACCTGGTACATGGGAATATAATCACAGGATGCGTCCTTAGGCCCACTGAGTTCACTGTCATACAGACTTGGATGAAAACACCATTTATCATATTATCACTATCTGCTTATTTTGACTTGCAGAATATTGTGGCATTTTGGGGCCTTCAAGAATGAATACCAATTTTGAGCCTGTATTTAGTACCTTTTTAAAAGCATGGCTGTCTCCTTTTTTCCCATGTACCAGTCACCAAAGAAAATGGTGGTAAATACCTTTGGGAAGACTAAGAGAAAACTTTACAATATGTGTGGCAGTTATTCAGGGTCATTCCTCCACGGGAAGTAGCCTTCCTATCAATCACAGTTTGCGTCTGTGAACTCTTGGATTTATAAATACTGGCTAAGCAGCTGTGACTTCAGTTTTGGTTTCTCAATTCTGTTTGGTCACTAGACCTATTTTTTTTTTCCTGCTATATAAAGTACTTTCTTAGTTTGGGCTGTCTAACAAAACACCTGGGTAGTTTATAAACAAAAGACAGTTATTTCTCATGGTTCCGGATGATCTCAGCGTGCCAGATGATTTGGTTCTGATAAAAATCCTTTTCCAGTAGACTTCTCATTGTGTCCTCACATGGTGGGAGGAATGAGGGAGCTTTCTTGGGCCTCTTTTATAAGGGTATTACTATCATTCATGAGGGTTTCAGCCTCATGACCTAATCACCAAAGGCCCCACATTCTAATATCCTCACATCGGGCATTAGGATTTCAACAGATGAATTTTGAAGAGACACAGCATTTAGACCATAGCAAATAATATTTACTATGCTGCTCATATATTTTATATCTAAGGACACTATGGTTGATTAGACACTGGTCAAAAACTAAAAGCCAAAAAACCCATGTTCTTAGCATTCAGATTATGACTTCATGCTTATGTCCTATTCCAATAATTACCACTACCGTCTCACTGGAAGTTAAGCAGTGCCACTTGTTTATTAATATTCTGGTAATCTGGGCGCCTGGGTGGCTCAGTGGGTTGGGCCGCTGCCTTCGGCTCAGGTCATGATCTCAGGGTCCTGGGATCGAGTCCCACATCGGGCTCTCTGCTTGGCAGGGAACCTGCTTCCTCCTCTCTCTCTCTGCCTGCCTTTCTGCCTACTTGTGATCTCTCTCTGTCAAATAAATAAATAAAATCTTTTAAAAAAAATATTCTGGGAATCTTTTTTTTTTTACTTTGAAATCAGAATGTTCAAAACCCAAATTTGTCATTTTCTTTCTGCAAACTCTGTGGTGCAGAAATATCTCTTCCTTATCAGGGTTTTTAAACAATTATGGAACAGAAACATGCAGCACCCTTCAGTATCTCAAAGCACTTGAATCGACAGATCCTCACAATCAGTCACAGATGTTCATTGATTAATTATGATACCGCAGAGCGCCATGGATTACTAGCATCCCATTGCCATAAGCAAGGGTACCAGCTCTGTTTTCAAGACCAAGGACAAAAAGAATTATCGTTAAGATTTCATTTTGAGGGCTTGCTTTCCACTACCTTCCTTGGTACTAATTTTATCTTGATCTCACTTTTCTTGTAATACTTGCCAAACATCATCAATTAGCGATTAACACACACTGTTTAGTTCATTCAGTCATCATAGTCATTGGGCCAAAGCTACAAGTTCGTTAGGTATAGAGTCTTTTTCAAGTTACCAAGTATTCGTTTTTATGAAATGTTTTGCTACTGTAACATGAATATAATATTTCACTGGTCTCTGGAAATAGTTTTCTTATTACCTTCCACTTGATGACTAAGCCAATTTTATATATACATATACTATATATATATATATATATATATATCTGTAAATTTTTATTTTATAGTAGTATCTCACTTTTGTTAGGGTAAGCTAGTCTCTATGACAGTAATTACTAAATCACCAAATCCCCCTAACAACATACTTAGGTTTGTTTTTTGATCTCATGAAGTCTGTTGTGGCTCCAGTAGCTATCTTTCAATTAGTGACTTAATGTTTCAGTCAACATTTGCCTTGTAGATAGGCTATGTCAGGAGTAGAGGTGAGATGAATGTTCACACACTGGCTCTTATATACTTCAACATGGGCATGTCAGCCATAACCTCTGCTCAATACTCATTATTCATAATTGTCACATGCCCTGACTTAACAAGTGTTGAGAAATGTGGGGGGAGGGGGCACATGGCTGTAAGGGGAACAGTAAATTGAGAGACTCAAATAAACATCAATACTCTTTAATCATTTTAATATGGAGATTAGATCACTCAGGATAGTTCTTAATTGATAGAAATTTAGATTACTTCCTTTTTTTTTTTTTTTAAGATTTTACTTATTTATTTGGCAGCTAGAGATCACAAGTAGGCAGAGAGGCAGGCAGAGAAAGAGAGAAGCAGGCTCCCTATTGAGCAGAGAGCCCGATGTGGGGCTCATTCCCAGGACCCTGAGATCATGACCTGAGCCGAAGGCAGAGGCTTTAACCCACTGAGCCACCCAGGCGCTCCATAGATTACTTCCTTCTTTTTTTTTTTTTTTTTTTATTTTTATTTTTTTTTTTTAAATTTATTTTTTATTTTCAGCATAACAGTATTCATTATTTTTCACCACACCCAGTGCTCCATGCAATTCGTGCCCTTTATAATACCCACCACCTAGTACCCCCAACTCCCACCCCCCACCCCTTCAAAATCCTCAGATTGTTTTTCAGAGTCCATAGTCTCTCATGGTTCACCTCCCCTTCCAATTTCCCCCAACTCCCTTCTCCTCTCTAACTCCCCATGTCCTCCATGCTATTTGTTATGCTCCACAAATAAGTGAAACCATATGATAATTGACTCTCTCTGCTTGACTTATTTCACTCAGCATAATAATCTCTTCCAGTCCTATCCATGCTGCTACAAAAGTTGGGTATTTGTCCTTTCTTTTTTTTTTTTTTTTTTTATAAACATATATTTTTATCCCCAGGGGTACAGGTCTGTGAATCACCAGGTTTACACACTTCACAGCACTCACCAAAGCACATACCCTCCCCAATGTCCATAATCCCACCCCCTTCTCCCAAACCCCCTCCCCCCAGCAGCCCTCAGTTTGTTTTGTGAGATTAAGAGTCACTTATGGTTTGTCTCCCTCCCAATCCCATCTTGTTTCATTGATTCTTCTCCTACCCACTTAAGCCTCCATGTTGCATCACCACTTCCTCATATCAGGGAGATCATATGATAGTTGTCTTTCTCTGCTTGACTTATTTCGCTAAGCATGATACACTCTAGTTCCATCCATGTTGTCGCAAATGGCAAGATTTCATTTCTTTTGATGGCTGCATAGTATTCCATTGTGTATATATACCACATCTTCTTGATCCATTCATCTGTGGATGGACATCTAGGTTCTTTCCATAGTTTGGCTATTGTGGACATTGCTGCTATAAACATTCGGGTGCATGTGCCCCTTTGGATCACTACATTTGTATCTTTAGGGTAAATACCCAATAGTGCAATTGCTGGGTCATAGGGCAGTTCTATTTTCAACATTCTGAGGAACCTCCATGCTGTTTTCCAGAGTGGCTGCACCAGCTTGCATTCCCACCAACAGTGTAGGAGGGTTCCCCTTTCTCCACATCCTCGCCAGCATCTGTCATTTCCTGACTTGTTGATTTTAGCCATTCTGACTGGTGTGAGGTGATATCTCATTGTGGTTTTGATTTGTATTTCCCTGATGCCGAGTGATATGGAGCACTTTTTCATGTGTCTGTTGGCCATCTGGATGTCTTCTTTGCAGAAATGTCTGTTCATGTCCTCTGCCCATTTCTTGATTGGATTATTTGTTCTTTGGGTGTTGAGTTTGCTAAGTTCTTTATAGATTCTGGACACTAGTCCTTTATCTGATATGTCGTTTGCAAATATCTTCTCCCATTCTGTCAGTTGTCTTTTGATTTTGTTAACTGTTTCCTTTGCTGTGCAAAAGCTTTTGATCTTGATGAAATCCCAATAGTTCATTTTTTCCCTTGCTTCCCTTGCCTTTTGCGTTGTTCCTAGGAAGATGTTGCTGCGGCAGAGGTCGAAGAGGTTGCTGCCCGTGTTCTCCTCAAGGATTTTGATGGATTCCTTTCGCACATTGAGGTCCTTCATCCATTTTGAGTCTATTTTTGTGTGTGGTGTAAGGAAATGGTCCAATTTCATTTTTCTGCATGTGGCTGTCCAATTTTCCCAGCACCATTTATTGAAGAGGCTGTCTTTTTTCCATTGGACATTCTTTCCTGCTTTGTCGAAGATGAGTTGACCATAGATTTGAGGGTCTATTTCTGGGCTCTCTATTCTGTTCCATTGATCTATGTGTCTGTTTTTGTGCCAGTACCATGCTGTCTTGATGATGACAGCTTTGTAATAGAGCTTGAAGTCCGGAATTGTGATGCCACCAACGTTGGCTTTTTTTTTCAATATCCCTTTGGCTATTCGAGGTCTTTTCTGGTTCCATATAAATTTTAGCATTATTTGTTCCATATCTTTGAAAAAGATGGATGGTACTTTGATAGGAATTGCATTAAATGTGTAGATTGCTTTAGGTAGCATAGACATTTTCACAATATTTATTCTTCCAATCCAGGAGCATGGAACATTTTTCCATTTCTTTGTGTCTTCCTCAATTTCTTTCATGAGTACTTTATAGTTTTCTGAGTATAGATTCTGTGTCTCTTTGGTTAGGTTTATTCCTAGGTATCTTATGGTTTTGGATGCAATTGTAAATGGGATTGACTCCTTAATATCTCTTTCTTCTGTCTTGCTGTTGGTGTAGAGAAATGCAACTGATTTCTGTGCATTGATTTTATATCCTGACACTTTACTGAATTCCTGTATAAGTTCTAGCAGTTTTGGAGTGGAGTCTTTTGGGTTTTCCACATATAGTATCATATCATCTGCGAAGAGTGATAATTTGACTTCTTCTTTGCCAATTTGGATGCCTTTAATTTCCTTTTGTTGTCTGATTGCTGAGGCTAGGACCTCTAGTACTATGTTGAATAGCAGTGGTGATAATGGACATCCCTGCCGTGTTCCTGACCTTAGTGGAAAAGCTTTCAGTTTTTCTCCATTGAGAATGATATTTGCGGTGGGTTTTTCATAGATGGCTTTGATGATATTGAGGTATGTGCCCTCTATCCCTACACTTTGAAGAGTTTTGATCAGGAAGGGATGCTGTACTTTGTCAAATGCTTTTTCAGCATCTATTGAAAGTATCATATGGTTCTTGTTCTTTCTTTTATTGATGTGTTGTATCACATTGACTGATTTGCGGATGTTGAACCAACCTTGCAGCCCTGGAATAAATCCCACTTGGTCGTGGTGAATAATCTTTTTAATGTACTGTTGAATCCTATTGGCTAGTATTTTGTTGAGTATTTTCGCATCTGTGTTCATCAAGGATATCGGTCTATAGCTCTCTTTTTTGGTGGGATCCTTGTCTGGTTTTGGGATCAAGGTGATGCTGGCCTCATAAAATGAGTTTGGAAGTTTTCCTTCCATTTCTATTTTTTGGAACAGTTTCAGGAGAATAGGAATTAGTTCTTCTTTAAATGTTTGGTAGAATTCCCCGGGGAAGCCATCTGGCCCTGGGCTTTTGTTTGTTTGGAGATTTTTAATGACTGTTTCAATCTCCTTACTGGTTATGGGTCTGTTCAGGCTTTCTATTTCTTCCTGGTTCAGTTGTGGTAGTTTATATGTTTCTAGGAATGCATCCATTTCTTCCAGATTGTCAAATTTATTGCCGTAGAGTTGCTCATAGTATGTTCTTATAATAGTTTGTATTTCTTTGGTGTTAGTTGTGATCTCTCCTCTTTCATTCATGATTTTATTTATTTGGGTCCTTTCTCTTTTCTTTTTGATAAGTCGGGCCAGGGGTTTATCAATTTTATTAATTCTTTCAAAGAACCAGCTCCTACTTTCGTTGATTTTTTCTATTGTTTTTTTGGTTTCTATTTCATTGATTTCTGCTCTGATCTTTATGATTTCTCTTCTCCTGCTGGGCTTAGGGTTTCTTTCTTGTTCTTTCTCCAGCTCCTTTAGGTGTAGGGTTAGGTTGTGTACCTGAGACCTTTCTTGTTTCTTGAGAAAGGCTTGTACCGCTATATATTTTCCTCTCAGGACTGCCTTTATTGTGTCCCACAGATTTTGAACCGTTGTATTTTCATTATCATTTGTTTCCATGATTTTTTTCAATTCTTCTTTAATTTCCCGGTTGACCCATTCATTCTTTAGAAGGATACTGTTTAGTCTCCATGTATTTGGGTTCTTTCCAAACTTCCTTTTGTGGTTGAGTTCTAGCTTTAGAGCATTGTGGTCTGAAAATATGCAGGGAATGATCCCAATCTTTTGATACCGGTTGAGTCCTGATTTAGGACCGAGGATGTGATCTATTCTAGAGAATGTTCCATGTGCACTAGAGAAGAATGTGTATTCTGTTGCTTTGGTATGAAATGTTCTGAATATATCTGTGATGTCCATCTGGTCCAGTGTGTCGTTTAAGGCCTTTATTTCCTTGCTGATCTTTTGCTTGGATGACCTGTCCATTTCAGTGAGGGGAGTGTTAAAGTCCCCTACTATTATTGTATTGTTGTTGATGTGTTTCTTTGATTTTGTTATTAATTGGTTTATGTAGTTGGCTGCTCCCACGTTGGGGGCATAGATATTTAAAATTGTTAAATCTTCTTGTTGGACAGACCCTTTGAGTATGATATAGTGTCCTTCCTCATCTCTTATTATAGTCTTTGGCTTAAAATCTAATTGATCTGATATAAGGATTGCCACTCCTGCTTTCTTCTGATGTCCATTAGCATGGTAAATTCTTTTCCACCCCCTCACTTTAAATCTGGAGGTGTCTTCGGGCTTAAAATGAGTTTCTTGGAGGCAACATATAGATGGGTTTTGCTTTTTTATCCATTCTGATACCCTGTGTCTTTTGACAGGGGCATTTAGCCCATTCACATTTAGGGTAACTATTGAGAGATATGAATTTAGTGCCATTGTATTGCCTGTAAGGTGACTGTTATTGTATATGGTCTCTGTTCCTTTCTGATCTACCACTTGTAGGCTCTCTCTTTGCTTAGAGGACCCCTTTCAATATTTCCTGTAGAGCTGGTTTGGTATTTGCAAATTCTTTCAGTTGTTGTTTGTCCTGGAAGCTTTTAATCTCTCCTTCTATTTTCAATGATAGCCTAGCTGGATATAGTATTCTGGGCTGCATGTTTTTCTCGTTTAGTGCTCTAAAAATATCATGCCAGCTCTTTCTGGCCTGCCAGGTCTCTGTGGATAAGTCAGCTGCCAATCTAATATTTTTACCATTGTATGTTACAGACTTCTTTTCCCGGGCTGCTTTCAGGATTTTCTCTTTGTCACTTCCTTCTGATATTAAAAATTGCTCCTCTGAACTTTCTTGTTTAAATTTTTTGTATACTTATTTATGTATCTCCTTAAGATATATTTTTAGTAATGAAATTCCCAGAAGAAAAAATGCCTTATTTTCTTACTGATACTATGTGGGATAGATATTCTTCATGCCGTTTCTAATGCTAGGTATTTTCAGTCTTCATATTTGCTTATCTAGAAGAGAAGAAGTGGTGTACTTTATTTTTTATACTTATTAATTACAGATGAATTTAAACAGGTTTAATTGTCATTGCTGTGCCTTTTGGATTTCCTTATTCTTAAATTTCTAGTGATGTCCTTGGCCCAGGTGTCTGTTTTTAAATGAGAATCTTTGTTAGATTCTTCCACTTAGCTCATACAATGATCTCCTGATGCTATAGTGAAAGAATCATGCTTGTAGCCAGACTCTTTTTTTTTTTTAATGTGCATCTTTTATGGGCATTTGGAGGCCTTGGTTCTGCAACTGATCGTCATTAGAATTTTGTCTTAGTTTTACCCTTCGTATTCTTCCCAGGTGTGTGAGAAAAATTAACTATATCTTAGATTAGCCATGGTCTTAAATACTAGTATAGTTGTATGGGTTATGGGATAAAATAACCCTGTGCTCTGTAAGGTATGTAGGAATGACATGTAAGGTTTTTGTTGGTTTGTTTCTTTTGTTGTTGTTGTTAATCTTTTTTTATGTTTATAGGACATACAGCCTATCTCTGATACTGGAAATAACTGTATTATTTCAATTATTGATCTGTGTCTTTTGCTGACAGTATATCATTAATATTGAAGGGTCCATAGAAATCTATAAAAGTATTTATCACAAATGGCAGTCTGTTCTGTTTTCATGATTTAACCTATGAAACATAAAAGTGAACATTTTTTAAATTTTTTTTTAAGATTTTTTTTATTTATTTATTTAACAGACAGAGATCACAAGTAGGCAGAGGGGAAGGCTGAGAGAAAGGAGGAAGCAGGCTCTCCACTGAGCAGAGAGCCCTATGTGGGGCTCGATCCCAGGACCCTGGGATCATGACCTGAGCCGAAAGCAGAGGCTTTAACCCACTGAGCCACCCAGGTACCCCAAAAGTGAACATTTTTAAATAACACTGTTTTCTTTTAAAAACAAGTCCTTGTTCTCCTGTAGATAGTTTTAACATTTTTGAAATTCAGCTTTTAACTTTCCAGATTAGTTTACTAAGGTACCTCCGTGATAAACCACACAGTATTGTGATGGTGGCTTTGAGATGATTAATAATTTAGCAAGTATATTGTATCAGAGTTTTGGTAAAGAACTAATCTGGTCAATTTCATTCAAAATTATGAGACTTCTTGCTCACTGAGCCAATAAGTATGAGAGAATAATGGCTGATGTCTGATGCGAATCACATACATAGGTGTCTTCAGCCATCGTTCTGTTTCCAAAAGAAGCAGCTGTATCTTATTAACTCAGGGGATGGTTCTTTCTGTGCATGCCAGTTCACTTTATGTATCTTGCTGAAGAGAAAATGTTTTTTCTTTAAGATTATATTCTGGTCTCACATGTATTTACTTTCACTATTTAAAAACAGCAAGGGCTTAATTTCTTTGGCACTGCCAAAGAAGAAATGTTGTGGGGTTTGATGTAGCTTCCTCATATGTATTATACCCTGATTCGTATAAAGGTCAATCTAATTCGTCAATAAATCCTTGGAGATACTGCATTTTAGCAATTCAGGTGAATAGGCACAGATTTGCTATGGCTCATTTAGATACCTCAGTTTCAGATATTAGCAACTAGATAGTATCATCCATCTGCATTTCCTCTACACTTAACAAATAATGCTCACAATACTTTTACAAAATGTTTTTTTTCTTATGGCATAGATTTACCTCCCTTATGTATTATACTTATTTTTGCCAGACCTAACTTTGATGGATTCCTTCTTATGTTTAAACACATATGGTGCTATTTTGTCACATATTTTTTTTACCAAGTATAACAGATGACTAAATTGGACAACTTATATTTAGGGAAAGTGACATTTTCATGTTGTACACTGTAAAACACATATTGGTGGCCTGTGGGAACTTTGGATAAAACATCTTGAGAAAAATCATGTGATTCCTTTAGTCGAGAGGAGGAAGTAAAATGTGTGTGTCTGTGTGTGTGTGAGAGAGACAGCCAGTGAGAGACCAGATGATCTTCAAGATATTTTCAAGTACTAAAACTGTATAATTCCATTATAGTACTCTAATCTCCAATCCTTCCTAGCGTTGGACCAAGTCATCTTTCTGTGGGGCTCATTTACTAGTGATCAGTCATAGAAAAGCCTCCATTTAGAAATTGTGAGTTTTCTTAGAAACGTCCAGAACAGCCTTACTAAGATTCCCTTTATACTTCATTCTCTTTCCTATAAGAGGGGATACCATCTTAAGAGACGTATATAGGGTAAAAACTTGACAACTGGTTATACTAAGATGAGCCAAAGAGATGTGTTTGCTCAAGCTCAAATTTTTAGGCACAAGGCATTTGGTATGTTTCCAACTCCCAAGAATGGTATATAGTTTGGAAAAGAGTATAAAAGGAACGTGTGAATTAGTACCATGTGGAGTGTGTGTGTGATTACACACACACACACAAATATACACACAAACGGAGTGAGAGAGATGTGCTTCCTACTGAAAGAATATAAACCTTTCTTCATGTGTCTGGAAATTTTACAAGAATATATGTCATCATCTTTGTTATAAAATAAATCATAACAAAATTTTTAAAGCAGAGATCTTATAGGTGGCATTTTTATAATTCAATAAATATACATAAAACATACATACATAAAAATGAAATACATGTTTCTCTTTGCTCACTTCTGAAGAGATTAGAATAGTAGGACAAATTAAAACATGAAATCTTAAGGGAAGAAATAAAGCCAAAAATTTTTAGATAGTAAAATAGGTATTTATAGCTACAGAAGTAGTTAATGAAAAGTGTATACTCAGAAACAAATAGAAAAAATTGAAAAAAATAAACTACCCATAAAAATCTTTGTACAGAGATAGGGCAAAGTGATCAGAGATGTAAGAAAAGGTTAACTCATCCATGTTAGTATGACTGAAACACGATAATGTGAAACTTGAAAGAAAAACAGCTTAGGTTAAGAAGGTAAGCAGGAAGAAATTTTGGAAAATTTAACTCGGAGCTCTTGCAGACACAAAAGTAAGATATATATTTTTTTCTTTCTGTAGGATAGCTGACTGAGTTAACCAAAGGGTGAAGACATAGACAATAAAAGATATTATGTCTCAGGATTTGAGCTGTGGGAGATAGCTGTGGAAAAATAGTGTGGGGCTTAGAGGTTCTGGCCCCACGGCAAAGCTCTACCGAAATCATAAGGCCTGTTGGGACAGACCTTTGACTGCCTTCTTCAACAGCATATGGGAGAAACGTGCAATTTCTGGCATAATAAAGCAAAGTCTATTAAGCAAGGCATGGTATTGATATTTAATAATTGTGATAGAAAATATTAGAAACTAGGTCACTTGCATTTTCAGGCAGGTATTAAAGATTTTTCTAGAACTTCTCTTAACTGACACTGCGGGAAAGAGATGAGGGACTGACACAGAAGATGCAGTTCTTTTTAAAAAATATTTTATTTATATATTAGAGGGTTTGAGAGCTGGGAGAGATGCAGAGAGAGATAGAGAGTCCTCTAGCCGACTCCCTCCTGAGCACAGAGCAGGACATGGAACTTGATCCCAGGATCCTGAGATCTTGACCTGAGCTGAAATCAAGAGTTGGACCCTTAACCGACTGAGCCACCCAGGCACCCCAGAAGATGCACTTCTTAGGACAAATCTAAGCTCTGTCATGGGAGAGAATTAAGCGGATGTTTACTATGCTATCTCAAGAAAAATAAACCCTGAGAATAGGAAAAAAAACAAAACAAAACAATAACTATCAGAACTGGGTTTTTTGGTTTTGTTTTATTTTGTTTTGTTTTGTTTTTGACAGAGCCCCTGAGCATCATGTGGAGGGTCCAGGTCTTTGCAATAAGGCTAACTACCTCCCTTATCATGCTAGGAATCTACAGTTGCATCTTCTGTTTTGAAAATTAGTTTTCTCATTCACCATTATGTCTTTTGCTTCTCTTTTGCTCCTACTTACTGTGGGCATATCTTTGGACTCAAAGGAAAAGCTCTTTTATAGACACCCACCCAAGTACTAGGAGTATTGTTGGTTCTAGGCACTGAGGTCTCCATCCATGTCATTGCTCAGATGTAATGATACCACAACAAAATGTTAACTTTTGATGAGCAGTTACTGTCTTCCAGGTGTGATCCTAAGCATTTCATGTACAACATCTGATTTAATCCTCATGTTCCAGCGTATATATTGTATATATTGTAGAATATAATATAATCCTTGTATATATTGTAGAATATAATTGCAGAATTAGAAGGTAAATTCACAAGAAGAAAGAAAGCTTGGTCTGACTGATACAAAGTCGTTTTTAGGGTCTGATGTTTTTCATTATTAAGGCAGAAAACTTATGGCAGTGATTGCTTAAGTTCATATTCCTTCCACTATTATTGAAATGGGAGAAGAAAGTATTCTACTAAATGGAACATTTTACAACAAAAATCCAAACTATGAAAAAGATATTATAAGGATATTTAATCCTGAATGATTGAAAAGCTTGAAAAGGAGGAAAGTTATTACTCAGAAAGATGTAACATATGACTGTGCTTATAAATAAGAAAATAAGTTTTATAAATGAAGTTATTAAGATATAAGGCAAAAATAATAATAAATTAATAGTCACTATTTGCTGAGCATTTGCTGTACAACCTTACTCTAATATTTTTATATGTGCTATTTTACTTAACCTTCACAATATCCCTACTAGGAAGATACTTTTAAGGGCACTAAAATAAAGTAAATGTTTCATGTGTGCTGTTTCCCACTCTGAGCAGTGGGTGAAGGTAACAGAAGTTTTGGGTTGAGAGCACAGTCTTAGCCTAAATGAAGGATATAGAGAGGAGATGACACCATGACATTTAGTATCTGACTTTGCTACTTCAAAAGGCTTTTAAGGCTTTTAAAGCCAACTATCCGAGATCATGAAGAAAATGTGTAAATTACAGTTCTAGGAAAATTTCCGGGAAGGGTGAGGAATGAAGAACCAATACTTTGAAGATACAGACTCTGTCCCGTAGCAAAATACATAAACCTTATGAATATGCAATGAACTCTGCAGAATGGTCCAAAAGGTAAAACACATTATGTAATAAAGGAGGATGAAATAGATTATGGCAAAGTAACGAAACAGGTCTGTGTTAATTAGAAACTACTGTGCAACGTTTGGAGGATTTGTATTGATCTTTGTTGGAGAATCATTAATATGTATTATATGTAAATAAATTTAATGATTTGTGAGAATCAAATGAATGATGGACATGGAGAAATTTGAAATGACATTAAAGCACTAAATAGATGTGAAGTAATTTTAATCCCCCTCTTTAATGAAATCAGTTATTTGATTAGATATTGCAACAGTTTTTTTTTGTCTTGTTTTGTTTTTTAACCAGTTCTACATTTTCTTTAAAAAGATCAAGAGGTGTCCAGCAGGATATGTGTGTGTAGGGTGAGGGAGAGACAGAGAACGAACTCAAGAAGGGAAAGGCTCTGGGCTCAAAATTCACTAACTACTTGTAGAAACTTGGTTATTGCTCTCAGTGAGTCCGAGTTACCCCAGTTATAAAATGGAGAAATAAACAGAACTTATGCTTAGTAATTGTTTTGAAGATTAAAAGAGATTGTCTTTGTAACTACAGTGCCTGGTTTTATCTTCATTTCTTTCCACACACCAGACATATTCTTGTATTGCATTATCCTATTTTATTTTCATAAATTTATATTCACAGATTATATATATATATATAAATTTTTTTTAAATGAGACTGGTTCTGAAAAACTGAAATAGTGAAGAAAACTGTGCTGAAATACAACAAAGTTTTCAGTCAAAAACATCCATTGGGTACTTTCCATAAGCAGGTTTTTACCATGTGTTGCATTCTGGCTGGGGATAAAAATACATATTGATATAGTAAATAATAGTAATATTTCATCAGTGCCATTAAATCTGGGCCAGAGGAAGCACATAGAGTATTGAGAGAGAAAATACGTTTTCTCTTTTCATGCTTTTAGAAATTAAGGTAAGGCCTGATATGGAAATTAATGCTTGAGTTGGCTTTGAGGAAATGTAGGATTCTTTTTTTTGGGGGGGGGTGGGCAGAGATACTGGTGGGTGGACAATACAATTTCAGGAAAATATTGGCATAGAAGAGAGGTAGAAAATGTGGAATGTTTTTAAGGAATGGCATTAATTTGGTAGACTAATTAGTATCTTTAGTATCTTGTTAACTCTCATTTCTTTGTTCCTCATAATCAAACTTCTATCTATTTATCTATCTATATTTATTTTTAGGTGGGGGGAGGAAGGCGGGCAGATGGAGATGGAGAAAGAGAATCTAAAGCAGGCTCTATGCCGCACAGAGCCCAGTGTGGGGCTTGATCTCACAATCCTGAGATCAACCTGAGCTGAAATCAAGAGTCAGACTGTTTTTTTTTTTCTTTTAAACATTTATTTATTTGAGAGAGAGAGAGAGAGTATGAGAGGTGGGGGTAGGGGCTGAGGGAGAGGGAGAAACAGAATCTCAAGCATACTTCCCACTGAGCAGGGATCTGGACTCGAGTCTTGATCTCACAAACCTGAGATCATGGCCTGCGCCAAAATCAAGGTTGGGCACTTAACAGACTGAGTTACCTAGGCACCCAATCTTCTCTCTTTTAATTTATCCTCCAGAAAATTTATATACACAGCTCAGAAAGCTATTTTACCCATCATCTCTCAGATCGCTTTTGCCGTACTTCCAGGAAATCCTTTTTTTTTTTTTTTTTTTTTAAATAAAACATTGTAAATATAGTGAAGAGACTGTTCCTCTTTCATATTCCTTCTCTTCCTCTCCAGGAGTAATTGCTATTCGGACTTTGGGATTTGTCCTTCCTAGTCTGTATTTTTAAACACTTATCACATATATGTACATTCATAAATAATACATAATATCGTCTAGCATTACCCTTTTTGAACAATGTTTGGTACCATGTGTTTCTTTTGCCTGTGGTGCCACATGCCACACCTTTCCAGCACACTATCAATGCCTTGTCACCTGAACAGATCCCTTGGTCTTCCAGCTGTCAGTGCAAACACACCACATAGGTCTTGCACTCTTCCAGGGGCTTTACTTAGCCAGCTGACAAGGAAACCTTTGTAGTAATCCTGTGAGAGCTTCTTCAGAGTTTCAGTTTCCTTAACTCCATATCCTATTAAATTCTATAGCCTTTTTGTAATAACTCCCATTGGACATTTATTTAAATCACTTTGCCAAATATTTAATTGATGATTTGGTCTTGATTCTACCTACCTTCGTCAGACACCAGACCAAACTCATATTCTGGTTCACTAGGAAGAGACATTTCATGCCATCTTTTGCTGCTCATTATTTGTAATTAAATATTCACAGCTGAAAACAATTTATTTTAATAGTGAATAATCCCTTCTGAGGAATATTTTCAGGATATCCTAGGGGAAAGAAGAATAGGAAGTTACCACTTAAGAGTGCTGAAAGGCCTTCTTGGAAAGTTTTGAAACTATTTCCCCTGGCTGATACTGCCATAGGGGCTGAATTTCCCATGACTGGCATTTTCCTTATAGATCCTTCCAAGAATCTATGTATATTTCTACCTGGCTAAAGCATGATGCTTTCTGGAAAATGAAGTATACTGGGTACCATTTTAACAGGGAGATTTATAAGGTTAAATAAACTTTGTATAGGTTTTTTACTGAAAAATGAGAACCACCTATTGGCTAAATTTTAGCAGAAAAATACATATTAAGCAAATTTGAGACCTGACAAACATATTTGAAAAGCTGTTCATTTTCATTGTTTTTGGAAAAAATTCACTTAGTACTTGACCATGTTAGGGATAATATCTGTACCTGTTATGCAATCCGTATGTTAATTTGAATTCTATTAAAATGGAAAAATCACAACCATAAAAGAATTGCTCATGTAAAATAACCTCTTTACACTGTACATGTTTGTGTATCACACACATAATACACACATACACATGTATATATGATTGAAAGGTAATTAAACATGAGTTTTATATTTGCAAACTCAGATTATTCCTTTGAAGTCCATAATTTCAGAAATCTTTTGTGTAAAAAAAATTTCATATTGAGTTATGAAACACATTTCAAAAAGGGTTCTGATTTTGTCACTGTGCTACCAGTGAATTTTTGTTTCTCTGTCCTGAAAATGCAGTGATGAGAATTGGCAGGTAAAGTCTGAGTGCTAAGAGAAGGAACACATCACATGTGTTCTTTTTCCTCCCATTTTCTTTTCAGTGTTCCAAAATTCATTTTATGTACCACACCCAGTGCTCCATACTGTCTGTGCCCTCCATAATACCCACCACCAGGCTCACCCAACCCCTCCACCCACCTCGTCCTCCACAACCCTCAGTTTGTTTCTCAGAGTCCACAGTCTCTCATGGTTTGTCTCCCGCTCCGATTTCCCCCATCTCACTTCTCTTCTCCATCTCCCAGTGTCCTCTGTGTTATTCCTTATGCTCCACAAGTAAGTGAAACCATATGATAATTGACTTTTTTTGCTTGTCCCATCCATGTTGATATAAATGTTGGGTATTCATCCTTTCTGATGGAGGTGTAATACTCCATTGTATATATGGACCATGTTGTCTTTATGCATTCGTCCATTGAAGGGTGTCTTGGTTCTTTCCACTTTGGCTACTATGGCCATTGCTGCTATGAACATTGGGGTACAGATGGCCCTTCTTTTCACTACATCTGTATCTTTGGGGTAAATACCCAGTAGTGTAATTGCAGGGTCATAGGGAAGCTCTATTTTTAATTTCTTAAGGACTTGCCACACTGTTTTCCAAGTGGCTACACCAACTCACATTCCCACCAACAGTGTAAGAGGGTTCCCCTTTCTCTACATCCTCTCCAACACATGTCGTTTACTGTCTTGTTAATTTTGGCCATTCTAACTGGTGTAAGGTGGTATCTCAATGTGGTTTTGATTTGAATCTCCCTGATGGCTAATGATGATGAACACTTTTTCATGTGTCTGTTAGCCATTTGTATGTCTTCTTTGGAGAAGCATCTGTTTATGTCTTCTGCCCATTTTTTAATGTGATTGTCTGTTTTTTGGGTGTTGAGTTTGAGGAGATCTTTATAGATCTTCGGTATCAGCCCTTTGTCTGTAGTGTCATTTGTGAATATCTTCTCCCATCCCATGTGTTGCCTCTTTGTTTTGTTGGCTATTTCCTTTGCTGTGCGGAAGCTTTTGATCTTGATGAAGTCCCAAAAGTTCTTTTTTGAATTCATTTCCTTTGTCTTTGGAGACATATCTTGAAAGAAGTTGCTTTGGCCAATGTAGAAGAGGTTACTGCCTATGTTTTCTTCTAGGATTTTGATAGATTTCTGCCTCATGTTGAGGTCTTTAATCAATTTTGAATTTATCTTTGTGTATGGTGTAAGAGAATAGTCAAATTTCATTCTTCTGCACATAGCTGTTCCAGTTTTCCCAGCAGCATTTATTGAAGAGACTGTCTTTTTTCCACTGTATATATATTCTTGCTTTGTTGAAGATTATTTGACTATAGAGTTGAGGGTCCATATCTGGGCTCTCTACTCTGTTCCATTGGTCTTTGTGTCTGTTTTTGTGCCAGTACCATGCTGTGTTGGTGATCACAGCTGTGTAGTAAAGCTTGAAATCAGGCAATGTGATGCCCCCAGTTTTTTGTTTTTTTGTTTTTTTTCAACATTTCCTTAGCAATTCATGGTCTCTTGTAGTTCCATACAAATTTTAGGATTGTTTTTTGTAGCTCTTTGAAAAATGCCGATGGAATTTTGATCAGGATGGCATTGAAAGTATAGATTGCTCTGGGAAGTATAGACATTTTAACAATGTTTATTTTTCCAATCCATGAGCATGGAATGCTCTTCCATCTTTTTGTATCTTCTTCAGTTTCTTTCATGAGTGTTTGGTAGTTCCTCGAGTATAGATCCTTTAGCTCTTTGGTTAAATTTATTCCCAGGTATCTTGTGGTTGTTGGTGCTATAGTAAATGGAATCAATACTCTAATCTCTCTCTTTTTTTTTAAATTTTATTTATTTATTTGACAGAGATCACAAACAGGCAGAGAGGCAGGCAGAGAGAGAGAGAGAGAGAAAGACAGAGAGGGAAGCAGGCTCCCTGCTGAGCAGAGAGCCTGATGCAGGACTCCATCCCCGGACCCTGAGATCATGACCTGAGCCGAAGGCAGCAGCTTAACCCACTAAGCCACCCAGGTGCCCCTCTAATTTCTCTTTCTATATTTTCATTGTTAGTGTAAAAGAAAAGAACTGATTTCTGTACATTGATTTTGTATCCTGCCACATTACTGAATTGCTGTATGAGTTCTAGTAGTTTAGGGGTGGAGTCTTTTGGGTTTTCCATATAAAGTATCATGTACTCAGCAAAGAGAGTTTGACTTCTTCATTGCCAATTTGAATATATTTTATTTCTTTTTGTTGGCTAACTGCTGTTGCTAGGATTCTAATACTATGTTGAACAAGAGTGGTGAGAGTGGGCACCTGGTCGTGTTCCTGATCTCAGAGGGAAAGCTTCAGTTTTTCCCCATTGAGGATGATATTTGCTGTGGGTTTTTCATAGATAGACTTTATGAAGTTGAGGAATGTTCCCTCTATCCCTATTCTTTGAATTGTTTTAGTCAGGAACAGATGCTGTATCTTGTCAAATGCTTTTTTCTGCATCAATTGCGAGTGCTATGTGGTTCTTCTCTCTTATTGATTTGTTCTATCACATTGATTGATTTGCGAATGTTGAACCACCCTTGCATCCCTAGATAAATCCCACCTGGTCATGGTGGATAATGTCGTTCATGTACTGTTGGATCCTATTAGCTAGGATCTTGTTGAGAATCTTAGCATCCATATTCATTAGGGGTGTTGGTCTGAAATTCTCCTTTTTGATGGGGTCTTTGCTCAGTTTGGGGGTCAGGATAATGCTGGCTTCATGAAGAGTCTGGAAGTTTTCCTTCTGTTTCTATGTTTTTGAAACAGCTTCAGGAGAATAGGTATTATTTCTTCTTTGACTGTTTGGTAGAATTTTGCAGAGAATCTGTCAGGTCCTGAGCTCTTGTTTTTTGGGAGGTTTTTGATCATTGCTTCAATCTCATTACTAGATATTGGTCTTTCTCATGTTGTCAGTTTTTTCCTGATTCAGTTTTGGAAGTTTATAGGTTTCTAGTAATGCATCTATTTCATCTAGGTTGCTTAACTTACTGGCATATAGTTGTTGTTAATAATTTTTCTGATTTTTGTTTCTATTTCCTTGGTGTTAGTCATTATCTCTCCCTTTTCATTCATAATTTTATTAATTTGGGTACTTTATCTTTTCTTTTGGATTAGTTTGGCCAATGGTTTATCAATCTTATTGATTCTTTCAAAAAATACCAGCTTCTAGTTTCATTGCTGTGTCTCTAGTTTCTATCTCATTGATCTCTGCTCTAATCTTGATTATTTCTCTTCTTGAATGTGGGGTTGGCTTAATTTGTTGTTGATTCTCCAGTTCCTTGAGGTGTAAAGAGAGCTGGTATATTCTGGATATTTCAGTTTTTTTGAGGGGGTCTTGGATGGCTATGTCTTTCCCCCCTAGGACCACCTTTGCCATATCCCATAGAGTTTGGACCAAAGTGTCTTCATTCTAATTGGTTTCCATGAATTGTTTGAGTTCTTGTTTGATTTCCTGGTTGATCCACACATTCTTAAGCATGGTGGTCTTTAGCTTCCAAGTGTTTGAATTCCTTCCAAACTTTTTTCTTGTGGTTGAGTTTCAGTTTCAAAGCATTGTGGTCTGAGAATATGAGGGAATAATCTGTCTTTTGGTATCTGTTCAGCCCTGATTATTTGTGACCCAGTATATGGTCTGGTCTGGAGAAAGTTCCACATGTGCTCGAGAAGAATGAGTATTCTGTTATTTTAGGGTGGAATGTCTGTATATATCTATGAGTTCCATCTGGTCCAATGTGTCATTCAATGGTCTTGTTTCTTTATTGATTTTTCTGCTTGGATGATCTGTATATTACAGAGAGTGGCATGTTAAGATTCCCTGCTATTATTGTATTCATACCAATATGACTCTTTATCTTGATTAATAGTTGTCTAATGTAGTTGGCTGCTCCCATATCGGGGGCATAAATATTTACAATTGTTATATTTTCTTGGTGGATAGACCATTTAAGAATGAGGTAGTGTCCTTTTGTATCTCTGACTACAGTCTTTCATTTAAAATATAACTTATCTGATATGAGAATCGCTACCCCAGCTTTATTTTGAAGCTCATTAGTATGAAAAATGCTTATCCATCCCTTCTCTTTCAGTCTGGATGTATCCTTGGGTTCAAAATAGGTCTCTTGTAGACAACGTATGGACAGGTCCTGTCATTTTATCCAATCTGCAGCCCTGTCCCATTGTATGAGTGTTTAGGCCATTCACGTTGAGAGTGATTATTGAAAGATGTTTTTATTGACATCATGTTGCCTGTGAAGTCCTTGTTTCTATAGATTATCTCTGTAAATTTCTGTTCTATGAAACTCTTCAGTTCTTTTTTCTTTTATAGAACCCACCTTAATATTTCTTGTAGTCCTGGCTTGGTGTTCACATACTCTTTTAAACCTTGCCTGTCTTGGAAGCTTTTTATCTCTCCATCCATTTTGAATGTCAGTCTTGCTGGATAAATTATTCTTGGCTGCATGTTCTTCTCATTTAGTGCCCTGCATATGTCATGCCAGCCCTTTCTGTCTTGCCAGGCTTCTGTGGGCAGATCTGATGTTATTCTGATGGACCTCCCTCTTTACTTAAGGAATCTCTTCCCCCTGCTGCTCTCAAGAGCTCCTGTCTAAAATTATGATTCATCAGTTTCACAATCAGGGGTCTTGAGGTCTTTCTAGATCCTATGATCTTAGGGGGTGATCTTTCTGCTTCTAGGACACAAATGCTGGTTCCATTCACCAGATTGGGAAAATCTTCATGGAGAATTTGTTCAAATATATCTTGTAGTCTTCTTTCTTTCTCCTCCCCCTCAGGGATCCCAATAATTCTGATGTTGGAATGTTTCATGGCATCATTTATTTCCCTAATTGTTTTCATGGGTTCTAAGTTGTTTTTTCCAGGCCTCATCTTGATCCTTCTCTGTCAGTTTGTCCTCTAGATCACTAATTCTGTCTTCTGCCTCGATCACTCTAGCTGTTAGAGAATTTAGATTAGATTGGATCTCATTGATAGCATTTTTAACTTCTTCCCGGGCAACTTTCACTTCTGTCCTTATCGATTCCATGTTGTCATTAATGGTTTTCTCCAACCTAGCATTGCCTGAGTAATTGTTACCCTGAATTCCCTTTCCGATATACTGTTTATTTCCATATCCAATAGCTCTGATGGAGAAGGCACAGTCTCTGAATTTTTCCTCTGTTGGCTGTTCCTCCTGCTAGTCATTTTGGTGAGAGGTGGTTGAAGGGATGTGTAGCTGAATGTATCAACTGTGATCCAGGCAAGGTGCACCCTGGAACACTTCTGAGCAATTGGAAGTCACCACCAAAAAGAAAGAAAAAAGAAAAGAAGAGAGAGAGAAAGAGAGACAGAAAAAAAAAAAAAAAAAAAAAAGAGAAGACCAAGCCAGGATGGGCCACAGAGGTAAGATTTTAAACAAACAAAAACAGACAAACAAAAAGACTGACAAAAGTAAATGACAAGGAAAAAAAAAAGAACCTAGCCAAAAAGAACCCCAAGGATAAGATTTATATACTACCAGAACAAAAACAAATACACAGAAACACTGACAGAAGAAAAAGGTGGGAGGGTGGTTATAAATCCTCAGTGTGGGCGAGGAAGGTTATTTTGATTCTTCCTGGGTATATCTTGATATCTTTGTTGAAGGACTCAACTTCCCGGAGATAAAGGGAGATTAAAACTGGTATACATAGGGGTAGTATTGATTAGGGAAAGAGGATTACCTTGAAGCTTATATCTATATGTGTATTGAAAAAATAGAAAAGAAAAACACAGGTATCTGTATGAAAAAAGTTCAAGTTAAATGTTATTATGGAATATGTTGTATTGAACCTCTTGTTGTGGTGTTACATAGGTTGAAAAAATTAAACAGAACAAGGATAGTGAGAACTAATTAAAAATAAAAATAAAAGTTGTATCTATGAAATATACAGGTTTTAGGGCAATGCTGGGAGCTTAATATATTGTTTCCCCCAATATTGGGGTTTTACGGGGACTCTGTGGTTGTTGTCCTCTCATTCTTTTGGCTGGCTTTCTGGGCTTGGGGCCTGCCAGGTTGTTTTTCAGGAAGCCTAGCTTGGGTTGAGTCCTTCTGCCCCCTGTCAAGGGGCTCTGGAAACCAGTTTTTCAGGCTTTGTTCTCTGAAGTTTTTTGTTTGTTTGTTTGTTTTTCTTTCTTTCTTTCCTTTTTTTTTTTTTTTTTCCTTTGGCGGCTTTTTGAGGCATTTTGGGTTTAGAGGAAAGCAAACTGCACCAAGACCTCTGTTTCAGAGAGAAGCTTCAGTCTGCTCCCCTATGTATGGTCCAGAACACAGACTCCCTCTCTGCAAACTCCGCTGAGCCATGCAACCTGCTGCAGGCAGAGCACATCCCCAGCCACCATCTCAGGGGTCACCTGGAGCTCCTGCTTATCTCTGCACCCCCGTGCCTAAACCATGAACAATATTGGTCCAGGGAGCTGCTCCTGGTGTCTGTCTCTTCCAGGACTGCAGACCTCAGGTTGCCAACTCTTGTGATCGCGCTGAGGCTGGGAGAGTCCCAACCCTCTGCCTGTCCTAGAGACTGCACGCTAGGATGGAAAGACCAGGATGGAGCTGTCTCAGGGTCAGCAAGGAGTGGGTCACATCCCGGTAGTGTAATGAGTAAAGGTTCTAGGGAACACAGGCTGGCACTGTCATCAGATTGCCTCATGTGAGGGCTGGAGTGAGCCCAGCCCAGCTGTGATGCAAGCCGGCAAACCTGGGGCTCAGCTGTACTCTCTGTAGCACGGGAGGTTGCTGGCGGTGGCCATCCTGGGTCCAAGGGCTTAGGCCCATGCCCTTGACCACTTGGTTCCACCAGTTTCCCCTTAAGATCTTTTGCTCTTTTTGAGTGCTTTAAACCAGACTCCAAGATAATACTGGTTCCCAATCACAGGGCACTTTCATATTGGGGTATTACTTTCCAGTGGGTCGCTCTGGTGGCTCTCTCCCCCTTTTGTTTATCTTCTGATATCAGTCCGATCATTCCCGGTATGATTTACTTCTCCACTGGTGACTTCTGCCCCCGTAGAGATCCAGAAGTGTATAATCCCACATCTCAGGCTGATTTCATGGGTGTTCAGAGTGTTCTGGTAGATTATTAGCTCATTTTAGAGGACCAGTTGAAACAGGGGCTCCTACTTTACCATCTTGCCCCTCCTCTCCACATGTATTCTTAATTGCTGTTTGCTTTGGTAGGTATTTTGGCTGGTGAGACAAGAAAGGTCAAGTATGAATATGATGAGGGAGTAGGAGTCTGGCTGAGGACAGAGCAAAAGCTGGCGCCTTGCACCCCCTCTTCGCCCGCTCCCCTCCATATGTGTAGCATTCCTCAGGCACCCCTGACTGCCATAAAATAAATAGTTAACTTGCAGGGATCGCAATCCTGCAGAACAGGAATCTCCCTTGCTCTACAGATGTCCTAGAGACCTAAACAGGGAGGTTACCTTATCAATAGCACAAATTTCCAGAGGCAAATAACTCTCGGTTCCTGAAGCCCTAATGTCTCCCTCCCACCATAAACTGGAGGAGACTGAGGTAGAAGGGAATGTAAATGATAGCCAGATCATAATACCCCACCAAGAATCTCCCAACTATCTTGATGTTAATGTCTGACCTAAAGACGACATTGATCAGGCCATAAGGGCAAGGCCTCCCCCCGGCACCTTGTAGGCCCTCCCTAACATGTGAAAACTCTGTTGAAATCTCCCATCCCTTCACCACCTCCCCCCAACCGCGGGGTATATAACATGCCTACCCTCACAACCCAGGGCAGCAGCAGCTCTTCCTGCCCACTGGTCCTGTCCCCGTGCTTTAATAAACCACCATTTTGCACCAAAGATGTCTTAAGAATTCTTTCTTTAGTCTTCAGCTCCGAACCTCACCCCACCGAACCTGACTTAGGTTCTAGGACTTCATCAAATACAATGGATATTCTGGGATCTAGGCCTTCAGTAACATTCTTTAGCTTTGGGAATCTTGTAAAGACACTTTTTGCAATAGACCTGTGGCCTTTTTAGTAGATGGCTATTTCATATATTCATTACTAATACAATATGTTAACTGATACCTTTGGGCAACAAAATATCTTTTTCACTCACATATCTCTTCTTCTGTCTAAAGGAACAAAAATTATGTACAAGGTTATCAAAATTTCAGTATTCTTTCTTATTAGCTAGGGGGTGTGCTCTCAGTTTCTCTGAGTATCACTCATGGGGCCTAAATTGGAAGAGTAAAGTTTATGCTTAGGTATGTAAGCTTTTTCACTGAAATTAGGAGGGGGAAAAAAATAGTGGGAGATTTCACAAGTGCGAAGATTTGCAGACATTTTAAATTATGGTTGATTAATAACACATGGAAAGCACAATAATGAACAGAATATTCTCTTATAACTCACTGGAATCATGAGTTTGTATGGGTGGTATTGTAACATTTCATAATTTTTAAAAATATTGCCATTATTTCTCAAGTTATATTTGATATTAGTTTAAGCATCAACTGTGGTAAATACAGCACAGTGATAGATATGTTAGTTATATGGCTTTTTTTTTTTTTTTAAAGATTTACTTACTTATTTTTAGAGAGAAAGCATGAGCAGGAGAGGCAGATAGAGAAAGAATCCCAAGAAGACTCCATGCTGAACGTGGAGCCCTACTTGGGGCTTGATCTCAGGACCCTGAGTTCACGACCTAAGCTAAAACCATGAGTCAAACAGTTAACCAACTGAACCACCCAGGTACCCCATGTTATATGGTCTTCTTAAAATTTACATTAACTTTAGGTTTACATTGAAATAAAACTGGAGGACAGACACTCCGGTGTTTCACAATTTGTGCTCTTGGCACCCTTAGGACAATTCATTGCTTATTAACCAGCAGCTACACAGTCGACTTATGACTGTTCACTAATGAAGAAAAGTTATTTTGCTGCAACTGATTTTTATTGAAGAAAAGCCTAGGGGTCATATCTACAGTGGGTTAAAACTGACTGAGATTAATTTAAATTCATTCAGCAGTCCAGCTGAGACAACTCTGGTAAGGTGGTAGTCATAATTTATCTGTCTGAAAATGTTCTGACCTTATTTGCTTACCAAGCTATGAATGAATGATTTTTAAATGGCTCAGCATTCAGGATGAGTGTTGGCAAGTAAAAATCCCATAACCCAAGAGGAATAATGTGACAGCAGAAGTTTAAAGCCTAAGTCCACAGCAGGGACTCTCAACATGAAATTGCCTCTTTCAAAGCATTCATGTTTAAATCTCTTCTCTAACCTCTCTTCCTTCCTCCCTTTTTCCTTCCTCCCCTCCCTCAACTCTCCCTTCTTCCCTCTCTCCTTCTCTCTTTCTAGAACTTAGTGTCTATCCTAGAAATGATTTGTATTTGTAAACAATATGCAAGAATGATTTCTATTTTAAAGGAATCTGCATTTCTAGAATAAGCAGAACAAGAGAACTAGCTCTGGACAACATATGAAAAAAACTTGCGTTTTATTTAGTCATTTAGTAAGTTAGTTTTGTTTCTTTTTTTTTTTTTTTTTGTACATTAAATCTCATGGCCATCTGGAAACAAAATTGTAGAATAGATGGAATTTGCTTTTCTTCTCCCTGCCTGATAGCACCTCTCTTCCAGTTTCTGTGTTTTCTTCCCTGAGCAGAGAGGCTTTCCTGCTTTTCCTTATTTTGGTATTTCAAATAAAGCTTTTGTATATGGAACATGTTAACTTTGTTAACTCCCATACATAATGAACCTTGGTTCAGAAAGGTCAGGTGACATAAACAATGCCAGTCAGTAAGTGGTCATGGCAGAACCAAAACCCAGGTTTTCTGTCTTCTGACACATACGTCAGCATTCGTTTTTTGTTGTTTTGTTGTTTCTTTTTTTTTTTTTTTAATTTAAATTCCATTAGCCAACATATAGTACATCATTAGTTTCAGCTGTAGTGTTCAATAATTTATCAGTTGCATATTTCTGCATTCTTTCCATGGCCTTACTTCAGAAAGGTATTGGTTAGTTAAATCTTATGTGGTATTTATGTATGATAAAAATGTCCTTCAGTTTTTATCCTAGGATACATTGTATTGGGGACAATTTCTAAATCCGATGAGAAGAACATCAAGTGGTAGAATTTCAGTCACTAGCAGGAGTGTATTAGCTGTGAAAATACTGTAAGAAAGGTCTTTTTGGTATCTGCTCACCAGATAAGCTCTAACTGACTTCACCTGTATATTATGCTAAGCCTTGCAAATATGATCATTTACTTATACCACTTTTTGATAGAAAATTCAAATGCTGGCAGTAGACATAAACAAGGAAATTATAGACACATGGCACAATTATTTAGAACACAGGCTTTGATATGAAGCAGTGGGATGAAGTACTGATAGTATCTTACTACCTTTATGACCAAGGTTTGGTTAATTAACCTTGCACAATCTTATTTGCCTTAGTAGAAAATGGGAATGATTGGTTCTAATACTCAGCTTTTATGTATATGACTGTATTGATTGCCCACTCTTCAATTTTTTGAGTCATAGTGACTCTTAAAAAGTTATACCACTTTTCAGATGACTGCTTTGTTTTAGTCTAGTACTTTTTCAACCTACAACTTAATAAATTATCTACTTTAAACATATTGACACTTAAGTTTCAGGCAGAAACATATTGACTAATTTTTTCAAAACATTGTCTTTTGGTTAGAGAATATTCTACAAAACGATTTCCAGTCACCATGTTAGCATGTTTCTGTGCTTCGAAGTGAGAGGTATAAAGAGGTAGATGCTTCTTTGACACTTCAGTCTGTTGTGAGCACACACTAGTTTCATTTATTTTGAAGTGCTCTCAGATTTTGTCTTTATTTTGTGCTTCAAGTTTTTTTTTTTCCCCTGTGCTATAACTCTTTTCAAGTGCAATTGGAGTTTGAGTGTGGAATAACCATGTACCTCCCAAAAGGCTTACCTGTCTGAAAGTCAATCACATGGCTCTTTCCTTTCGTATTATTTCCTTTCCTGATGTGATGTCTTTGTGCCCTTTTCCACCTACCTCCTCCTGCTATTCAGTAATTTTTTTCCTCCTTTGTTCAATATAATAAGTTATCATGGTATTGCATGTTCTTTTAGCTGTTCCAGTTTTTATCTTTGAACATTGTTTGGGTGTTTTCAGTTGGGATAAAATGCACCATATTTTTTTTTTCCATTAAGATTAATGGAACTATTTTTATTTTATTATTTAACATCTTTGCAACTAACAGCATGGTTTTTATAAACACATTAAAATCATTTCGTGAAGGGTATCAGTTGGTAAATAATGAATGCTTGGAGTCCTCTAAATGTCCCCACTACTATCTTGGCTATATGAGTCTTCCCCAGAATATTCTCCCCAGATCTTCCCCAACATTAGACTGGACTCAGAAAAAATCCTTCAGAATTTTACTCCATCATTCATGCTGGCTTACATTCTGAATGGTCTACATTCTTGCTACTTACTGCTTTTATTTAATATTGTGAAAATTCCTTTTAGTGATGATAATAATGGGACCCATCACAAAAGGTTGTTTTAGGAATGAAATTCTGTAATGCAAGGAAAGAACTAATATGTTTAATACCCAGTAAATATTCCATGACTGTTAGTTGTAGTTATTACATTATTATGATAAAAATAATTTTAAAAAATCTGTGTATTTGTTATAAGTAAACACTTCAAGTATATCAGTTTTATAAATATGTTGTGGTAAGTATAAGCTTCTATATTTAGTGTCTTCAGCTATATTTTATCAGTGAGGAATAATATATTTCATTTTGAATTGGATATCCAATGGATTGTATAAAATCCAAAATAAATGACACATAATTAAAATTAGAAATCCTTGCAATTGGTTTATTTATTTTAAAGATTTTATTTATTTATTTGAGAGAGAGAGAGACCATGAGAGGGGAGAGGTCAGAGGGAGAAGCAGACTCCCATCCCAGCAGGGAGCCTGATGTGAGACTTGATCCTGGGACTCCAGGATCATGACCTCAGCTGAAGGCAGTTGCTTTTGAGCCACCAAGGTGCCCCTGCAATAGGTTTATTAAAGAACCTAGGTCAAATATTAATGCAGAAAAATCCTCTGTATAAATATGTATATATGTAATCAAACATCCTTCATTATAATCAATGCAAGATTATAAGTTTGTTGATAACATTTTCATGGAATCAGTATATGACTCAAACTTAGGTACATACTGGTTATCATGGCTGATTTAATTTATATGATGCTTGCATTATTTGTGTCTTATTCACACAAAACATGTGAATATTTTTCTTTTAGTCTTCTGAGAGATAATTGGCCATCTTGAACTATGAGAAAAGCAAAACCAACCAATTCTCCCTCTTTTTAAGTTACATTCTTAACTTTCGTCATTTATTGCTGAGTATTTACTGAGTATTCACTGAACAAAGAGTACCTATCAACCTTTGTAGACTACAAGGGAGGGTAGGCATAGTTTTGAGCATCTTGTGTGTGCTGCCTCTGAAGGCAGGCTCTCTGGATCTGATAGGACACTGGGTTGGTTGCATCAGTTAAGTGACCCCTGAAGAAGTTACTCATGCTCTCTGTCAGTTTTATTATCTGTATAAGATAGAATAAAAATAATATATACCTTATAGTGTTGTAGTGAATACTTAGTTAACACATTCAAAACTTTTAGGATAGCACCTGGCAAAGAGCACATATTCTATTAAAGTCCATTATTTTTAAAAATAACAGTTGTCATGTTATAGCCCATTGAGAATAATTAAGTGATGTCAGTTTGGACATTGAAGAATATACTGAATATGTGTTTCTGATGCTGATGTTTTTATTTTCATAAAAGTAAATGCTCTGTTAATTTTAAAAAGAGGACCAACATATGTTGTTTAGTGTTAACTAGTATTATTTTATTGTTGAATGTAAAATAAAAAACTCCTTATTTAGGATTATTCTGGGCATGAAAATGAAAATCATTAAGGTGGGATAGAGAATTATTAAAGATAGGACATATACCATAAATTTTAGTTTGATTTTAAACTCATTAACTGAGTTTTAGAAATGGAGAGAAAGCGCAAATTTCTGAAATGTAAAATATTTCTGTGCAATGCATCTCTTCTAATGGCTGTAACAGATGCAATTACATGTGGCCTCTCAAAGAGCAGGAAATCAAATTAGGGTTGTACTTAAAAAATAGAGTTTTTGAGTACTGAGAAAGAACAAGCTCCAGTGTAACAGAAAGGGATACAAGATAGAAGAAGAGCTGCAAGTTCTGCTGAAGAGTGGGATATGGAAGGAAAAAGAAAAAAAAAAAAAGAAAAAGAAAAAGATGTGACAAGTCATGTGGAGGATGCCAGAAAAAATGAAAAGCATCATAAGAAGGGTAGATGAGGAAGGATTCATAAGAACGAGACCAAGAAGAAATGAGAAAGAGGGTAAGGTTGGAAGGAGAGTTTGCAGAACCTATGGGAATAGAAGTTTTATAGCATAAGACATTAATAAAGCCTCAGGCATAAATGAGTATTTTCTGGAAAAAAAAAAGATAAAAAAAAAATCAAGGAAGAAAACAGGGAAAACTATAAGAAAACAAAGAAATGATAGAGCTATGACATTATTGACATCTAACTGTTAAATGTCTGTCAAGTGTCTACCAAAAGCTTAGGTTCTGTTAATATTTCGATAAATTCATTACTTTGCATTTAAGAATTATGACATTTATTAGCATTGTCCACCAATTGTCTATTTTGAAAAACATTGTTCCTAGGTTAATCTATTGTTTATTTGTTCAAACACAACACTAATAAACAAGCAATTGCTCTATTATTCTAAATAAATATGTTAATCACTTTTAAGGTCATCTTTTCAGAGTATTACTAGGAGTGATTACAAGATTAAAGAATGAAAAGAAATGAAGCCAAGAATATGGAAATTAAATTTACATTAATTGCCTTGCAATGACAAGGATGAATGGTTTTACTTTTAAATCAGGAATCACTCCTGAAGTTGCAATCCACCATTGACACTTACTGTCATGGTACTTCTAAGATGACATTTGAAAAGATCACTCTTATAATGTGTATTCTTTAATGTACACACTATATTAACTCAACCTTCCAAAATAAGCACACTTGAAATGATATGCTTACAATATGTATTTGCATTTATTTTGTTGTCTGTGTATTATTTGAGGCTATAAGAATACAAAGACAATGAGACTAAGTTACTAATCCCAATAACCTTCTGGTTTAATAAAACAGATATCTGAAACAACTTTAGCAAAATATACGTATGTGTTATCACAGTTTGGTGAATGTGAGGCAAGGAGAGATGAAAATAAGGAATTAAGAAAGTCTCCCTGCAATGGGTGTTTTTTTAGAGAGGGTCTCAAAATACATATATGGGACCACTAAATTATTCCTCCCAAAGGAAGGGCCAGGTATGAAAAATACAGGATAATGTACATGTAACAAGTGGATCAAACAAAAACAATGGAATTCTTATTTTCTGAGGTAAATTACCAAGATTCTGAGGTTCTGTTTTGTATCTATGAACGTTTATATCATGACCCAACCTGAAAAATTAAAGAACTGGTGACTTAAGTCACTGGTGGCAGTGCAATATCATTAATAGTGAACATAACATATCTTTTACACCTCTTAAAGTTCTCACTGGTATCTCTGCATATTAATGGTAGAAAAGATGCTACATCTGGCCAATATCTATGTGCTCTATGCTTAAGGGAATCAATCACTTCTAGCATTTTTTAGAGTATTTATTTGTTTGAGAGAGAGAGAGTGAGAGAGAAAGAGAGAGAGCATTGGCTGCGGGTTGGGGAGGTTGGTTGCTGCAGAGAAGCTGACACCCCGCTGAGCAGGGAGCCCAACCCAAGGCTCAATCCCAGGACCCTGGGATCATGACCTGAGCCAAAGGCAGACTCTTAGCAGATTGAGACAGTTAGTTTAGCATTTTTTAAAGGAAATTAAAAAAAAAATTTATGTCTAACTACATACATTCCTACATAGTTCTAATTGAATCAAATTATAATTAATCTAATTATACAGGCCTGTGGTCAAATTGACAACATACACACAAACCATCTCCTGTATAAAAACTTTCACTCCAAAGACAAAAATGAACCTCTTCAAAAATGCTTTTGTTCAACATATAGCTATTGAATATCTGGTAAAGGTGCTTGTCACTGATAGATGCTAAAAGATGGGCATAAGCTTGCATCTGTCAAAGAGGGCATAGAGAGCAGTATTAGGAAAAGATGCATATATATGAGGAGGATAAGGATAATAATCTAGTTGGAAAGAGAGAATCACTAGGTATTATTTCTAGAACTGTATTTGCCATTTATTCTTATATCATATGCTTATTTTGGGAGAGGGAAATTTGAAAAGGGTGATGGAGGTTTACGGGATTGAACCATCCCTTGGTGACATCACTGACTATGACCAAAACAATTAGTTGGGGAAAAAACATTAAATTAAAAAGTACACTGGAAAGTCAACAGGTCTAAGACAAATCCATGGTGAAATGTTGGCTAGGCAAAGCACAAACACCTAAAATAATTACACTAAAAAAGGCCTTAGTCTGGACTAGGAAACACAAATGTGCAGCAAAATTATCACAAGAAGAGAAAATAGTATCAATTTTTTTGGAATTCCTAGGAGCAGAGGGACTTTTATAAATAAATGAATGATACTCCGAAAGGCCACTTATCTTTCTTTATCTAAGAATCATACAGAAGATGTCTCACAATTAAAGCCCTTGAGTAGAGACCACAAATACAATTTCTTGTGTACAGTTCGAAAGTATTATTCAAAATATGTGAGAAAGGGTGCCTGGGTGGCTCATTTGGTTAAGCAATTAATTGCCTTTGGCTCAGGTCATGATCCGGGAACCCTGGGATCCAGTCCTGCATTGGGCTCCCTGCTCAGCAGGTAGTCTGCTTCTCCCTCTGATCCTCCCCTTTCTCATGCTCTCTCTCTCTCTCTCATTCTTTCTCTCTCTCTCAAATTAAAAAATAAAATCTTTAAAAAAAAAATGTGAGAAAGATAAATTATTCTAATAAACCAGAGATGGACCTGATACAGAGGTAATATATTTAGTAAAAATATCAGAGTGAGCAGAATGAACTTTGCAGAGATCAAGCCATGCTGAGTATTAATCCTAAAAGCTAACAGAAAACTCTGTCAAACTCCAGTGTATTTGTCAACTGTGTACTATAGAGGAACTGAGCAACTGTCTTGAAAGAGATAGAAGTTTTCTGCCTCCATCCGCACATGCAGTAATAGCTAACACGTTAATATCTTAGCATTTTGGTGCGTAGCTCTGTAGCCCTTCCTTACGTTAGATTGCAGTCCCTATCTAGCACAGGATCTCTCCCCTTAGATCATCAGAATAGTATGCATACAATTTAGAATTAAAAGACTAGCAGAAACTGAGGAATTGCAATACATATCTTTCGCTTTGCACTTGCATTGCTCCTCACTGCAGAAGCTAATACACTCATTAGCAATCCAACAAACAGAGTTTAACAACTGTTCTATTTAGGGGAAAGTAATAGAATGGTTAACTAATGATAGTATTGTTGCTAGGAAACAAAGAATTATTACCACGTTAGGTTTTAACATAAGAGTAGAGCCCTCTAAGTCTACAGTGAATTCTTATTAAATGATCAGATAGTTTTTGTTTCTTTGGTTGTTCTTGTTTATTCTTCTTCAAAGTAAATCTATCATTTATGTCTACCACCTGGACCATAAATGCAATGTCAGGTTTTTGTTTTGTTTTGTTTTTTAACTGAGATTGAATTGGCTTTACATATGTTCTAATGCTCATCAATATTTATGAAAATACATAACACATTTTCTGAAAAAGACTTCAGTTTAAGGTTTAGAAGTACTTCCTGCCTTTAATTATTCTTTAGAATCCTATTTGGCATTCAGCAAACATTTATCGAGTGGTTAGTGTTCCTTGTACTGACCTAAGCATTGTAGGGAGTACTGTAGTTTCTGCCTTCATCTGAATTTGGGAGATAAGACTTGCCACCTCAGAGAGTCAAAGGCTGATGGGTATTCACAGGAGGGAGAGATTACTTTCAGTTCAGAAGTCAGGAAAAACTTTAAGGAGGATGTAGCATTTGTGTGGGATCTAGAAGGATGAGTAATTTGGGGTATTTGGAAAGATGGAGGGGTTGGGAAAAGTACATACATCACAAGTAGAACAAATAATCTAAGTGTAGCTCAAAAAAAAAAAAAAAGACAGGAAACACAATTTCTGTTCTCAAATTAACACATTTTAGATTGCCTCCCCACTTTAAGACTCCTTCTTTGGACCTAGAGTCATATTGTGGATTGGTCAGCTGTTAATAGTAGTCTGTCTTTCAAAACTTGGAAAAAAGAAACAGAAGCACTGAGGTACAATGATAGAGACAGGTTCATAGAAATATAGCATGTACTCAAGACAATAGAAGATATAATTGGTAGATTTCCTCCTGAGAAGCACAGAATGCTTTAAGAGATTGCTTTAATCTGTAATAGTTTCCTAAATTTCATCTCCACACTTCATGTGATTTAACTCTGTTTTGGTCCTGTTTAAAGATTCTGAACCCTTTCTGTGCATGCAAACGTTTATAGCAGCAATGTCCACAATAGCCAAACTATGGAAAGAACCTAGATGTCCATCAACAGATGAATGGATAAAGAAGATGTGATATGTACACACACACACACACACACACACACACACAGGAAATGAAACACTACACAGCCATCAAAAGAAAGAAAATCTTGCCATTTGCAACAATGTGGGTGGAACTAGAGGGTATTATGCTGAGCTAAATAAGTCAACCAGAGAAAGATAATTATCATATGATCTCTCTGATATGAGGGATTTGAGAGGCAGTGCAGGGGGGTTAGGAAAGGAAAAAATGAAACCAGATGAGATCAGGAGGGAGACAAACCATAAAATACTCTTAATCTCACAAAATAAACTGAGGGTTGCTGGAGGATGGGGGGATAATAATAGGGTGGCTTGGTTATGGACATTGGGGAGGGTATGTGCTATGGTGAGTGCTGTGAAATGTGTAAGCCTGATGATTCACAGACCTGTACCCCTGGAACAAATAATACATTATATGTTAATTAAAAAAATAATTTTTTTTAAAAGATTATATGCCCTTTCCATAGAATCTTCTTTATTTGGACTAGCTTGAGTTGGTTTCTGTTTCTGGAAGTCAGAATCTTGACTAAGATATTATGATCACATGGTGAGTATAGATTGATTTGTGCCCATAGTACCTTATGTGAATCAGAATGAACTGCTTGTGAGGTTAAGTGGGGTCAGATTATGGAATTCCCTGATGCCATTATACCCAGGGAATAGTAAAAGAAAGTTTCTAAGCGGGATGGTGGCGACATGATGAGAGCTGTATACTTGAAAAGTTAACTCGGCTTCAGTGTGCAGAGTGAATTGAAGGAAGAGTCAAGTAGACAATTAGCAATAATCGCGCCTCGGGTAAACCTTATTGGCTACGATACTGCCACTGCGCAAAGCTTGAGAGTCAAGTAGACAAATTAAGAGACTACTTAGGTGATGTCATTGTGGGCAAAGTGATGATAGTGGGAATGAAAAATAATTTGTGTAAGTGGAATTATCTCAGTGAGGCAACTGCTTGGAGGAATAAAGAATATCTCCAACAGTCTCTGCTTAAATGCCTGCCAGAAAAGGAAGGACTTAGGACTGTACATTTAGGAATTAATTCCGTGGAGGTAGTATTTTTGAATCATGGTATGAGAAGAGATCAATACGTGATGTAGTGTGGAGAGTTATGGGGATAGATGCTTAACAGCAAAACCTGCAACCTTGAAGAATGGCTATATTTTAGATAAGGATAAGAATGAGAAAATATATAGTAAAAAGATTTCCCAAAGGAAGAAGAGTTAATGACACGAGGTTTATATAAGATAATTTCAGTATATTTTGCAGCAAGGTTCAGAAGAGAAAAGGTCAAAGGACTGGGATGAGTGAATCATTGGTGAAACCGTATCAATACAATTTCAAATGAAGTGCATGGTGGTGAAGGCAAGGCTTCACCCCACCCCTCAAAATATTGATAGCAGGGAAAGGAGAATTATTGCTTGGAGGGGTAGTAAATTCAAGAAGAGATTTATTAATGTAGGATATAAAATAAATGCTTTTAAGTGGCCTGAAGAATTAAGATATAAATTTAAAAACCATAACCAAAAAAAGGGATAAGAAACTAAAAATTATCAGACCAGTTATTAAAGAATGAACAAAAACAAGAAGAAATTAATTAATTAATTAATTAAAAGATTCGAAATGAAAGAGATTATCATCAAATTTTAGAAAATAAAATAATCTCCCTTAAGAAATCCTAATATGAGTGTGATAATAAAGTTTAGCATATACATAAGGAATAAAGCCCACATGAATGAAACAAATAACAACATATTTAGATTTCTAAGTACTCTTGATACTGAAATTTATTAATGTAGGATATAAAATAAATGCTTTTAAGTGGCCTGAAGAATTAAGATATAAATTTAAAAACCATAACCAAAAAAAGGGATAAGAAACTAAAAATTATCAGACCAGTTATTAAAGAATGAACAAAAACAAGAAGAAATTAATTAATTAATTAATTAATTAATTAAAAGATTCGAAATGAAAGAGATTATCATCAAATTTTAGAATGCAATTGATGGGTTAAATAGAAGATGACATAAAAAAAGAATTTGTTAAGTTCTGTGATCATTTGGCAGGGTAAACGTCTAATATTGTAATTGTTCAAATATAATATGAATAAACCTGGGACTAATGCAAGAAACAAACTAAAAAAGAAATACAACTACTGAGGGCTCCAGAGAGTGAGCAAAAGCAGACTGATTTTGGCAAGAAATTGAAACTTGAAGAAAGATACTGGCATAGGTGAGTCCCATTTTTACCATTTTTATGGGTTTGGTCTTGAGAGTGGAGCATATTCATGGCACAGGAAAAGACAACTGAAGCTGTAATAAAAAGCCTGTGGCCTATGCTAGAAAGTGAGAAGAGACTCCTGGAAAGGAGAGTATATATTGTTATGTGTTTAATCCCTACCTAAATTTCTGCCTGATCTATAAAGAGTATGTGCAAGCAGCCTCGCTGAAAATCATCTTGAGAACTTGGTTGCTACCTATTTCAGGTGAGACAGAAATTGCAGTTTGAGCCTAATCACATGATTTGTTGGCTAAAAATAGATCAAATCTTTTTAGTGCAATATAAGAATATCAAATTCACCACACAATTTTCACAATATCCAAAATAAATTCCAGAATTACTTAATATAAGAACCCAGATAAGCTTATTTCTCCTTGCTAAATGAGATGCTGCCCAATTCATGAATCATTGAATAAAGCCAATAACAAGAAGAAGGAGAAGGAGAACCACCACCTCCACCAGGACAACGTGACTGGGAGCAGAAAATCAGCTGAGACCAGCCTTAGATATCCCAGATGGTAGAATTATAAAAGAACATAAATTGAGTATGCTTAATATGGCAAAGGAAAATGTGCTTGTAATGAGTGAATGGATAGGAAATCTCAGCTGAGAAACAGGAATCATAATAAAGAAATCATAGAAAAGAAAAACATTTTAGGATTGAAAAATATATTTGATATTAAAAAATTATCAGTGGGCATAATAGAAAAACAGAGATTACAAAGAAAAAAGAGTCAGTGAACTTGGAGATAGATAAACAGAAATTACCCAATTTGAAAAAGATGAAGAAAAGTATTTTTAAAAGGAATTCTAACAAGACTAACCTAAAAAAAAAAGAAATCACAAAAGTTTCAAATTTGACATGAAAGGGGGAGAGTATTGCAGCTCCTATAGCTATTTAAAGGGTAGTAAGAGATTGTTACAGTTAGTTTTATGCTCTTAAGTTAACTTAGATAAAAATGGAAAAATTCCTTGAAAGATACAAACTAGCCAATTTTAATAAAGATCAAATAATGTGAATAGTCTTATGTCTATTAAATCTGATAATTAAACATCTTTTAATAAATTAACCTTCAGGCCTAGATGTTTTCACCGGAAATTTCTAATGAACATTCAATAAAGAAATATGACTATTTCTACATTAACATGTCCAACAGTAGGAAGGGAGAGAACTCTTTCCAGTTAATCTTTTTTTTTTTTTTCTTTTTTTGAGGCCGAAACCCAAGCGAAACAGAAGGTATAAAAAAGGAATACAAGCCAATGTCCTTCGTTAACTTAGGTGTAAAAATCCTTTGCAAATACTAGCAAATCAAATTGAATAACATATAAAAGGATAATATATTATGTCAAAGAGGGATTTATCCTGGTAGTTTATCCAAGTAAGCCTGATACACATCTCAAAATTATAATATCAACATGTTAGAGAAGAAACATCACATGATATATGAAAACCAAAAATTTGAATAATGTTGGTATAAGTTTTAACTAAAATGTTTGATAGAGTTTATTACTGAAGCCATCCATTGAATGAATAAATCTTGAAATATCTCTGTGGGAAGGGTTTTATTTATGGATTCTTTTCCTTAAAATTATGAAACATCTGACTTTGTGTTTATTTTTGTTTTATTTTTAGTATCTTTCTTGGAATTTGTCTACTTTATCAACATTTTATTTATTTTTTAATTTTCTTAACTTTTTTTTGAGAGACAGAGGGAGAGAGAGAGCAGGAGCAAGAGTAGAGGGACAGGGAGAATCTTAAGCAAGCTCCACGCTCAGCACAGAATCCAAAGCAGGGCTTGATCTCAATGATCCTGAGATTGTGACCTGAGCCGAAATCAAGAGTTGGACGGTTAGCTGACTGACCCATGCAAGCTTCCCTACTTTATCAACATTTAAAATATATTAGCAAAAATGTTTATATAATGTGTATTAGTTTGCTAGGGCTGCCATAACAAAATACCACACATTTGGTGTCTTAACAGAAATTCATTGTCTCACATTTCTCCCTGCTAGAAGTTCAAAATCAAGGTATTATCAATATTGTTTTTTTCTGGGAAAGAATCTGTTCCATGCCTCTCTAGTAGATGCTACTGGCCTCAGTTTTTTTTGTAAATGGCATTCTCTCTCTTTCTTCACATCATTTCCCCTGTATCAGTATCTTTCCCTGTGTCTAAAAATTACATTCCCTATTAGGACTTCAATAGTATTGTATTAGGGTGAACCCTAATAACCTCATATGATTAGATTTGCAAAGGCTTTTTTTTCCCAAATAAGGCCACATTCTGTGGTATTGGGGGTTAGAATTTCAGGATGAATTTAGGGGGATATAATTCAGTCTATAACAATATTATGTTTTAATATATGTACAATATCTTTAATAATTACTTTTCACATCTATAAGATGTACAGAAGTATCTCTCTTTTATATTGTAAAGTGGTTTATTTTTTACATTTTACATTTGTATTATTTACATTGCCACAGGTTTTTCAACTTCTTAGTCTTTTCAGAGAACCATGCTTTGGCTTTGTTCCCTCTCTGAATATTTGCTTTCTAAATTATTGATTTCCACTTTTGTCTTGTGTCCAATTTGCTTCTTTCTCTAACTTGTTGATTTGATTTTTGAGATTTTTACCTTTTATTCTTTATTAGTATATCCATTTGAAGGCTATATATTTGCCTCTGAGCACAGCTTAAGCTTCATTTCTCAAAATTTTTCTTAAAATGTCACTTGAAAAATTGTGGAGATAGAGGCAAATTTAAAAAAAAATAGTTCAAGAAATACATATACTCATTTACAGATTGTTAAATTTTTGCCTTATTTGTGCTGTTTCTCTCATTAATAGATGGAGGTGTATTTTCTGAACCATTTGAAAATATTTTAAGTATCATGACTGTGCTCGCTGAAAAATGAAAGATATGTTCTCCTAACAACAAAGGCATTTTCCTATTTAACTGAAATATCACATCTAAGAAATAATTTTATTTATCTATATCATTATTGAATAATATTGTCAAATGTAACATTCATTTTAAAGATCCATATTCATCCAAAAATATTTGTTATGGGGTTTTATTTTTAAATCATATATCCAATCTGCTTTCACACACCTACATACATGGGAAAATGATATAAAATTTGGTTAAAATAATTTTAATTTTCTAATTCTTCATTGTTTTGGCTTCTTTAACCCAATAGATTATTTAGAAGTGCCTTGCTTATATCCACATTTGTGAGGGGTTTAAAATTATCTGACTTTGCACTTGGTCAACATTCCTTTAAGTGGTTTTTATTTCCGGAGAGTCTGGGAAATAGTTTGTATATTCTCAATCCTAGAATCACAGAGCAGAGTATATAAAATTGCCTTTTGGTAATAACCAGTCTACCAGGAAAATTTTTTTTTGTTTAAGATTATTTATTTACTTATTTGACAGAGATCACAAGTAGGCAGAGAGGCAGGCAGAGAGAGAGGAGAAAGCAGGCTCCCTGCTGAGCAGAGAGCCTGATGCAGGGCCTGATCCCAGGACCCTGGAATCATGACCTGAGCCGAAGGCAGAGGCTTTAACACACGGAGCCACCCAGGCGCTCCAGGATGGTATTTTTTATTGTTGTTCTTTAATATTTCCCAGTCACACAGATACACAGGCTATCTATAAAAACTCCATCCCTGACCTTTTATAATAAATGAACCTCTCTTAATCCCTAAGCAGATTTTAATTTTAAAATATTTAGAGGTACCTACCATGATCAAAAAACTGTGTTCTGTGCTAGGAAAAAGGATTATAAAGATAAGCTATTGATTAAAAATGATATTTTAAATTTTCGTTCATCCTATAGCTTAATCCAAGTATCGTGATTTAGTCCCTATAAAACACAGCAACTGGGGAGCGAACATTTAAACTTTTAAATTTTCATTATTTTAAATTTTCATTATTTTCCTAATGTATTATTTACATTAAAATAATTAATGTAATTAAAAGAATGCTTTATGAAATACTTTTGGAAACCATCACCCTGAGTCTAAAATAAAATATGAACTTTTTTTTTTTTTTTTTTAAAGATCTTATTTATTTGTCAGAGCACAAGCAAAGGAGTGGCAGGCAGACAGAGAAGAAGACTCCTTGCTAAGCAAGGAGCCTAATGTGGAACTTGATTCCAGGACCAGGAGATCATGACCTGAGCCAAAGGCCGCTGCTTAACCGACTGAGTCACCCAGGGGTCCCTAAAATATGAACACTTTTAATCAGACATACTTTGATACCAGGCAATATATCTTTGAAAATAAATGTTTTCCTAATAGTAACATAATTTCCAGACAACATTATAAATGATGAGGGATTGTGACACTTTTTCTCACTTTGATTGCTCAAGTGTTGACACTTGTTCTTAATTGATCTCTCTGTTCTTGTTATTGAAGTTGCTTCCTTTTAGGCATATACAGTAGGAAATATAATTGTGACTTTATTTTGCATGAGATCTCAAAATTCTACCCCATAAACTCATTCAATGAATGAAGAGACTTTGTGATTCTTTTATAAACCAGAACTCGAAGTCAATTAGAAATACCAATTTAAGTACTGACTGTTACTAAATTAAATTCACTATTCTTAGCAGTAGGGAATACAAAGGGATAGGATATGTGATAAATACATAAAAAATTAAAGTGGTACAGAAAGGGGGCCTGGGTGGCTCAGTGGGTTAAGCCGCTGCCTTCGGTTCAGGTCATGATCTCAGGGTCCTGGGATCGAGTCCCACATCAGGCTCTCTGCTCAGCAGGGAGCCTGCTTCCCGCTCTCTCTCTCTCTCTCTCTCTCTCTCTACCAGTCTCTCTACCTACCTGTGATCTCTCTCTGTCAAATAAATAAATAAAATCTTAAAAAAAAAAAAGTGGTACAGAAAGTACAATAGGAAGCTATTAACAAATTGCCATGTTGGTCCAGTAAAAAGTGATATTTTACCCATGGGTGAGGAAAAGAAAGACTTGTAGGTCCACTGGTGTGATGGAGGGGGCTGTGAACTGAGAGCTGCTGTGAAGCTTCACTTAGCAACTGTCATAAAATATGAGCCTAAGGAAAATAAATGCTCAGAGAGTTCTAATTTTATTGAAATCACAGAGCAAAGAGAAGGAAAGAGCAACAACAAAAACCTAGGCTGATTTGCTACTATACATTTTTTTTCCCATTTACCAGTATGAAAATTTCTTTTATTCGTTAATATTTACCTTTGAAGCATGTGGATAAGATATTACTTCAGCTTTTAAAATTTTAGTTAGCATGCTATGAATAAAATATTTGCCCTATCTTCAACTTTATCCTGTATTGTGTCTCTAATAGGATAACTAGTTTGGATTTTTTTCTTAAATCCAGGCTCCCTTTTATAGTATGATTTAAAATCCCTTACAAGTCACTTCATAATTTCCAACTCTTTCATGTTCTAAGCAAACTTTATCCTGTTCTTCTTTTTGTTTGTTCCTTACACTTCTAAAGAGCATGAGTTATCCCATATTTTAATAATCTCTGTTATTAAGCAATTACATGTAGCAGAGTGACTTTAACTTAATAACCTTAAATGATACTACTAAATGGAAAAAATTGAGAGACTCTTTAGAAGGATTAATATCCAGTTATAAGTGAAAACAATGATATTTAAACTTTACTGGCATATCTGATTATGATAGAAAGAGAGATTGTTTTTTAAATGTGAAAAATTTCAGAATATGAAAATTTTCATATTTTCTTTTCTCATTTGAGGTTTATAAAGTTAATAAGCCTTTTTTTATTTTTGGTTGCTTCCAACTTTGTAATTTTTTTTCTTTTCCATACTTAAAAAATTTTAGCTAAGCTCAGGTTTGTTAAATGGTCATTCTGATGACAATGAGGAAAACAAAAGTTCTGGTAATTATGCACCACCATGTTCACTGCAGCATTATTTACAATAATCAAGATATGGAAATACCTGTCCATTGATGGATGAATAGATAAAGATTTGGTATACATATGTAATGAAATAATATCCAGCCATAAGAAAGAATGAAATCTTGCCATTTGTGACAATATGGATGAACCTTAAGGGTAGTATACTAAGTAAAATAAGTCAGAGAAAGACAAATACTGTATGATCTCACTTATATGGGAAAATCTTAAAAAAAAAAAATTAAGCTCATACTCATAGGTACAGAGAACAGATTGTTTGTTGCCAGAGGCATGAGGTGGAGGGGTGGGCAAAATTAGCAAAGGATGTTAAAAGGTACAAACTTAAAGTTATAAAACAAATAAGTCATGGGAATGTAATATGTCATCCCCCCCATGGTCTTTCTGATGACAATGAAGAATATAGAAGTTCTAGTGATTAGATTACACCAGAGAACAGTTTTTCTGCTCTTCTTTATGAAAAGAATCAGAAGATATTTGCTGAAATGACCTTAAAAGTCTGTCCTTCCTGCAAAAAGTAATGCTGGAATTAATAAGATCTTTAATCCAAATGTGGAATTATCATTTATATCTTTGATATCTGTTAACAAACCTTGAAATGTATTGGTCCTAAAAGGGGGAGAATATGAGAAGTCGGTGAGAACCTAGGGATATAGGGAAAACTATGCAACATCTGTGAATGAAGAGAAAGAAACATGCTGTGTGGGAGTAGCTCCAAGATAAATTAAGATTCTGTTGGAGAAGGAAGGAAATAATGAACTAGCTTCATTTATGAACTTCATTATTTTTAGAAACTGTGTAGTTTTTCAGATGTTCAATCTTGAATATTCTTCTCTAGTTACTATAATATAAACCTATGGAAAACTTTAAACTTTGAACATTTGGTATAGATATATAAGACAGGGCAGAATTTGCTAAAAGGGAATATAGGGAGTGGTATGGGGTTGTGGTCCACAAAGATAATGCCCAAAGTGGAAGTGAATATTTAAGGTATATGGAAAAGCAGAGGAAGGGGCATAGGTTTTAGTGGAACATAATGTGTAAGTACATGGATTTTGAGTTCAGCTGAGAGATTAAAAGAAAAGATACTACAGTTGACGCTTGAACAATATAGATTTGAACTACATAGGTCCACTTATATTTGGATTTTTTTCTATAAATACAGCACATATATATATTTCTATAAATATAGCACTATAAATACTGTAAATGTATTTTCTCTTATGATTTTCTTAACATTTTCTTTAGCTCACTTTATTATAATGATGTAGTATGTAATAGATAGATATACAAAATATGTGTTAATCAGTTGTTTATGTTATCGGTAAGTTACCGATATAGAAGTTATATGTGGAGATTTCACTGCAGATGGGTCAGTCGCCCTAACCCTTGTATTGTTCAGGGATCAACTGTAGTTTGTCTATTACATAACATGTCTGTTACATAAGCATGAAACATGCTTCAACAAATTCTAATTGAAAATTTCAGTTCACTTTCTATATTATCAGGAGTAATTATATCCAGGAATGACAGTACCTATTGTTTTTTGTTTTTTTTTTTTTAAGATTTTATTTATTTATTCGAGAGAGAGAGAGACAGTGAGAGAGAGCACGAGCGAGGAGGTCAGAGGGAGAAGCAGACTCCCCATGGAGCTGGGAGCCCGATGCGGGACTCGATCCCGGGACTCCGGGATCATGACCTGAGCCTAAGGCAGTCGTCCAACCAACTGAGCCACCCAGGCGTCCCTGACAGTACCTATTGTATTGTAGGTACATTTTTTATGACTTCAAAATCCTATGCTAAATGGATAAAATTTGCTTACTCATAGTAATGCTATTTACATTCATCTAACATATCATTACCTTTGACCTGTAGCTTGTCCAAATACCTGAAGGTTTGTGTTTGCACCTAATTTCCCCCCTTTGGGGTTAGCGTTTATTAAGACTGATCTTCCCCCCCCCACACTGGGCTTTCTCATGACAATTCATCTACATATCCCACATCATTTCATTTTCATGTGCTTGTGTGGAATCTACATAGCATTGGTCACAACTGAACTCTCAAAATGATTAGTCTAATCAGGATTAAACTAAGTTTAAATTTTCTCTGTTGTACCCCTCAGTTGCCTTTAGACGTTGGCAAAAGTTCAGATGCATATCATCTATCATTTTGTAAGATAATGTGTAATTCTAGGGATATTTGTATCAAGAAGAATATTGGTAGGCATTTTTCTATTTTCACCTTCCCTTTTCCCAAGCATTATACTACTACACATATTTATATGCAAATTCTGAATCATTAGAAAACTCTTCTGTGAGCCATACACACTAACATCAAACCTTTTTCTTTGGAGAAGGACTATGAGTTTACCTAAGGAAACTAATCCTTAAGAATTATTTAAGTGGTTGAATCTGATAACAGTAGATAGAAATTACTCTATTAATTTGGACTAGTATTTTTTTAATGCTTCTTAAAGTACATTTTACCTTCTCTTTTCAATTTTTTATCAGCAAGTCATCTGTTAAATTCTTGAATTCTTTCCATAGAAATTTCATGGGAATATATAGAAACTCTATGGAGAGAGATGAATCATTTTTTAATAAAAAATGATGAGTACAGGGGCTCCTGGGTGGTGCCATCAGTTCAGCCACCGATTCCTGGTTTCTGCTCAGATGGTGATCTCAGTCTTGAGATTGAGTTCTGTGTCAGTCTTTGTGCTCTGCAGTGTCTGCTTGAGATTCTCCCTCTTCCTCTGCCTCCTTTCTCCTCAAACAAACAAAGAAATAAATCTTTAAAAAATGATAAATTCAATGATATGTTTTCATTAACTGACAGAAAATGGCTTCTTGGGCGCCTGGGTGCCTCAGTGGGTTGAGCCTCTGCCTTCAGCTCAGGTCATGATCTCGGGATCCTGGGATCGAGTCCCGCATTGGGCTCTCTGCTCAGCGGAGAGCCTACTTCCCCTCTCTCTCTGCCTGCCTCTCTGCCTACTGCCATTTCTCTCTCTGTCTGTCAAATAAATAAATAAAATCTTAAAAAAAAAAAAAGAAAGAAAATGGCTTCTTGATATGTTATAATGTGGTATAATGACACCTTATGTTGTATGTATGTATATGTGTATATTGAGGGGCAGGAGGGAAGTTGAGAGCAATCACTTTAGCGTCCAGTTCTATATAACCATTCCCACTGAGAAATTTTCACAGGTTTCAGTATTAGATGAATTTACTTCAAAAAGCTCTGTGATGTATCTGTTTTCCAGACTTATGGGTGTGGAATCATCAGTGGCATTTTACGATGATTTTAAAATGATAAAATGTAGTAACAATTGCAGTGATACTCTTTTCTTTATAAATGCCATCATATTCCTTCCTTTCTTTTCCTTGAGTCTCTATTTATCTCTGCTGTATTAATTTTTATTTCAAGAATGGAAAATATTTAATACAGCTTCTTTTTTAAAGATTTTTTTTTTTTATTTATTTGACAGAGAGATCACAAGTAGGCAAAGAGGCAGGCAGAGAGAAAGGGGGAAGCAGGCTCCCCTCTGAGCAGAGAGCCTGATGTGGGGCTCGATCCCAGGACCCTGAGACCATGACCCGAGCTGAAGACAGAGGCCCAACCCACTGAGTCACCCAGGTACCCCAATACAACTGTTTTTAATAGAAATTTTTATTAGCTGGATCAATAGTACATGACTGACCTGAACTATTATCCAAAACAATGAAGGAAGTCAGATGAGTAAGTGTTCACTAATATTTTCTTGTGGTGAACGCTAGTTCAGTTAAGGTCTTTCACACATTTATACATGTATTAATGTATATAATGAACAGCATAAATTAACAATAAACAGCATAATTATAATAGCATAATTACAATAATTAGTAAGATGCATATTATTTTAGAATATTTCTCAATCAAACATCCTGATACCTTAAGAGGCTACATGCTTGCATTTATTTTCTGATACTATTGTATTTAAAAATCTCTTTCTAATCTACCTGCTCTAGATCAGACATCTAAGGCAGGCAGGCAGAGCAAAAGGTATGGAATTAAGGAGAAATGGAAAGTCAGAGAATTTTAAAAGAAAAAAAAAATACAGAAAGAGGAGCAAACAAGAAAAGAAGTCAAAGGAGGAATGAAATATTCCCTGGAGAAAATGTGAAAGCTGTGACAATCATCAATTATAATTATGTTACTCTGAGAATGTGTAAACCTGATGTGCCATCTGTCACTGCCTGAGCTATCATATCAGTGAGCTGATAGGTACTGCTGTTCCCCCAGAGGGGTTTCCTTTACTAACTCATGATAAAAGGATATGGTGGGATATTTCCAGGGAAGAGTGGATATTTGGGGGCCTATTCTGTCGATCAGTGGAACATGTTGTTTCCAGCATCTCAGATATATGTCCCTGCTCTGTAAGGAGCAAGTAGAATTTGATTATGTCCCATGCATTAGCTGCTGGTTTGAGTTTAGGAAAATAATGCCATTGAATGAATGGATATATATTATTATATTTATTTATATATAATTCATTTTATTATATATATATAATTTATGATTCTGAAATACTTTCATAAGAGCATTATTACCAACATTATTACCATTATTGCTGATCCTGATTTCCTTTTTTTTGTTTTTTTTTGGTTGTTGTTTCTTTTTCATTCTTTATTTAAATTCAAATAAGTTAACATATACTGCATTACTAGTTTCAGAGTTAGAGTTGAGTGGTTCATCAGTTGCATAACACCCAGTGCTCCTTACGTGCCCTCCCTAATGCCCATCACCCAGTTATCCCTTCCCCCTACTGATCTTCCCTCCAGCAACCCTCAGTTTGTTTCTTAGAGTTCAGTGTCTCTTATGGTTTGCCTCCCTCTCTATTTTCATCTTGTTTTTCCTTCCCTTCCCCTGTGTAAACCTCATTTCTAAATATGTGACTAAGCAAATTTTATCTGTATTATAAATTATAACTGACAATAATTGATACATGTCACACATTATCTTAATAATGAATGAACTAGGTTATTTTAATGAATGAACTAGGTTCCTATGTGTTCATTAATTTGCTCTTACTGTTCTTACTCTTTACTTACTGTTCTTACTGTTTACTTACTGTTCCTGTTTAATATGCTCTTTCTGTTCTTACTGTTTATAGTGCTATGAATATTTTTTCTATGAATATTTTTTAAAAGCATTTTGATATCTAGTGTTTGATAGGCATGAATGCTTTTTGTTTTTAATATTTTCATCTTAAGTATATTTTGTTGCTAGTCATCTGAAACTACTTTTTAATAGGATGCTAAGATTGCATATCTCTCACTTCCCAATAAATTTTGAAAAGGTCTCTAAAGAGCAGGTCTTCCTGTTAAAAACAAAGGCACAAAAGCTTTACCTAGAATGTCTGACCCATAAAACTACACCTTAACTTTCTGCCAAAGACAAACTAACCACTAATTTCACATGAACAGGTATTTTCTAAATACCACTATAAACATAAAGTTTTAGTCTTTTAATTTTCTTAACTGCTTCATGAATGTACTTTGTATCTCCTTATGGGAAGTATAAGCATCAGGAATGAGTCAGGAAGAAGTCAAGACAATCTCATTCCGTATCCCATTTTTGCCCCATATTTTCTCATTCAGCCTTTAACACATATTTGCATCCTAAGTAACTTTTAATTTTCTGTATTTGCTATTGCTCATTTGGTGTTTGCATACATGTATTTATGTTAATATATGTGACATTCATACATAAATTCTAAACTCTTAAGTTATTTTAGTAGATAATATTTTAAGATGCTTGTGTTTCTTTTCTCCACACTCCCTATACCTATTACTTTCCCCCTACTATTAATTTGGCAATGATTAGTTTTCCTAAGCTCCTTTGTGAGTTTTAAATGGATACAGTGTAAGATGAAGAAGTCAACTGCAAAATTTATATTAAAGAGCCTGGTTGTGAAAAATAAGTAGAAGTCTCTAATTCCAGAATCCAAATAATTTCGAAACTTATTTTTTTTTTTTAGGAACAAAACATGACCTAATTTAATTTATTTGGCTTCAAAATTTGACTAGAATGACACTGGTTTATTTTTAGTCTTTACTTATCCTTCTTGCTCTGAATATGCATAGAGTTCCCTATAGCATTATTAGTGTATTTGATTTTGGGCTGCTACCCCAGATTCTGCTAGGATACTGTTTAATATGTAATAGTAAATGCATTTTGTTACCTTTTTAGTATTTAGAAAATTCTAATATTTGAAAGCCTATTTGACCCTAAGAAGTTCAAATAAAGGATAGTGGACTGAAAGAAAATCTGGTTAGAAATATCAGCAACATATTTTTAAATTGAGACAAAATACTCCATAGTGTAAATTGAGTATTTAACTCATGCGACTTTAGTATCTCAATGGAGTCAAGTCAGAGCTGTTATATCTTGTTTTTTTACACTACTTATTTTTTTCCTTCTTATTTCATAATAGGTAACATCTCAGCAGAGACTGTAGAGAAATCTGTTGCCTAGTGGAGAAAAAGGAGATGGAGTAGAACACTCATTCTCTAGATAATAAATTATTTTCTCTTTATTTATCCTTTTCTTCCTATGTAACAACTTTTTATATTTCATGAAAAGAGTGTCTGGAAACAGCACTATCTCAGATTTGATGATATTGTAACATATTGCAGTTTGTGTTACAAAAAATTAAAATACTGTAAGCTAAAAATATACTTAATGTATAGTTTGATCAAATTAAGTTCAACAAGCATTTCCAAGTACCTATAGACCTTTCCTTTGAAAAAGTGCATGTTGTTTGCATGAAGTTTTGCATGCATTAAAAATGAGCTTCACTGAATCCTTCCAAGTAATCTATAAAGAACCTTGGTCCTTTAATGTCCCTGGTATCATGCAAAGGGTCAGTGTAGTTTCTTTATCATGGTTCTTATCATTGAAATGTTCCAAGTCTAATGAGGCTACAGACAATTGGACAAATTACTCCAGTGCAATACAGCAATTCTTATAATCAACATAACTGCAAAGTGATATTGTACTGTAGAAGAAGGAATAACTAGTGCTTTACAAGGGTGCTTTGCTGGAGATCACATTTTAGTGAACAATCACAGAGGAGCATAATGAAGAGATGTGAGAGAGGAAATCTGGAGGAGGTTGGAGAATAGTGGAACTAAATAACATTGTGTACTGTCTCCAAACACAATGTTCTAAATTCCCTGATTGTATTCACAGAAACAGAACAAAATTTTAGTTCTGAGTCTGGTTCCCAGGAATCTATGCACTTGTTCAATAAATATTGGCTGAATATATTTCCTGTACTTTACTGGCTCTTAAAATGTGGAGCAAAGTGGCATACTGTTTATTTTTAAGGAGCTCATTGTCTCATCAGAGACAGGCAAATAAACAGCCATTACAGCATGACTTATAGGAAGTGGGCACTGTGGTGACATTTTGGCTAGTGAGCAGTGCTGAGCCATCTCCTAAGATTCCATTGAAATATCCTAGGAAGAAGATACACAAATCCAAGCAAACAGTGCTATAAACTGAGGGGAAGAGCTAAGTTAGTATCTGGAGAGATTTACAGACATTTCTGTGCCATACCTGCTTTACCTTCTGACCTAGAATATTCCAAATAGCTGTCCCTAAATCTGGGACTCACGAATTATTGTTAAGCAGAATTGCACAGGAACTCTCTGAGCAGTCCATAATCAGGATCATTCATTACAAATCTCTCTTTCTAGCATTTCTTGTTCTATAATGGATTTAAGACTGTAACTCCTAGGATTCAACAACTCTCCGTGTTCTTAGTGGCAAGCAAGAGAAATAATCCTCTTGTCTTAGGCAAAGACATCCTGTATAGAATTTGCTAGAAGGCTGAGAAACTTAGGAGATAACAGTGCTCCATCCACACTTCCAAAGTGCTGCTGCTACCACTTAGCACTGGACATTGGAGCTTGTACCCCCGACAGTAATGAAAAGGGGCAGTGGACACCAGCTCTAGCATCACTAGCACTGTAACTCACACTGAAACCCACAGGACAACCAGAAAGTGTTCTCTGTGGTCCAGTTCTCTCTTTATCATGGCAATAGCAACCTTTCCAAAGTCCATATTAAGTGCCTATCAATGATGAGTCCTGAGACACAGACCTGCACCCCAGCTACAAAGGAGGCTGAATGGTGTTGTCAAGGTCTAGTTTGTAAGACCAAGAAACCATTTGGTCTTAAAACATTGTGGATCAGTAATGTAGGTTATGGAAGAGCTGAGTAGCCAACTGGAGGACTGTTAAAACCATCCAGAGATTAGCAATAAGAGGAAGCTATTAATACGTCTGGGGCTAGAGCAGAAATGAGTGTCACCAGAGCCCAGAAGAGAGGGAGATTTGGTTGGAACCAAAAATAAATTAGAAAATGCCTAGAGAATGTTGGGGCCATGAGGGAGAATGTGTCCCAGGAGATAGAGTCATGGAGGACATGGAACACATGCTGCCTGAGACAGAATGAGAGAGACCAGTACCATGACTACCTTCTCCAATCCTCCTGTTTCAAACACCCATCACTGTCTTCCATTGATCTAACCTCTCCAGAAGTCTATTGTAGTTTCCTGTGATACAGAACTGAGCTGAGAAGGGGAGAAAAGAGGGAAGTTGTTAATGGAGGAGTTAATGGGAAAGCAAGTAGTTAATGGAGGAGTTAATGGGAAAGCAGGTAGCTATAACTGTCAACTTCAACAGAAATTATGAGCTCCACCTATCACAAGGATTCGAAAGATGGGGGACTTCCATTCCAAAGAGGAGTTTTAGGTTCCATTCAATAAAGGAATAGTGTATATGTACTATGCAAACCACCAAGAACAGAAATAGGTATTAATGGAATGGCAACACTTCCTAGGAGAACAAGTGAACACAGGGAGAACCTTGTCACAAAAAAGTCAAGAGGAGTACTTGGAGTAGTATGTTTTGATGTATGTAGTTCTCAGTTCATACAGAGATGAATTACAGACTGGATATGATTCACTAGCTTGCTTTAAAAATTTCAGTCAGAGGTTTACTGAGCATTATGCTTCCACTCAAGGATACAAAATGAGAATGGAGGTTACCAAGGCCAAAGTCTACAATGAGGGGGCCAGGGAATCCTCATCTTCCTACTGTCATTTTCTGCACCTTAAATGGAGGATTAATAAAGGAAAAACAATCATGATTCTGTAGTACTAGTGAAAAGAAGCATTCCAGAGGATTCAAAGGAAGAACAAATTTGAATCAAATTTTTTACAAAAAAAAAATTCTAGCCATTGCCAAATCCTAATATCACTTGTGGTTATTGAAGCTCTTTATGCATTTGTGGCTGTTAATCCCCCCTTTATTCTTGAAACTATTCCTGATACCATGCCTCAGGCATCTATTATTTATTCTTTTTATTTTCTGAACATTTTTTCCCTCTGATCCTTAATTTGTGGTGTTCTTCAGATTTCTTTTTTCTGTTCATTGCCCATTTCATGTGGCATGCAGTTGTTGAAAGATACAATTTACTATCCTTTTTAATGTTCACAAATATTCAAGGGACTTCCAGATCTACATACTGAATCTTTCACCTGCTATTCTGAAGTTCTGCATTCACAAGAACTTATTTAACATCACCAATTCTGTTCCAAATTTTACACATCTTTTCTAACACTGGTTTTTCATGGATTTCTCCATTCAGTTAGTGATCTCATTATCTTCCATTTAGTCTTTCAACCTTGAAGTCTTCATGTCTCCCATCCCCAAATCCAATCATTTGTGAACTTCTACCACTTAACTGCTTCAAACTTATTTTTCCTATCCAATTCTAGTTCTAGGCCTTTATCATCTCTTACTGGATAATTGTTATAAGCAATTAACTGGACCCCCCTACCTCCAGGCTCATTTTAGTCAAGTATATTCACATAGGTGCCAGAAATCCATCTAAAAGTTTTGTATATCACACTTTTTTTCTGAAAACCCTTCAGTTGTTACTTGAAACATGCCACATAAAAAAACCAATCACTCAGACTCCTCAATTATCTTAGCTCTCCAGCCTGTCCACTGACACTTTTGGTTTCACACCTCTTTCATTATTCTGAAACTGGGTCTACTCCCCTTGCTACACCATGTTGTTTTTACTTTGGGGAAGGAATCTTCTTATTACATTTCTACAGACTTTAGGTGATAGACTTCTATTCAGTCTTCAAGACTAAGATGATCATTTTTACTAATCTTACCAGACCAGGTCAAAATGAATTAAAAGCTACTATTTGTTCCCACCCAGAGAACAAAGCGTAATTCTGTGATGGTAGATTGTGGGGTCCAAGAAGGCAAGACATACCTCATTCACCTTTACATCTCCAGATCTTAGCAGAGAGTGGTGTGTATTGAAAGTTTGAGTCTCAAAACCTGCATTTGTGTTCTTTTTCTGATATATCTCATCTCACTAACCTTAAGAAAAATAATATTTGCTTTTTATAATCTGTTTTCTTATCCATAAAATGGTGTCATAATAATATCTAATTACTCCTCTTACGTGTTTGTTATCAAACTCAAATGAGATGTTATAGATATCTGTTCTATTCTATATGAAATATGCAAATAGTGGTCATTTTAGTACTAATGTTTTAACTAATAAAAGATTATTAAGAATTTGAGCTTAAGCACAGCTTTTTAGAAAAATAGCATACACAGACATTTAACTAGGTATGAAAAAGAAAAGAAATTTTGTTGTTGTTATTGCTATGATAAAGACTATTACCAACAAAAAGTTAATAAATATAACTGATTAAAAAGTGAATATGAAAAAAATACTTTTAGATCTGTATAAGAATCCTAGACTTATTTCGCTAAGCATGATACCCTCTAGTTCCATCCATGTTGTCGCAAATGGCAAGATTTCCCTGATATGAGGAAGTGGTGATGCAACATGGAGGCTTAAGTGGGTAGGAGAAGAATAAAAGAAACAAGATGGGATTGGGAGGGAGACAAACCATAAGTGACTCTTAATCTCACAAAACAAACTGAGGGTTGCTGGGGGGAGGGGTTTGGGAGAAGAGGGTGGGATTATGGACATTGGGGAGGGTATGTGCTTTGGTGAGTGCTGTGAAGTGTGTAAACCTGGTGATTCACAGACCTGTACCCCTGGGGATAAAAATATATGTTTATAAAAAATAAAACATTTAAAAAAAAAAAAGAATCCTAGAAAATTCATGACAAAATACAGTTTATAACTTGGTTAATTTAGATTCCAAAGAATGATTTAATTTTTCTTGAAATAATATGACATGTGACTTATGAAAAAAAAGCCAAAATGAGAGAACAAATGGAGCCAACAGCATTTTGTTTACTTGACCTGAAGACTTTGATATGAGAGTATCATTTATCATAGTGATGGTCAGAGACTAATTCAGCTGTCTATTTACATATCTAAGAAGTCAGTTAGAGTCTTTTTAATATGCTTTTTGTCATCCATTTTATTTCTTGTTTGTACATAAAATTGCATGAGTAATTTAGGAGTGGCAAAATATCCAGGGCATCATTTTAAGGAATTAAGCACTCAAAATTTATCAATTAAAAAGCAAAATAAAATTTTTAAAGCTATTTAAAATAAAATGTACGTTTGTTCCATTTGCAACATCTTTAACAGGGTAAAATAGTATAATTTCAGAGGTGATTACTATTAAATAATTGGGGAATTTTTGTTTTCAGAGCCCCAGTGGACATGTTATAATTATGACATCCTCAGCAAGCCATTTTTTCTGAGGTTGTGCAGAAACAGATTAGCAAAGAAAAAGAAACTTTATAATTCACCAGTTTTATCTGGTAAAATAAATAAATACATACATACCTAAAAAGACAGAGTTTTATCTGAGGAAATAAATAACAGGCTAAAAAGCCAGAGTTTTATCTGGTTAAATAAATAAATTAAGAAATTAAATAGGCTAAAAAGCCAGAGAAGCTGTTCCATTTGTATTTTTAAAAGAATATGGACTAAGGGTAGCAACGTCTTCTCTTAATAAGCTCCACTATTAATGAATTGGTCTTACAAAATATTCCAGAGCAATTTTCTTAGAAAACTAGGACAAGGTATTCCTCGGTTTTTCTACTAAGCCACTCTGAAGTCACAATTCAGCCTGAGGAAGGAAAAAGGATCCTATTTTCACGCTCACAAAGATTTTTCATTTTACAATCTTCTCTCCCCGTAGTAAGGCTTTACAGTGAAATAGGTAGGAAAAGGGAAATAAAGGGAGAAAGGGAAGGTAGAGAGAAAGGAAGAGACGTGAAGAACTAGAGTGACAGAGCAAGTGGTACCAGGCATGGTCTTCAACAAATTATGATCTATGTAATTTTATACACGAGTCAATAAAAATAATTGCTGTTCAAACTGCAGCCTTTTATTTTACTTTTTCTGTTATTGTTGTTGATGCTCATGTTGCATGCAAGCAGTGAAGAAGGGGTAGAGAGAGAGGGAGAAGGAGCATCTTAAGCGGATTCCATGCCCAGTGCCAAGCCTGACGTGGGTCTTGATCTCAGGACCCTGAGATCTTGACCTAGAGGTTCTGACCTGAGCTTAAATCAAGAGCCGGATGCTTAACCAACTGAGCCACCCAGGCATCCCCAAGCTGCAGCTGTGCTCCCGAGTCTTGCTTATACCTACTTCCCCCATTACCAGAGGACTCAAGGGCACATTTTACTTTACATAAATAGCTAAGTATGCAAGACCAAACTCATTATCTTGTTTTGTTTGTTACTAAACATTACATTTTCATTCAAATTCATTCTTGTCATACTTAGATCATCATGTATGCTTGCCTGCTTGAATTGCTGAAATAAAGAGTCATAAAAAAGCACATACATGTATTTTGAAGTAATAGCAATGCTATTTGAAGCCCAGTTCCCGGATGGTGGTAGTTATCAGTGCCCCATAGATCAGCATGGATTAACAGGAGATTGGTCAGGACAGGTAATACTGTCACTCTATAATAAAACAAGGGATTCCAGTGTGCAGTGCATTAGCTGTTCTACAGTAATTGGAATTATGAGCAAACAGATGGAGTCCTAAAATGACGCTGGTAAACAACTGGACCTGGTTGGGAAAGACATTTAATATATTTCCACTTTTCCGAAGCAGAGTACTCTCCAAATATTACCTGATATCTACTTGTTCTCCTGAAAAAATTCTATTGCTTGGAACCTGTTTCTCACGCTGCTCTCTTATTAACTTGATTCAGGAAATGGTGTTCTTGCAGCGGCACAGTCGGAGCTCTCAAGGAGCCCCTGGTGCCTTTTCAATTATTTCTGTTAAAAGTAAGGCTCTGCCTGTTATGGGGAACCGTTTTTAAATTTATTGGAGGGGCACATGGCAGCTGATAAATCATTGCACGTAAAAACAACCATACAGAAACTGTGGCTTAGAAATCAAACAGCCTTTTGAAAAGGAGTTCAATAAAGAACCACAAAAAAGAATCTAATACTTCAGAAGAGTTGACTTTGTCTAAGTCTTGCGGATTCTTATTTAGAAAATGAAATGAAAATGAAATACAGCCTTCTATCAAGTCAAGACTAATCTTTCCAATTTGATAATGCTGATGGTCTCTCCACAGCATCGCTGGAAGATGTCAGATAACCTTTGAGGATTAAAGGAAATGTGGCCCGGGACCCTATCTGGGTCTTACAGAATTGTCATTCCACAAAATGCAGTCAAATTACTGCAAGCCATACTATTTCATGAGAAGACCTTTCACAGCCCAACTCCTTTAGCAAGACCCAGAGGGTTTTGAGAACCCAGCCCCTGCCTCACCTCTGAGGCACTGGACAGGATTAACTCTGGGGCCAGGGGGCTGGGAAATGGTATGCTTTGGCAAAATTTTACTTGTTTGCCCAGAATACATACTTATGCCACTACATAGAGGCTGGAATTGTGCTGATTTCTAATTGTTCTACTTATTCTTATTTTCTTCTTGCTCATGAGAGCTATTGAATGCTAAGGCCAAACTGGCAGAGTCTTAGGAAAAGCTGGGGTTTTCTTTACTACTGTGAACATTTCACTGTGTCACATTTCCCCAAGACCATATCCAAATGGTATTAGTAAATCATAATTATTTTTAAAAATAATTTTTAAAAGATTTTATTTATCTGAGAGAGAGAGAGAGAAAGAGATAGAGGGGGAAAGCATGAACCAGAGGGAGAGGGAGAAGTAGACACTCCACTGAGCAGGGAACCCAACTCTGGGACTCAGTCTAGGAACCCTGTGATCATGACCTGAGCCAAAAGTGGATGCTTAACCGACTGACTGAGCCATGTAGGCACCCCATTAAATCATAATTCTTATAGAATAAGATGGAATCAACATGTTTAGGATATTTTATTGATTTTAGATAATTTATTTTATCTTACGATTACTTTCTTTAGATAATTTAGATATATGAATTTTTGTATCTTCACTAATCTTATTCAGTGCCTTCATTTGAAAAGCTTACCATTATTCAAATATTAACTTTTTTATAGCAAATGAGAAATTTGAAGTAGATTATTTTTAATAATTCCAAGCTATAGTTATGTTTCTATAATGTGATGATATAAGCAATAGGAGATTATATTGTCCTTCTATTATTTTAATTCTTCTACAGAAGTATTTGTAAACAAAAATGAAATGATTAACAATTCAAATAGTTGCTTTCTAAAGGGAATTTATAAGATATTTGAAAAAAAGCTTTTTTTTTCCTTTCCAAGGGAAACAATTGAAAGGTTTTAATATAAATAAGGTTTACTTATAAATCTTAGTTCTCTCTCAAGTAAGCCCCAATAATACATTTATAAATTGGGATCTGATATTCTGTTTATTTATTCAGTTAATTAAAATGCCTGATTGTATCTTATCTTGTTCAAGGGCCAGGCACATTTAAAATGCTTAGTATGAAAATGAATCTTTCTAAATGTTAAGCTATAAAACATTTATAGAGACATGTTAAACAAGGAAATTTTAGAGTTAACCCTAGTAAGCAATCATCTTTATTCACTCATTCGATCTCAGCATAATATACCAATCAAAGATGGATCACCACTTTTACACGTTCCCTTGCTTGGGTAATTGTACAGGTTAAAGCAAGAAAATTGTTGATAAAGACAAGACATAAAATTCTGGGGTTCTTAGAATTGTCATGGTAGGGGTGATGGAAGACACTTCTTAAGCAAAGAAAGAAGAAGTGTTCAAGTAGTCCATCTTCATCAGCCCTGTCTCTCTTAATGGAGCCCCAATGTCATGTAAAAACTGACCTGTCCTGGGGAATCCTCTCTCCCTCTATGTACTTGAGCTTTAGCACATGATATAGATCTTGATGACTCCCCACAAGACATTCTCCTGTGTGGTTCCTTACATGCCAACCTATATTTCTTAATGGATACCACTAGTTACTCTTTCTATTTATTTTAAATAGATGGATCCAAGACTGTGCCAGTTGCTAGTTTGACTTAATATTTTTTCTTGGACAAAAGTAGTGAAGTGTAGTGCTTTTGTATAGTGCTTAGAAGGTTGTTCGGTGGGAATAAATGTTGCTGCTTTGTGCTTGTGTGCCTGTGTGATCATGCATGCATTTAGATGTAAAAATCATGTTAGTATTTACAAAATCTAGGTAATTGGGGAAGCCCAGATTGTGAGTTTCTGGGTTTTAATTTGAGAATAGCAAATGGAGTATGGAACTTGTGGAAGTTGTTGACTGAATATTTTCAGTCATCACTTGGGTTTTTCCACTTTCATTTTTTGGTGTGTTTTTTGTTTTTGTTTGTTTGTTTGTTTTTACTAAGACATCTTACATATGGATAAAGCCACACATGCCATCCCCTTTTTAATCTGGAAATTTTGTATCTTTTTTTTTTTTAAGATTTTTTTTAATTTATTTGACAGAGAGAGAGAGGGATGACAAGTAGGCAGAGAGGCAGGCAGAGAGACAGAGGGGGAAGCAGGCTCCCTGCTTCTGAGCAGAGAGCCTGATGGGGGACTTGATCCCAGGACCCTGAGATCATGATCTGATCTGACGGCAGAGGCTTAACCCACTGAGCCACTCAGGCACCCCTGGAAATTTTGTATCTTAAACAGGGAATTAAGGGAAAACTTAACTGTTCTTTTATAATGAGTTGCAAGTACTGATAAGAAGGTTTAGAATTATATTAAATATTGATATTTTTCTATGCTTCCCACAGTACCAATCCAATGTTCTGTTGCAAGCTAATATTGCTCTTGTTATTTTCTTCACAAAAAGTCTTTTCTGCAAACCTTGCCCTGCTAATCTTTGCTTTTCTTCCCCAAACCAAATTATTTAAAAATTTCTCCTGTATAATTTTACTTATGGTTCTAGGATTACAGTAGCTTTTCAGATTTTGGTCATATATCATTACTCCTAAGAGAACTAACTTAGTTTTGTTTTTTTGTTTTGTTTTGTTTTAAGATTTTATTTCTTTATTTGACAGACAGAGATTACGAGAGAGAGATGAGAAAACAGAGAGAGAGAGAGAGAGAGAGAGAGAAAGGAGAGAGAGAGGAGAAAGCAGGCTCCCCGCTGAGCAGAGAGCCCAATGCGGGCCTCGATCCCAGGACCCTGAGATTATGACCTGAGCTGAAGGCAGAGGCTTTAACCCACTGAGCCACCCAGGCGCCCCTCACTTAGATTTTTTTTTTAATTTATTTTTTATTTATTTTCAGCATAACAGTATTCATTATTTTTTTCACCACACCCAGTGCTCCATGCAATCTGTGCCCTCTATAATACCCACCACCTGGTACCCCAACCTCCCACCCGCCCCCCGCCACTTCAGACCCCTGATATTGTTTTTCAGAGTCCATAGTCTCTCATGGCTCACCTCCACTTAGATTTTTTTTTTTAAAGTAATAACAGCTTTAGTATATGTCCATATACAATTTTTTTGAGACGAAGTTCACATAACATAAAATTAACCATTGTAAAAGGAATAATTCAGTGATATTAAGTACATCCTCAATGTTATGCAACCATCACATCTGTCTAATTCAGAACACTTTCATCATCCCTAAATAAAACTTCAGACCCATTAAGTAGTTATACCACACTTCATCCTCCCTTTAGTGTCTGGCAACCAACCACTAATCTGTGTTCTGTCTATATATATATTTACCTCATTTGGATATTTCAAGCAAATGTAAATGCTACAATAATGTGAACTTTTTGAAATAGACATGGTATTATATTGGTAAAAATTAGGTCTCTCTTAGTTCTATATCTTTCAAACAAATCAGAAACATCAATTTAATTTAGATATTTGGGAAATCAGTATAAAGTAATCATTTTCACCTTTTGTAGATTTCCCTGTGAGTCTTTTATTATTTAATTTTATTAAATCTGAGGTTATTGGCTGTGTTACTATTTAGGATAAATTTAATAGTAAAAATATAATAATAGCTTCTGCTTCCAGCCATGACAGAACAGTTTATATCATATTAGGTCTTTCACAAAGGTTAATCAGGACAGTGGGATACAAACTATAAAAGAACTGTTTCAATGCATAGGAGATTGACTAAGGCAGCTAGCTTGGGATTTCTTCTCTGCTAGAGAGAAGAGAAATACAATGAATGATTCCTTATTCATATATTCTTTTCCCTTAGGAAAATGATGATTCCTAATGGTCAGTCCAAAAGCATGTTGTTTAAGGTCTGAAGCATTCTTACTAGGTATAGAGGACAGGAACATGGATTTCTGGGCAGTCAAAACATCCAGGATTTTCAGGGGTAAAGATCTCAGGAGGAAGGAAACCATATAGAAATGAGAGCAAAAATCCTGTTCACAATTTCCCCTAACATATTTGTTTTCTGCATATGCAAGGGGAAACTATAAGAAAATAAGTAGAAAGCAACAGGTATATGGATAAAGATATGATCAGATATATAAATAATCTCACAATGTTGGTAATATATAAGTTGAGTTTCAGGACCATCTGAAATACAGAAGCCCTGATGAATAACACAGGCTTCAGTTGAGAACAGAGGGCTTTGCTGAAACAGTAACTACTGTGTCTTAGGAATAAGAATAAACATTAATAGTGTGAACTGGATATAGTGCAGTCTAATAACAGGCTAAAATCAAGCCTCAACTAGATCAAAGTGATCTCCTTTTTATTTCTATTTCTGCCAGAAGTAAATTTAATACTAAAGGAAGATAATATCATTAAATATCTCTATAATATTTTTTCCTACACAATATTATAGGAATTAAATAAAGAATACCAATAAAAATATTCAGTAAAGAATTACCAGCCTTACCAAAAAACAAGACCAAAATTAAAAAGCAAAGAGAAATAAAAAAGAGAATTTTAATTTAAGAATTAATTTAATTTAAGAATTTTAATTTAAAAAATTAAGAATTTTATCAAGGAGCTCCAGAGCATATTAGATGTGACTGGAGAGAATAGAGAGGTGAAAGTTCAGTTGGTAAAAAATTTCTAGATTATAATATCTAAGCAAGAAAAAAATGAGGAAATAAAATTTTTAAAAATGACATACATGAGACTTCATAAATATTTCTAATTTATATTTGAAATCATAGAAGAAGGAGAGAGATAATTTGACAGAATCAATATTTAAGAAATACTGAAAAATAAATTTTAATAGTGATAAGTTACATCAATCCATAGATACTGGTGTAAACCCTAAGCAGGATAAATAGGAAGAAAACAATATTTAGGCATCCAGAATTTATTAGTGACAGTCAAAGACAGAAAATCTTAAAAACAGCTAGAGAAAAACTGAAGTATTACTTTCAAAGAAGTAAAATAAGACCAATAACAGACTATTCAAGGTAGAAGATAATGGAATCACATATTTAAGACACTTAAATAGTATCTAACCTTTAATTCTATTTTCACACAAAGAACAACTGAAAGAGTATCAGGCTAGAAGACCTGATTGTATTAAATTTTAAAGGGATTTTTATTTTTTCAGTTAAGAAAATGAGCCTTACAAGAAACATCGAAATGTAGTAAGGAATGAAAACAGCAAAAGTAAATACAGGGTTAACTCAAAATGAGTATTGGCTCTTTCAGATACTAACAGTATGTTTTTTTCTGAGTTTAAAACACAAATATAATTAAAATATATGACAATAATAGCAATAAGGCAGAAATTATATAAAGTATAATACTCTTACATTGTATGAGAAGTGTTAAAATTATTCATTTAAATTAATAAGTTAAAGGTTGTATTCTGAAATATCTACAGCAGCCACCAAAGGAATAATAAAAAGTTGTAAAACTAGAAGCTCACAGAGGGACTAAATGAAATAACAACAGTGATGATGATGATCACAATAACTTGATTAATCCAAAATAAGGAAAGAAAAAAAGAAGAGAAAATATGGACATAGAAAACAAAGGATAAAATAGTAAATTTAAACCCAGATATAAAGCCAAATGTATTAGTTATTACATTAAATATTAACAAATTACTTATGTCAGTTGAGACAAAGATTGATCAGACTACAATGAAACACACAAACGCACACATATCACAACTGTTGTGACTTACTCCAGTAATATAAAGTCAATTTAACATTTAGAGACCACTCACTGTAAATCACCTCATTAGCAGAATATAGAAGGAAACCCATATGATTATCTCAGAAGAGGCAGAAAAAGTAATTTATGGTAAAATGTATCAGCTTATGACAGTCAAACACTTTTTGTCAGCCATTTTAATGTGAAGCAAAAGAGGATTATCCGAGCATACTCATATTAATCAAAAACTTTAGTACCAAAAATTCTCAAGGATACAAGCAATGAAGTGGCTCAGATCATAGAGAAAGAGTAACTTCATGTATTAAGTAATTTTAATGGGCACCCCTCAGAGCAGGAATTATTATTTAGACTATGAAACATCTCTAATTTATATCTCAGAGATTTCGAGCTTAAATGATATTCCACAGGGATCTATGTCTCATGAATTTATAAATAATAGTTTAGTTTACAATATGGAGTATGGAACCAACTTTACAGGATATGTTTATCTTTGTAATACTGTTTATTGTGCATTACCTACCCTCCAGGGAATTGGGAGAAAAGTGAATCCCAGAATATTTCCTCTACCTAGTTCCTTCCAAGGGGTCTACCAACAAAATTCTATGGAAAATTTCCAACATAACAGTGAAATAGTAAGTTTTCTCTGAGGTAATAAATTAGATATAAATTAGGTAGGAATGTCCACTCTTCCTACTTCTATCCAAAATTATATTGAAAGTTCTAGTCATTGCATTTTGACAAGATAAGAAGTTTAGAAAGAATTGAATAAACTTGTCATTCTTTGCAGAAGACATGATTCTATATATAAAGAAAACTAAAAGAAGCTATAGAAAATTTAAAGAGTAAAACTTGAATTTACAAGATTTATGGATACAAGAACAATGTAAAAAGTTAAATGTGTTCTCTCTATTATAATAAACAATAGAAAGTCCTATTTTAAAAATACCAATTATTATATCAAAAAATATCAAGACTTAGGGCTAAAGTGAATAGCATATGTTAAAACCACAAAATACTCCTGAGAGAAACTTTTAAAGACCATATAAATAAAGGAATATTTCATTTTCATGGGTAGTAACACTGAATTGTATAAATATTCCAAATGTTTCAAAATCAAAATATAAATTCTAAACAATTGTAATAAAAACTACAGAAGACTATTTATACCTTAGTTAAATGGAAAAGTCAATTTAAAAATTTATATGTAAACTCAAGGGGCAAAATGACCATTTTGAAGAAGTAGAACCAAAGTAGGATAATTATATATTCAGATATAACAATTAAAACTGTACAGTGTAAGTATAAGCAAATATACCCCTGGAACTGAATAGATTGTAGAGAAATAGTCCCACATTTACAAGATCACTGCTGTACCACAGAGTCATCAACAGTTCACTGAGGGAATGATGTCTGTATTCAATTCACTATTTTCCATTAAATTTTACCCCCAAAATCACTTACTAATAATATTTTAATTGATTTAATAAACAAATTTCTTTCTAAATTTTATTGGTCTTCTAATCTACTAATATCAAAATTCCTATCCAGTTAAAAGAGAGTAATGGTTGGACAGATTTCTTTCTTTTTTTTTTTTTTTTCAAGATTTTATCTATCTATTTTACAGAGAGATCACAAGTAGGCAGAGAGGCAGGCAGAGAGAGAGAGAGAGGAGGAAGCAGGCTCCCCGCCGAGCAGAGAGCCCGACGCGGAACTCGATCCCGGGACCCCGAGATCCTGACCCGAGCCGAAGGCAGCGGCCTAACCCACTGAGCCATCCAGGTGCCCCCAGACAGATTTCTTTTTGATCAATATAATAATTTTCTCCATTTGAGAAGTTGCTCCAATCTGTACTAAACTGTACATTGAAAAATGGGCATCACAAGTGCTTTTTGGGCTAAATTATGTAAATCCTCTCTGGCCCAATTACATATTTGAGATGGAATTGAGGAGTTTTTTTTATCTGTTTGTTTGGTTTCAATATACCTTATACTTAAGAAAGGAAAACAGAATTTTATATTGGGTTGATGTGAATGAAAAGGAAGCAACATCACCACTAATTTCTCCAATTCTCTCATCCTTGAACCCAGAGGAAGGTATTATCATATAGTCTCTGTGATATTGGCTGCCATATTAAAGATCTAGGTAAACTGCAAGTTTCATTAATATATGATGGACATGATGGATTTCCATTGAAATACAATAGTCCTAGTCTGTGTCCTTTTTTTTTTTTCCTCCAGGGGAATAACTTTAGCTATGTTATGATACTCTTTACTCAATTCTGTTGTATCACAAAGGGAAGGCTTATATTTTATTGACTAATTTTTTTTCCTAAATTGAAAGGAATAGAAGTTTACTTATTATGGCTGTTACTTTATTGAACAGCAAGTTAGCAAGTGGAAAGATTCTTCTAACCAATTCTGGACGGTTACAGAGTTATCTCTGTTTTATGGCACATTACATTGTAGATCAAAATATACTGTAAATAAGCCTCTGTGTTTAAGTTCTAAATGCAATCATTTTTCTGTAGCGATTGCCAACTTTTCTATAGTCATCAGTAGACCTTTATGGTACCACCATGCAATCAGAATTTTGTTATATAAGTCGTTTTTTACAATGCAATGAAATGGCTCCAGAGCATGTGGTCAGAGTCCTCTTACCACATTTTTTGATTCCACCTGGTGGAAGACTAAACTCTTAGAACCTTCTCCCCTGGGAAAGAATGAATGATACTAGGAGTGTTTTATACTTAAGAATAATTTCATTTATTGGAACTTCTTGGCCTCTCATTATCCTAAGAATTTCTGTTGATCAGTCTATGAATTCTTTTGTAAGGAAAGGAGGAAAGAAAGGATGGAATTGAGGAAAAGAAGGATGGCAAGTTGAGCTCTCTGTTATCCTGTAATCCTTCAGTGTCAGATCTTCCCCCAAATCAAGTCTTACCAACTCAGATTTTGAAATATCTTAATATGATTTTTGGTTGTTCCTTTTTGCCAAACATGGTCAATTATCGTGACTCATGGAAGTTTTATTCTATGAAGTCACCAAGAACCCTGAATTAGTAAATATTGAATCATGGCTTCTATAGGAAATTCAGAGTTAAGTTCCTCCTATGGCACCATGTTCATCAACTAATCAGTATCGAACCTTGTTTTGTGTGTGTCTGTTTAAAGACACCTTATTTAATATATATTGCTGATTTATTAGTGTCAAACTCAGGGCCATTAGTGCTATCTATAATCATGCCTGAAGGAAGCTTATCTGGGAAGGCCGAGAAAACTAAGGCCATCCCACCTCAAGGTTAGCTGATGTGGGAAACAGAGAGAGAAGAAAATCATTAAATTTCCTCATCTATTGACAAGCCCTTGAAACAGACAGAGTGGCTCTCCCCTGGGGACTTAACTGCCCTCACTTTGAGATTTTGCTAAGGACAATCCTAGCCTGACCGACCTCCTACCCTGACAAGTCTGACCAGAATCCTGTAAGTCTACTTCAACAATTCCTTTAGGAAACTTTATCTCTAAACCTCCAAGATAGTGTCAAGAATCATTCCCAATTATATGACCCACTGATACACATCTAAAGGGTCTCACAAGAAGACTTTTATTATTTTTTCTGTGAAGCACCTCAGTTTATTTGTGCTTAATAGCACTAGGTGGCAGGTTACCAATATGCTTCATGGTCATTTAAAACAGTGAAATCACCAACACAGTGCACAAAAAAATGTGAAAATTGTGGCACTAAATAGATTGTGAGAAAGACATTTATTTATAGAATGAAAGCTAAAACAAGAAGGCAGAGTGTTGCCTTGTTGGACTTCAGTTAGGGACATTAAACATCAGGCAATTTAAAATTTTTTGCCAGTCTGTGTATACCCACAAATGATCATGAAGGTGCCCCAAGTATTGATTTTGGAGTTATAAATAAATTTAGGCTAGTAGGTGAATTCACAGATACGAGATCTGTGAATAATGAGGCTCTACTGTGTTAGAAGCCTTAATGATATATTGTCAACTTCCTCAGAGTTCTGTCCCTTGCCTCCAAAAATATTCAAATAAAAGTATAAATATATGTTTTGAAAGTGCTTAATATTTTAGCTCAATATAGGAGCCAGTCAAGTGAGGGTCTTTATAAATTGTTTTTATTTCTAAGTTTATCTCTGGAGACACATACAACTAGTGAAAACAAAACTAACTTTATATGTGGAAGTAGAATCCCAACACAGTGCCAAAACTTAAAAGAATTCTGTGAAGTATTTAACCTGGCAGATTTTTTTATTACAACATAGTTTTGTCGAATGATAAAATGAGGGAATTTTTATAACAGAGATTTTCTCTGGTGACTATCCACTTTTTATTTTCTCTCTCTGCTATCAAGTAGAAACGTGATAGTTGTGTTGCGGTTGAATTACTTAGAACTATCATTTTCATGGGGTGATAGTTACCCCCTATCCTTCTCATGATTCCTTATATTAAACATTTCAACCCAGACTACCTGTGCCCCAAAAGATAAAACAAATATAATATTGCAAACCTGTCACTCCTACTAATCTAATCAAAACAGTTAACAAATCACTTATTTTCAGTGCTGATGCAGAAAGCATTTTTCCTGGTGTCCGTTCACTCTGATCATTTATTCACCAAATCCTTAAAGAGCAAGCAGTACTGGGTTCTGTTTGAACCCATGTTAATATCAGAGAATGTTTTGTGGTTGTCATTTGCTGGTCTTTGTATCTGACTTGAATTGTATGCACTTTCTGAAATTCCTTGGCATCTCCTCAGCTACTTGCTTCACTTCAAGTGCCTAATCAATTCCTTTGCAACCACAGATTTCCACCATGTTGGTCTGACTAGTCATTCCCTTAGAAATGGTTGGGTATTTTTAGCCATCCTCATGTAGCGGCAGCAGCCAGTTACATGCCCAGAGGTTTTGTCACCTTTCACTTTTGAATCTGGATGAAATGAAACACTGTAGAGCATGAAGCCTGACATCTGAAAAGATAGCTAACAGGGCCCAGCGAGGCAACAGGAAGCTGAAGGGAATGACTTCCTGTTGGTATCAAGTTAGACCAGTGGGAAACAGGAGAATGGGAAATCAGAAGATAAAATCCAATTCTCTACAGCACAATTTCTTTTCTCTTCTCATGGATGACTCTGAAGCCAAGTGGATGTCTCTGATGGGTGACTTGCTCTGAACTCCTTCATGGCTCACTGTAAGGAAGTAGTCAGTATGGTAGTATATTGACTACACATTTTTTCATATCTTCCTCATTTCTCCTTTTCCATAGTCTTCCTGTTCTGGGTTTGCACTTTTGGAGTAAAGCATCTGTGCACCCATGTTCCCTTCCAGGTCAGTTTTCCAGAAACCCAAGCTAAGATCATTTTTAAACTTAAAGTTTTAGTTTTTCCTACCAAGAGATAGGACTAATATGGGTTTGTGGTTTCTCTATTTGCTATTTCTTTTAAAAATAAAAAACCCAATTATGAAGTCAGTTAAGAAGGCTTCTAAATTAATAAGGAAAAAGTTCTCTTTGAAATTGAATGTATGGTTTATATACCATACTAATATGTATTTCAATTTGTAGGGTTTCTGCTTAGGAATTAAAAAAAAAAAGAGGGGCAGTTAATTTAGCTTGAAATGCAGCTTGTACATATGTGGAGTAAGGGCCTTTCATAAGAATTTTAGTGTGAATTGTATTCCATTCATGTATTATTCAGCACAGCTAATACATAAAATCCAACTCAGGTGACAACAAGTGATAGTCACGCACACTTCCACCTTCTCCCCTGTATCATTTTATGAAATGCTTTTCTTTGAGCTGTGCTCAAAGAAGCAAAACAGCAGGGGCCCCCACTTCACACAAGCTCCCAGAAATGATGTTGCACACTTCTCATTTAGAATAAGGAATTTGGAATAAATCCATGGAAATGAAAATCCATTAGATAATTGCTGCTAAATGCCTGGCGTTTTAATTTGAGGATTTTCAGCATCATGTTGCTCTTGAAATGGCAGTATAGTTTACAGAACCCTGTCTACCCTCTTGATGGATGTCGCTTTCAAAGTAGTCATCATTGCTGTTTTCCTTGTTATGTAAGTATTCATCCACTCTGCATGCCATGACTGCCCTTTTGTCAAGGTGCCTAGAGGGTCATTATGAATTTTAAGAATATTTAGCCACCATTTATAGTCGTTTTATAACTAGTGTGCATGAGACTGGAAGAATTAGTGGTGGATCTACAACTTCTGCCAGGACAGTAATCAGTGTTTGGATGAAAACATTTTCTTTGCTTGCAAGTTTCCGGGTTTTTTTCTTGCTAAGACTTCAGAAGTGTATGTATTGACTGCATTCTAGGGTGTCCTCAAATTTGGCTCTTCTTGCTTCTGGCAGATGTTAGCTGTTCTACTTGCCTCGTTCCTTCACGTGCTTGAAGCTCTCACTCTGTACTTGGCTGTCTGTTTCCTACTACACCAAGTGCTATTGCCCTTGTCCCTCTCGGGGCACGGGGGTTTACCAATAGCTATTTCATATTTCTAATTTTTAAAATATACCTTTTTATTTTTCCACATTCTTGAATAGCTACTCCCAATTTCACCTAAATACATATGCTTCCTCCTGATCCCAAAGCTTCCCTCATTTCCTCTGGCATTCCCAGTCTCATTCACAGTTGCTGCTACCCTCCTTCTAAATCAAATCAAACATTCTCCTCCACCTTTTAGCCTCCCTCTCATCCTGAATATTATATTCTCTGCCATTTATTTTCTTCAGACACTTTTAAAAAATTAATAGTCTATATTTCTTGGGCAAATGCTTCTGATTTCAGAGGTTTCATTACATTAAAAATGTGATTCATGAGTTAGAGATACATGTGCTTTTTTTTTCAAAAATAGAAATTTATCCTTATTTTATCCCCCATGAAACTGTTACCTCTTTTTACTTTTTGAGACTTTGCTTTGGGAGTCCTGGACTTGAAATATGTCTCTTTTCTCTGTGCTATACTGTGTGGCCATGGGTAGGTTATTTTGCTTGGGTTGGATATGCCATCTATATAATAAGGACAAATATTATGTTATCTAGGGTGATTTGGAGGATTAAAGATATTTTCTAAAAATTCCTGTCTGTATCTGGTATTTGGTATTCTGGGATCTGGTATTCACTTGAGAAATGCTGACCATCATTCCTGGATAGTATGCCTTTGGGTCACAATTATATAGTTCTATAGGAAAGCTATTTAAACCACACATATAGCAATCAGATGGGAAGAGGAATTTGGAAGAAGATGTAAAAGTGTACAAGAGAAGTAGTGTATGGCTGTATATTATGCCCATTTGAAATAGCTAAACTTTTTTTTGGGGGGGGTTTTTTTTTTTGGTTTGTTTTTTGTTTTTTTTTAATTAATTTTTTATTTTTTATAAACATATATTTTTATCCCCAGGGGTACAGGTCTGTGAATCACCAGGTTTACATACTTCACAGCACTCACCCAAGCACATACCCTCCCCAATGTCCATAATCCCACCCCCTTCTCCCAAACCCCCTCCCCCCAGCAACCCTCAGTTTGTTTTGTGAGATTAAGAGTCACTTATGGTTTGTCTCCCTCCCAATCCCATCTTGTTTCATTGATTCTTCTCGTACCCACTTAAGCCCCCATGTTGCATCACCACTTCCTCATATCAAGGAGATCATATGATAGTTGTCTTTCTCTGCTTGACTTATTTCGCTAAGCATGATACGCTCTAGTTCCATCCATGTTGTCGCAAACGGCAAGATTTCATTTCTTTTGATGGCTGCATAGTATTCCATTGTGTATATATACCTCATCTTCTTGATCCATTCATCTGTTGATGGACATCTAGGTTCTTTCCATAGTTTGGCTATTGTGGACATTGCTGCTATAAACATTCGGGTGCACGTGCCCCTTTGGATCACTACGTTTGTATCTTTAGGGTAAATACCCAATAGTGCAATTGCTGGGTCATAGGGCAGTTCTATTTTCAACATTTTGAGGAACCTCCATGTTGTTTTCCAGAGTGGCTGCACCAGCTTGCATTCCCACCAACAGTGTAGGAGGGTTCCCCTTTCTCCACATCCTCGCCAGCATCTGTCATTTCCGGACTTGTTGATTTTAGCCATTCTGACTGGTGTGAGGTGATATCTCATTGTGGTTTTGATTTGTATTTCCCTGATGCCGAGTGATATGGAGCACTTTTTCATGTGTCTGTTGGCCATCTGGATGTCTTCTTTGCAGAATGTCTGTTCATGTCCTCTGTCCATTTCTTGATTGGATTATTTGTTCTCTGGGTGTTGAGTTTGCTAAGTTCTTTATAGATTCTGGACACTAGTCCTTTATCTGATATGTCGTTTGCAAATATCTTCTCCCATTCTGTCAGTTGTCTTTTGATTTTGTTAACTGTTTCCTTTGCTGTGCACAACCTTTTGATCTTGATGAAGTCCCAATAGTTCATTTTTTCCCTTGCTTCCCTTGCCTTTTGCGTTGTTCCAAGGAAGATGTTGCTGCGGCAGAGGTCGAAGAGGTTGCTGCCTGTGTTCTCCTCAAGGATTTTGATGGATCCCTTTCGCACATTGAGGTCCTTCATCCATTTTGAGTCTATTTTTGTGTGTGGTGTAAGGAAATGGTCCAATTTCATTTTCCTGCATGTGGCTGTCCAATTCTCCCAGCACCATTTATTGAAGAGGCTGTCTTTTTTCCATTGGACATTCTTTCCTGCTTTGTCAAAGATTAGTTGGCCATAGAGTTGAGGGTCTATTTCTGGGCTCTCTATTCTGGTCCATTGATCTATGGGTCTGTTTTTGTGCCAGTACCATGCTGTCTTGATGATGACAACTTTGTAATAGAGCTTGAAGTCCGGAATTGTGATGCCACCAACGTTGGCTTTCTTTTTCAATATCCCTTTGGCTATTCGAGGTCTTTTCTGGTTCCATATAAATTTTAGCATTATTTGTTCCATTTCCTTGAAAAAGATGGATGGTACTTTGTTAGGAATTGCGTTAAATGTGTAGATTGCTTTAGGTAGCATAGACATTTTCACAATATTTATTCTTCCAATCCAGGAGCATGGAACATTTTTCCATTTCTTTGTGTCTTCCTCAATTTCTTTCATGAGTACTTTATAGTTTTCTGAGTATAGATTCTGTGTCTCTTTGGATAGGTTTATTCCTAGGTATCTTATGGTTTTGGATGCAATTGTAAATGGGATTGACTCCTTAATTTCTCTTTTTTCTGTCTTGCTGTTGGTGTAGAGAAATGCAACTGATTTCTGTGCATTGATTTTATATCCTGACACTTTACTGAATTCCTGTATAAGTTCTAGCAGTTTTGGAGTGGAGTCTTTTGGGTTTTCCACATATAGTATCATATCATCTGCGAAGAGTGATAATTTGACTTCTTCTTTGCCGATTTGGATGCCTTTAACTTCCTTTTGTTGTCTGATTGCTGAGGCTAGGACCTCTAGTACTATGTTGAATAGCAGTGGTGATAATGGACATCCCTGCCGTGTTCCTGACCTTAGCGGATAAGCTTTCAGTTTTTCTCCATTGAGAATGATATTTGCGGTGGGTTTTTCATAGATGGCTTTGATGATATTGAGGTATGTGCCCTCTATCCCTACACTTTGAAGAGTTTTGATCAGGAAGGGATGCTGTACTTTGTCAAATGCTTTTTCAGCATCTATTGAGAGTATCATATGGTTCTTGTTCTTTCTTTTATTGATGTGTTGTATCACATTGACTGATTTGCGGATGTTGAACCAACCTTGTAGCCCTGGAATAAATCCCACTTGGTCGTGGTGAATAATCCTTTTAATATACTGTTGAATCCTATTGGCAAGTATTTTGTTGAGTATTTTCGCATCTGTGTTCATCAAGGATATCGTTCTATAGCTCTCTTTTTTTATGGAATCCTTGTCTGGTTTTGGGATCAAGGTGATGCTGGCCTCATAAAATGAGTTTGGAAGTTTTCCTTCCATTTCTATTTTTTGGAACAGTTTCAGGAGAATAGGAATTAGTTCTTCTTTAAATGTTTGGTAGAATTCCCCCGGGAAGCCGTCTGGCCCTGGGCTTTTGTTTGTTTGGAGATTTTTAATGACTGTTTCACTCTCCTTACTGGTTATGGGTCTGTTCAGGCTTTCTATTTCTTCCTGGTTCAGTTGTGGTAGTTTATATGTTTCTAGGAATGCATCCATTTCTCCCAGATTGTCAAATTTATTGCCGTAGAGTTGCTCATAGTATGTTCTTATAATAGTTTGTATTTCTTTGGTGTTAGTTGTGATCTCTCCTCTTTCATTCATGATTTTATTTATTTGGGTCCTTTCTCTTTTCTTTTTGATAAGTCGGGCCAGGGGTTTATCAATTTTATTAATTCTTTCAAAGAACCAGCTCCTACTTTTGTTGATTTGTTCTATTGTTTTTTTGGTTTCTATTTCATTGATTTCTGCTCTGATCTTTATGATTTCTCTTCTCCTGCTGGGCTTAGGGTTTCTTTCTTGTTCTTTCTCTAGCTCCTTTAGGTGTAGGGTTAGGTTGTGTACCTGAGACCTTTCTTGTTTCTTGAGAAAGGCTTGTACCGCTATATATTTTCCTCTCAGGACTGCCTTTGTTGTGTCCCACAGATTTTGAACCGTTGTATTTTCATTATCATTCGTTTCCATGATTTTTTTCAATTCTTCTTTAATTTCCTGGTTGACCCATTCATTCTTTAGAAGGATGCTGTTTAGTCTCCATGTATTTGGGTTCTTTCCAAACTTCCTTTTGTGGTTGAGTTCTAGCTTTAGAGCATTGTGGTCTGAAAATATGCAGGGAATGATCCCAATCTTTTGATACAGGTTGAGTCCTGATTTAGGACCGAGGATGTGATCTATTCTGGAGAATGTTCCATGTGCACTAGAGAAGAATGTGTATTCTGTTGCTTGGGGATGAAATATTCTGAATATATCTGTGATGTCCATCTGGTCCAGTGTGTCGTTTAAGGTCTTTATTTCCTTGCTGATCTTTTGCTTGGATGATCTGTCCATTTCAGTGAGGGGAGTGTTAAAGTCCCCTACTATTATTGTATTATTGTTCATGTGTTTCTTTGATTTTGTTATTAATTGGTTTATATAGTTGGCTGCTCCCACGTTGGGGGCATAGATATTTAAAATTGTTAAATCTTCTTGTTGGACACACCCTTTGAGTATGATATAGTGTCCTTCCTCATCTCTTATTATAGTCTTTGGCTTAAAATCTAATTGATCTGATATAAGGATTGCCACTCCTGCTTTCTTCTGATGTCCATTAGCATGGTAAATTCTTTTCCACCCCCTCACTTTAAATCTGGAGATGTCTTCAGGCTTAAAATGAGTTTCTTGGAGGCAACATATAGATGGGTTTTGTTTTTTTATCCATTCTGATACCCTGTGTCTTTTGACAGGGGCATTTAGCCCATTCACATTCAGGGTAACTATTGAGAGATATGAATTTAGTGCCATTGTATTGCCTGTAAGGTGACTGTTACTGTATATGGTCTCTGTTCCTTTCTGATCTACCACTTGTAGGCTCTCTCTTTGCTTAGAGGACCCCTTTCAATATTTCCTGTAGAGCTGGTTTGGTGTTTGCAAATTCTTTCAGTTTTTGCTTGTCCTGGAAGCTTTTAATCTCTCCTTCTATTTTCAATGATAGCCTAGCTGGATATAGTATTCTTGGCTGCATGTTTTTCTCGTTTAGTGCTCTGAAAATATCATGCCAGCTCTTTCTGGCCTGCCAGGTCTCTGTGGATAAGTCAGCTGCCAATCTAATATTTTTACCATTGTTTGTTACAGACTTCTTTTCCCGGGCTGCTTTCAGGATTTTCTCTTTGTCACTGAGACTTGTAAATTTTACTGTTAGGTGATGGGGTGTGGGCCTATTCTTACTGATTTTGAGGGGCGTTCTCTGAACCTCCTGAATTTTGATGCTCGTTCCCTTTGGCATATTGGGGAAATTCTCCCCAATAATTTTCTCCAGTATACCTTCTGCTCCCCTCTCTCTTTCTTCTTCTTCTGGAATCCCAATTATTCTAATGTTGTTTCGTCTTATGGTGTCACTTATCTCTCGAATTCTCCCCTCGTGGTCCAGTAGCTGTTTGTCCCTCTTTTGCTCAGCTTCTTTATTCTCTGTCATTTGGTCTTCTATATCACTAATTCTTTCTTCTGCCTCATTTATCCTAGCAGTGAGATCCTCCATTTTTGATTGCACCTCATTAATAGCTTTTTTGATTTCAACTTGGTTAGATTTTAGTTCTTTTATTTCTCCAGAAAGGGCTTTTATGTCTCTCGAGAGGGTTTCTCTAATATCTTCCATGCCTTTTTCGAGCCCGGCTAGAACCTTGAGAATTGTCATTCTGAACTCTAGATCTGACATATTACCAATGTCTGTATTGATTAGGTCCCTAGCCTTCGGTACTGCCTCTTGTTCTTTTTTTTGTGTTGAATTTTTCCGTCTTGTCATTTTGTCCAGATAAGAGTATATGAAGGGGCAAGTAAAATACTAAAAGGTTGGCAACAACCCCAGGAAAATATGCTTTAACCAAATTAGAAGAGATCCAAAATCGTGAGGGGGGGAGAAAGGGGATAAAAAGAGGTTCAAAAAGGAAGAAAGAAAAAAAAAAAAAAGAAAAGAAAAAAAAAAGAAAAGAATTAAAAAAAAGAAAACACCTTTCAGAAAGTGGTTGTTTTTCTGTTTCCAGAATTGCTGTTCTTCTTGTCTTCCATCTGCCGATGGATTTTCAGGTGTTTGCAATCTTTAGATAAGCTATCTAGCTCATCTCTGGCTAGCTAAAGCAGTCTCAGCCTGCTACTTCTCCGCCATCTTGACTCCTCCCTCCAACTTTTTTTTTTTTTTAACCTGATTCCTTGGAGTAGACTTGAAATATGGTAGAAATACAAAATATTTTGTCATGAGAAGTTTGATAATTTCACTAAAGAACAAAGGAGAAATGTTACAGGAGCTTGTGAAGCAAACAGAGGCAGTTTAGTGGAAGATCTTTCATAGTCTCTATTTGCCTTAATTTATCTTTGAGCTGTGTTTTGGATAGCCTTGATAATAACACTAAAAGATAGAATAAGAGTTATCTTAATTACTTCTTAGAACATATGAGTTAACATGGTAAATGTGTGTGTGTGTATTATATATGTATATAGACCATTAGCCCTACTTCAAAATTATCTCATAAAAATTTTAGTATCAGATGTTTTCTGATAAAATCTTTATTGTTAAACCAAAACAGACAAAAAAGCAACACTTTTTATTCTCATTCATTTCCTTTGTAAATTTTAGTCAGCTCTTTAACTGAACTGTCTTACAGCCCACTTATATCTGGACCACAATGAGCAGTGATTTATTTAAAATTACTAACTGAAAGACTCATTTTATTTAACTTTACTACTTTGTTGGCAAACTGGAAGGATGCCAGATGGTAATTTTTTTGCTACTTATTTCCAAGAACATAATAAATCATTTTTCACTTTTGCAAATGTTAATTTTAGTAAGACTTATGATACCTCCTGGGTCCAGGGAAATACTTCCATCTTTTCCCCTATAAACAAGTTGTGAGCTAGGAAAATATTTAAAATTGGTTAAAAGAAGCCTCCCCATAGAGCTGATGTTGTTGTAGGTTGTAGCTGTCATTATGTTATGTTTCATGCTATATAACTCTGAAGGATTCTTGGAAATAGAAGATTCTTTCTCCTTCTCTTCTTCTTCAACTAATTTACCCTTCTAGTCATATGACCATAAGCATGCTCTGAAATCATTTTTACTGTTCTTTCACTATATACATAACTATAATAATTAATAATTGTGTGACTACCCATTTAGTGATTATCTTATTAGATCTTAAAATCTGTAAGCACAGGGCTTTTACTATCTTATTCAAATCCCTATTACCAATGCCTAGCAAAAACACCACATGTTGGAAGCACAGAAGAGATTATCTAGTCTATGAGTTAATTAATCCATTCACATGGAAAGCATTGCAACATACATACCATTATTTGCATTGTATTTTGTCCCAGTATACCTTGGAAATAATGCTATGATCAGACAGATTTGGGGATGCTTTTTACTTTAGGGGCCAGACTATGGACAGTCTATACTTGAATATTTTAAATTTGTGACAGAAATTTTAGGAATTTGGAGGTGTGAGTCAAGGGTTTTATATGTCTTTGAATTTTTTTATTTTTTTAAAGATTTTGTTTATTTATTTGACAGAGATCACAAGTAGGAAAGACGCAGGCAGAGAGAGAGAAGGAAGCAGGTTCCCTGCTGAGCAGAGAGCCTGATGCTGGGCTTGATTCCAGGACCCTGGGATCATGACCTGAGCCGAAGGCAGAGGCTTTAACCCACTGAGCCACCCAGGTGCTCCTATGTCTTTGAAATTTTAATCAAATAATTACTCATGCATAGCCTAGATAGTGCAGTTTCTATAGTTGGTCCTTTGCACAATGGTAGAAATCTTTAATTTTCTATATGTCATGGCATGATTCTGGGAGCACATGACAAAGGAGGAGGACAGTTGTACTTCAGCTGAGATTTTCCAATCCTGATTCAAAATTGTGTTGAAATTAATTACAACTTCTCAGTGTGAAATCAGATCATCTGGGTGAAAAATGATTACAATTAACTTTGCCTCATGTTCACATACATATGCATGTATATCATTAAATATATGTGCACATGCACATATATGTATACATTTATATTTCAGAGTATGTGTAGGAGTTAGGAGGACATAAAAGGTATAGGTATAGAGGTCCAGAATATGCACTTCAAGGTTGATTCAGGCCTCAGTGATATCAAGAATCTAGTATTTTCCCATTCTCAATTTAGTCAGTTTCAGTGTTGGCTTTAATTTTAAGTTTGTGGCAGGTTGCTGCATAAATTCAAGCATTAGTTTTAGATATGACAGTTTCTAGAGGAATAAAGTGGATATTATACCCTTGATTTTCACTTAGGAACTGCAGAACTTTTTTGATAAACTTGTCATTAAATTTCTTTCAAATCATATTGGTCACAATTGGGAAATATTTCTGTTTCATTAAACTTAGATCAACTAGACCCATTTCTTGAGATGTGTAAGGAGTTTAGATTCCCATGAAACGATGTGGAGATGGGAGACTATCTGAAAACAAAATCAGATTTTTAAGGAGGAAAAGAGAAAAATGAATGCCTCATAAGAAAATAATATTTTATAGATGTATGTTTTTCCCCTATTTCTGGAATATACTTGATTTAATATTAGGTAATTTCTCTTCATTTTGCAAAATTTAGTTTAAATGTCTTTCCTGTGTGTTATCTTTCTTGACTTAGTTACTTACTTCTTCCTCTGGGATCAGTTAGGATTTAGTGAATGCCTGTAATAAATTACTTATGTTTAAATGACATAATTTTTCTGTCTTTCCATCATCTAGAAGCTCTCAGAAAGTATCAACTATGTCAATCATCTTTACGTACTCAGCATACAGCACAGTGCCTAAATTTAGAGGAAGAGACATGAATGTTGAACTGGATTTTCTATAAGATTATCAGTTTACATTGTAATATGTCAATTATAAGTATGAAATCCCTTGGTTCCACATGCAATTTTTATACTTTTTATATGATTGGCTTTTACATAGAAGATGATTTACTTCAGCATGTAGTAACTCAGAACTGAAAAAAAAATCCGGACCATATGGATGTAAAATATTTCAGTCATCTGGCATACATAATAACTTGACAGAGAAAAATGTCAGACAAAATTACCCTTAAATGATTCTGAGTCCCCTATGGAAATCATGTAACTCTACTGCATCTCTTTTAAAAATTCCATGCCTGGCTTTGATGAAATATTTATTACTAAATAAACATCTTATGTAGAATATTACTGAGAATTGCTGAATATATCATACAAATTGAGTCAGAATATAGATGATCTCTTCAGATGACAATTCTAATAGAACTCTTTAGAGTTTTAAAATTATTTTAAGTAAAATTGCCTAAAAACTTTCATTTTTAATTTTAGTCTACACCCACAAAGATTTGACATCCTTCAAGTAAGTCTCTAACCAAGAGGTGAATATTTGACTTTAAAGATTACAATCTATACATTGTTTAATGAATACGTAGAGTCATCAGTGAAAATGGCAAGGCAGAGATGTCAGAGTTCACTGCTTTGTACAACAGTAGACAAACCCTCAAAACTGGTCAGCATTAGTTGTTAGAGAACTCTAGATATTAACTAAAGGCTTGCAACAACCTAAGAGCACTTAGTTTTTAAAACTGGGTGAATTTAGGTTAAACCAGAGAGTTTTTTGGTGTTTCAACTTGCTAGTCCAGTGCTAGTCCAATGCCTCAGCACAGCGCTACCCTTGAAAAGTCAACAGACCATCTTTGCAGTCCTGGAAGGAGCAGAACACAGAACTCTTTCAAAGACTTATTCTGAGGAAGGAGTCATTATTTGACCATTATCTGTGGTTCTCTGAAAGATTCCATATGAAAGAACTGCTTTCATTTGGCCTCCCTCAAATTCACCCACTATTAAACACTTCTCCTAGAGCCTTTGTTGAATGTTTTGACATTAAGCCCTTCAGAGGCATTAGTGCAAACAATGGACTAACCAAAAAGCCCTTGTTGGTGAGGGCTTTGGGAATCGATTCTTGGGAATCCAGGGGCCATGTCCATATATAAGTCTGTATATATGTTCAGGAAAGATCTGGGAAGGTTCTAAGCTCTTACTTCTGACTGACCTAAGTGATCTTTAACAAGTGTGTATATATATATGTGTGTGTGTGTGTGTGTGTAAATATATATATATATATATATATATATATATATATATATATATGTTGACCAGTGTTCAAATGATGCTCACACACAGATTGTAGTCCTACACTCATATTGAAGATGGTTTACCTCAGTGATTTTGCCACCAGAAGGGAAGATTCAGTTATAGGTATATAAAAATAGAAAGAAATGGTAACATGCTTCTAGGGAAACCCCATCCAACCACATGAAAGGCATTGAATCTGAGAAGAGTTTAGAGTCTAAAATGTAAAATACATGTGAAGTTAAAGTTGAACCAAGCTGGACTGACAAATCTCCAGTTAAGTTATTTTGGTGACATGGATGTACTTGAAGAAAAAACTCAACCATAACTCAGAGACTTGGCCTTTCAGTGAATTGGTTGTTAGCCAGATTGGTGTGTGGTGGAGAGTTAATTTGTGTCTGCAACACAAGACCCAGTAAAGTTGTGACTGAGAGCTGAGGTCTGAATGGATTTCTGGAAAAAAAGAAATCGTTTTTCCAGGACGGAGGAGGGTTTGTATATAGAGAGTGAAGTGGACCACTCTTGGTATGGAAAACTAGAGAACACTGTACCCAGTATAATTGTTACTGTTGCATTTTTAAATGGTTGTTTTGTATATGTCTAAAGAACCTTCATAAATGTTAAAACCAATAATAGACCACTGAAAGCCAGGAATATTCCATAACAAGTAGAGGGACTTATGTTCCCAGTTATGAGAAGCACGGGGAGAGATAATAAAAGAGGTGTGGACTGTCATTTTAAAATTAATACTTATTTAAACAAGTGGGCTCAATTAAAATAACATGGCAGTGGGAGATCATTAATTGTCCCTTTCAAAGCAGCAGTTATCCCTTTGTTTCTAAACAGCTGCATTCTGCCTTATTCACAGAGCCTTCTGTGGCACTTCAGTTCTATTTGTTGTGCTGTGGGAGGAAGTGTGGCAGCATTCATAAACTCCAGAGGTCCACAATCTCAAATGGGGAACAGCTGCTAGGTAGATAAAAGTGTTTGTAGAGCCTTTTGTCTAGGAGCTAAGGGGTTGGAGGGATTATTTCTTTGGCAGAAGGGTGGCAATATAATGCAGGGATATATGCCATGGCATAAAGTTAAGTCAAGATTCACTGCTCTCTTGGTTTAAGTGAATCAATAGCATTAGGCTAAATGTGCCACTTCTTCCTCCTAAAGGATGTAGAGCTGTTGAAAGCCTTATGGTGCTTAAAATATAACATTTTATGCTGAGCAAGTCTAGAAGAAAGAAAGCTGCTATAAAGTATCTTTAACAGATTTTCAGGTAAAATAATAGTGGTATCATTATTTTTCTATACGATTTTATTAAATAAGTTGAAATAAAACACACACAGGGGAACTGGTTTTTTTTTTTTTTTAATGTCATTTAGCTGTAACATCTGAATAAGATGCAAAATATATGGATTTAAAAGGCTCTTATGAATACCTGATTTCGTATTCACAAGATTCAGTAAATTCTTATAACTAACAAACAAATAAATTCATTTTAATTAAGTTTTGTAGGCTTTTTGGAAGAATGAACCTAGAGTAGTCCTTATTCTAGGGCAAGATCCTTCTATCCAAGGCATGACCTTTCTTATGTCTGGTTGGCGCATTGTACAACACTGATAATCAGAGGGGCAAATCAGACTCACAAGAAAAGAGATCTCACAAAGTATCAAAATTCCCTAGAATTTTAAAGATACATGTAATGTGAGACATAGATAAAGCACAAGGATGTTTGGGATCATAACAGAATCCCTCAGATCCATTTTTGTACATTAGAATTGCTTTGGCCTGGGTATTATCTCAGTGGTCTTTGCATAACATATGCTGAACATCACTTACATAAAGGGAGTTCTTTCAGTCATTGAACATCTTCCTTTTATAATTAGATAGCTTGTGACATTTACTAAAAGCCTGGTCTCAAATTCTATTTAAACATTATATAGATAAGGGCACTCCTGCTAGTCCCTACCATTAGTATGTCTCCAGGAGTTCTCTGTTTCTTTCCTCTTTTACTAGCTTGTTTGCAGGGAGTCTATCTGAGTTGTTTGTTTGTTTTTTTGTTTTGTTTTGTTTTTACCCAAGTGTCTTCTTGTAAAGGGAGGAATAGATTCCAGTTCTGTTCTTATTCTTCCCAGTCTAAATTCTGACCTTTGCCAGTTAACTCCTTGCTACATACTTCTCGGGTTCATTTTTATGTTTTTTATACCATTTTCTGAAACATTTTGTGCAAAAGAGTAATCTTGCAAATAATCCATTTAAAACGCGTATTAGAACTACTCAGTGCAGAGTAAAAATTCCAGCTTAGTTATTTTTTTTATTCTTTTTCTTCCATCATCCTTAGTTACTAAAAACTATTAGTATGTGTTGTAGCTATTTGACTGTATGTGTTATTTTTCTAAGGATCCTTGGTAATACTTATATCTCCCTTAAATGTATTCCATCCTCATCTACATTTGGTACATGATAAGGAGCAAATCAAGCTCTGACACTGAGCATGGAGCGGCAGTTTACTTCCTATCATTACCAGGTTACTGTTTAACTACATATCATCATAATCTATGACTTGATAAAGTACAGAAGCTGTGTTGTTCAATATCTACCATCTTATATAATTCACTGGTAATATGTCTCTTGGGTCATCCAGAAAAATCATTGTAAATATAGCCTATAAAATATTTGCCTAATGATTGCTGTATTTGGGTACTAGTAAGTTGAATTATTGAAATAATTGAGTCATTCCTCTTCAAATACTACATGTGAATTTTTTTTACAAGTAGATAAGTTAGTAGGAGTCTCGGTCACCTTCTCTGAAGAAAACAGATCTGACGTTGTTTTGTTTTGTTGTTTTGTCTTTTGTTTTGCTTTGAGCTGGGCTAGTAATCACTGCCAGATCTGAACACTTGCCAAAAGTATTCTCTTACTCTGGAACTCTATATGCTTATAGGAATAGTGAGGGCTCATTCTGCCCTAGAATCATGGTCTACTTATAAATGCCTCTTCTGTTTGCTACAATATCAGCCTATGTTCATTTGACCCACACTTATTCTGTCATGATCAGGTGGTCTAGCTTAGCTGGCTTAGCGTATTGCTTGGCTGTAGGGTTTACAGTAACAGCCGACTCATTATCAGTTCTTGGCCTCACCATTGGATTGATATCAGAGGCTACAGGAGAAAATTCACAAGATTGTTTCTTACTGCTTTGTGATGGACTAAATTCACCATTTGTCCTAATTTGGTGAAAAGAGTAAAGTTTTGACACATCCTAAAATGCATTACAATTATTTGATGTCAAGTTTTATAGTATCAATACTTGTCTGGATCATTTATATTGCCTTCTTTCGGTAACCTGTAACAGACCAAACCAAAGAAAAATTTTATCAGTTCTGAAAATAAAGCTATGTAGTTGGATCCTCCCCAGTCCCCTCATTTCCACCAACTAACTGTAGAAAGCTCATCAGTGGAGTCCCTATCTTACTTCCATTTGTGTTCAACCTAATGACAATCATTTAAACAATGGAGCCAAACCTTCCATTTTCTTTTAGCTCTAGTTTTTATAACTTTTACACTTGCCCATTTCAGTTTCCATTGAAACCACTTCTCTGATGATGACATGGAACGTGGTATATTTGTATGTTTTATTGTCCATTTGTGTACAGTGCTATCAATGAATTATGTATTGTCATCAAAAGTTATACATACAGTTGGACAGTACAGTTGTTGCACATTGTGAGCAAAGCCTAGAATAGAGTGTTGCTCATAGCTAACACCAATTTGTAGTCACTTGAACCTAGTGGTAGAAAGGAAACACTGGATAAGGCAATACTCACTGGATATGCCAATTTTCTGATCATGGGAAGTTTGTCTCTTAGTATTTTCAAGCAACTGTTTTGATAGCAAAAGACAGTAGAGGTTTTCACTAACTTTCCTTCTGCCTAACACAACTCTTTTCTTGACAGAGAGAGAGATCACAAATAGGCAGAGAGGCAGGCAGAGAGAGAGGAGGAAGCAGGCTCCCTGCTAAGCAGAGAGCCTGATGTAGGACTTGATCCCAGGACCCTGGGATTGTGACCCAAGGTGACGGCAGAGGCTTAACCCACTGAGCCACCCAGGCGCCCCCTAACACAATCTTAATATCTGGTAAGCCAGTCCCATGTTTCTAGCTCAATTTCCTCAAAATCCCATTGGAAAACACTTGTTTCCACATTCTGCCCCTTTAAACAAAGACTTTGCTACTTTAAACAAAAGATTTTGATACTTTAAACAAAGGATATCTAGACAGCCATCCTGGAACTAACCCTCATGTTTTCATCCTTTTCTTCTTTTTGTTGAAAATGTCTGTCATTGCAAATCCTGAGACTGAGAGAAACTTCTGCTTTCAGTGCCAATTGGAGTTAACTAACACAGAGACTGGGTTGTTGAATCAGATTCTCGTGGTTGGAAATCTTACCCGACATCAAACAGCTTTAATCATTTCAAGGATACAAATACTTGAGAAAAAAAGATAGAAGGGTCCTGGTCTACCAGTGGTGCTCTCTAGATTCTTTTTTGATGCTCGAGAGTACATTTGGGGCTAGATTTAATATACAGAGTCTCTAATCTTCTTAGGGAGAAATTTAACTTTAGAAAAATACAGAACAGGTTAATGAAAGTGAAAATAAAATTATTTAGTTAAAAAAATGAAGTATGATGTTGGTATATAATATACTTTCTAATATACAGAAAATACCAATTTTATGAGATTTATTTTATATGCTATTTATATCAGAATTTGAAAGCTAGTTTGATTTCCTGCAAAACTGAAGTACAGAGGAGTCTTTTTGAATGACCACTGGGAAGGAATCACATTCAATTCTGTATATTGTATATGACTTTATTTGAAAATAGCACTGTTACGATAACAAAACTTCCATAAGATTGCAGATTTACCCATGGTAAAGTATAATGAAAGCTCAATGCTCATGAGAAAAACAAGTTTTCACTAAATAGATTTTAGATCATTTGGTTTAGAACTACAGCTTATGATACTGAGATGTGTGTGTATGTATGTATGAGCAACTCTTACACTCAGGGCCTTTTTATTAGATAAATAATCTTCATATAAAAATGTTGCAGTGATATATCACTTATCTTAGGTGCATTCAACAAATGAGCAACTTGTATGTTCCACATGAGACCTTTAAATGCTTCAAAACATTTCATAAACCCTAGAAGGGCTGGTAACCAGGGAAAATGAAAGATATTTTGATATTAGGAAGGCCGTCAAGAGAGTGATTCAAATGTTTACTGTTTCATCTTAAAGGGAAAAGAACTGGCTGCTTCAGGACTGATAAACAGCAGTCCCTTAAATAGCAGATCATAAAGATCAGGTCATTTTCTATCGTTCTCTCAAGAGCCTTGCCTCACTACTTCAGTCCAACTATGAGATCATGTTTTGAAAGAGAAGGCAATGAAGGCTGCATGCAGTTTCTACTGATTAAGGTTATCGTAACATTTTTGGAGGGCTTTCTAATGCTTTAATTTTAAATCTGTATGCTTTAAAATGTATTATCCCTTAAATAGATGTCATTTATTTAAAAGGCCTCAAAATCTATTTATTAAATTAATAAATTGTTATTTATTATTATTCATTATCTACATCTCTTGCTGATTTAATTCAATATGGAGCTCTGTGATATGGTTCAAGGAATAATTGTCCTGCCACCCAAAATGAGTTTGGGTTCCATATCAGTTTACAAGGACTGTCATAACAAAGTACCACCAAGTGGGTGGGTTACACAATAGAAATTTGTTTTGTTATACTTCCGAAGGCCAGAAGATCAAGATATCAGTAAGGTTAATTTCTTGCAAAACCTCTCTCTTTGACTTGAAAATAAACTAAATTCTCCTTGTGTCTTCACATGGTCTTCCCTATGTGTGTGTCAGTGTTTAATCTCTTTCTGAGGACAGTAGTCATATTGGATTCAGGCCTACACATCGAGCTCATTTTACCATAATTACCTCTGTAAAGGTCCTATCTCCAAATATAGATACATTCTGAGGTACTAGCAGGGTATGGATTTGAGGAGACACCACTCAGTCCCAAAAAGGTCCCTGTGCTAATTCAGTGGTGTTCAGCAGCCTATGAGTCTCTTGATTTCTGTATTTAAAATTACATGAGCTTATGGGATTGATGTCTTCCTCCATGGTGAAGTAAATTATTTTATCATTAAATGTTGTACTGCTAGGGTTGTTCACAGAAACAGAATCAATAGGATGTGTATGTATGTGTAAATAGATATAGATGTGTTATAGCTAAAGATATTTATTTTAATGAATTGACTCATGATTATGGACACTGGCAAATCTGAAGAGTGCATGATGGGCTAACAGACTAGAGACCTGGGAAGAACCAATGTTGCAATTCAGATCCAAAGGCTTTCTGTTACAGAATTCCCTCTTGCTCAGAGGAGATCAGTCTTTTGTCTTATTGAGACCTGTATCTGACTAGATGAAGCTCATCCTAATTATAGAGGGAAACCTACTTTACTCTAAGTTCACTGATTTAGATGTTAATCTCATCCAAAATAACTTCACTAAAACATCTGGGATAAAGTTTGATAAAATACCTGGCACAATTATTTAACCGAGTTGACACATAAAATCAATCATCACAAATACATCAGAATAGGAGCTAATATTTATTAATCCACTACAATATAGTAAACAACTATGCTAAGCAGGCAAGATAGGTGGGTTAGTTGGTTGGTTTGTTTGTTTTTATCAGTAGAGATTCCAGACTCTTGAAATCACAGTACAGACACACCATTCTTCCTGTAATACCGATTTCCTACCAAGGCTTAACTGAAGAAACATAACTTTTATATTAAAATAGAAGTTTTAGAACTTTTATATTAAAATATATCTATAATAGAGTGCACTGCAATGTACATAAGTGTTTTAGTAAGCTTACAAAGCCATGAGACCTGTGGTTTAGTCTTGTAGCAGTGTCTCAAATTCACAGCTCTTAATACAACATTATGACATTAATTCAACATTGCTCCTTGAGCTACGTTTGCTCATTTCTAGTCCTTTAGCATCTGAAAACTCTAGAGAGTTGCAGACTCAAAGAATCATTTTGTTCATGCCACTATGTCTTCATTATCTCTACCTCTGTCAGCTCTTTCATGTCATTCAAAGTTATGCATAATATGCTTCATACAGTATTTTACACTTCATTGTGCAGTTCCCTAAATGTAATGACATAGTATTTCTTTGTTTTGATTGTTTTTCAAGTAAAATGTTCCTCATAGGTATTTTATATTTATAAAATCTTTTATTCCTTATAGATCAGGGGAGGTAATCAAAAAGAAAATAGCGAAGATAAAAGCTGATAACTCCCATTAACTAATAATTTGTTATTCAATATTGATGTAAAAAATTTAAAACTTTAAAGAAATTTTGTATCTTGAATTCATTTTAACTCTCCTTTCAGAGGTCCATTTCCTCTCTTTTACCTTCAGGGGGACCATAGTGGAAAAGTTGGGAGGTTGAACAGTTTATTCTTCACAAGTATCAGTAGAGAAAGTCATATATATTCTCATTTTGCAAAGGAGAACATTAAGTAGTTTTGAAATTTATCCAGTTCTATATTATTGATAATGCAGCCAAAGTTGAACTCAAATCAGACGTTTCAGATAATGTTTTTGTTTTGTTTTGTCGAACTCTCTATTTGTCAAATCCTATTGGGAGACACAATGAACCTTAAAGAGGAAAAAAATAAACCTATGTATCATCTTAATTTTCTTCTTATTTCAAATAGAAATTACTTGTTTCTGTTTTTTAATGTGTGTGTGTGCATGTGCGCACATGTGTGTGTGTGTGTGTAGCAAGAGAGGTGGAAAGAAATGATAAATAGAAAATTACACTATGAAAGCATCTCTGTAGTTTTACTGAAATAAAAGTATGTATTGGGGATGTCAAGAAGAAGAGCGAAACTATTTTCTAAACTGAAAGCCAATAAAATTATAATCAGAGTGGAAAATTGAAGGAACACCTCAATGTTTCATTGTTCATAAATGGGAATATTTGAAATTTTTATTATAAACTAGAATTGTTACTCATTTTTTGTTACATTAAGTAGTATTTTATAAATTCAAGCCATATAATTAGTTTAGTAACCTTGTGATAATCTTTTTAAAAAATTTTTTTAAATTTTATTTTATTTCAGTGTTCCAAAATTCATTATTTATGCACCACACCCAGTGCTCCATGCAATACGTGTAATAATCTTTTTAATGAATTGAAGCTCTTTAATGTTTTGTATTCCACCACTAAGTCGAGAATTTAAATTAACAGAAGACAAGACATAGGTGCGGTTCAGATGATGAGAGATATCTAAGATAAGGAAGCAAAAAAATTCATCTAGTCTTATAACTTATGTATTAAGCTTTTAGTTTCCTTGTCAGAAATATGTTTTTGTTAGCACATGAATATTAAGGAACATTGGGAAATCAATAATAATGATTTTTAAAATCCATCTGTTGCAGAAATCCTGCATGACACTAAACACAAATAAAGGCTGAAAGTTTCAAGCAAAATGATTCTGTCAGGACTTTGGCACAATTATTATAAATATCTCAAAGTTGTTAGTTTAACTGAATAGTAAATTGTATGGCATCTTATATTTGCCAAGATTGAGTGATAACTTTTAGTTTCCAATTAAAAAGTATTTTTTATGATATAAGAAAATACTTGCCAAACTACCTAGCCATAATTCAAAGAATTGGCAAAGCAGCAATGTGGTTTGGGATGTTTACATGGTTCTCTGTCCATTCACAAATTCATGAAGTTCCTTAAGTCATAGCACATTCTCAGAGCTTACTTGCTGAGTGATTATAGGGAGATGTGTCTACAGATGTATCATAGAACAAAATAGCTCTAAGGAATTATTCAGGGTTAAATCATTCTGTATTGACATATTTTATGAAGACCACAAGTACACTTGTGTCATGTTTTAGAGCAAAGGTTATCGAGTGTTTGGCCTATGTTAGTTCATTTGTCAATAACATTAGAATCCTCAACCTCACTTAAGCTTTCAACTCTCCTAGTGCTTCAGTGTCACCACAGATTTTGATTACAGATAACTCCCTGCTGCTTCAGTCTCCTGCAGTGGGAGGCGTTGAGGAGCCTCCTAAGAGAGTTTGACATTTCTAGGTCTACTTAATCACTTTGAACTACATCTTCTCCAATTAAAGCATCTATATTTTAATTGATTTATTTCTTCTAAGAGTTATCTTGGAAGTGCAACCATCCTTACTATCCAGGTTCCCTTCAATCATTGTCACAAGTCTTTCTTTTATTGTCCGTCATTATATGAACATTATCACTGGCCTTCCTTCCCATCCAACTTTCATCCCTCACCCTCAAATTCTGTTAGGGTTCTCTTTGGACCTATGATTTTTCAATGTGCCTATTTCTTAAATTCTTTCTTTCTTTTTTTTTTTTTTTTAAGATTTTATTTATTTATTTATTTATTTTTTGTTAGAGATTGATAGAGAGAGAGCATAAGCAAGGGGAGCAGCAAGCAGAGGGAGAAGCAGACTCCTTGAGGAGCAGGGAACCTGATGCATGGCTTCATCCCACCACCCTGGGATCATGACCCAAGCCAAAGGCAGTCACTTGACCAACCGAGCCATCCAGGCATCCCATTTAAACTATTTCTATTAATATTCTCTTTATCCATATGCTGTAGTTTAAGTTTTGCTCTACTCTCAAGATACTGCTCCCCTGAAATTATTCCTCCCCTGCATTTATCTCAAGGCGTATTTGGGTTGGTTTGTTTTTCACTCACAGCACAATTACTCCATTGTATAATTTGGTGGTAATGAAATATCTTTGTTCTTCATTACTGCTTTTAAGTAATTTTTACTCCATACCTTAAAAATCCCAGCTCTTTGCCCATATCAGATAAAGGGCTAGTGTCCAAAATCTATAAAGAGCTTAGCAAACTCAACACCCAAAGAACAAATAATCCAATCAAGAAATGGACAGAGGACATGAACAGACATTTCTGCAAAGAAGACATCCAGATGGCCAACAGACACATGAAAAAGTGCTCCACATCACTCAGCATCAGAAATACAAATTAAAACCACAATGCAATATCACCTCCCACCAGTCAGAATGGCTAAAATTAACAAGTCAGGAAATGACAGATGCTGGCGAGGATGTGGAGAAAGGGAACCCTCCTGGTGGGAATGCAAGCTGGTCCAACCATTCTGGAAAACAGCATGGAGGTTCCTCAAAATGCTGAAAATAGAACTACCCTATGACCCAGCAATTGCACTACTGGGTATTTAGCCTAAAGACACAAACGTAGTGATCCGAAGGGGCACGTGCACCCGAATGTTTATAGCAGCAATGTCCACAATAGCCAAACTATGGAAATAACCTAGATGTCCATCAACAGATGAATGGATCAAGAAGATGTGGTATATATACACAATGGAATACTATGCAGCCATCAAAAGAAATGAAATCTTGCTGTTTGCGACAACATGGATAGAACTAGAGCGTATCATGCTTAGCGAAATAAGTCAAGTGGAGAAATACAACTATCATATGATCTCCCTGATATGAGGAAGTGGAGGTGCAACGGGGGGGTTAATGGGGTAGGAGAAGAATAAATGAAACAAGATGGGATTGGGAGGGAGACAAACCATAAGTGACTCTTAATCTCACAAAACAAACTGAGGGTTGCTCGGGGGAGGGGGTTGGGGGAAGGAGGGTGGGGTTATGGACATTGGAGAGGGTATGTGCTTTGGTGAGTGCTGTGAAGTGTGTAAACCTGGTGATTCACATACCTGTACCCCTGGGGATAAAAATATATGTTTATAAAAAATAAAAATAAATAAAAAAAATAAAAACATGAAAAAAAATCCCAGCTCTTCTAAAAAAGAATATATTCAAAATTTTCCTCTTATTATCCCTCCTTGTTGCTATCATTTGAGCAAGTGTCTTCCTGATGACTCCCTCCCTGCATGAGTTCTCTAGAGAAACAGAACCAATAGAGATTTATTATAAGGAACTGGCTCATGTGTTTATTTAAAAATACTGAGAAGTCTCAAGATCTGCAGAAGAAACCTGGAGACCCCCAGTCTGATGGTGTAGTTCTACTTTGAGTCCAAAGACAGGAAAATACCAATGTTCTGTCTCAAGTACTTAGGCCAGAGGTATTCCCTCTTAGCTTTTGTGTCCTGTTCAGGTCTTCCATTGAGTGGATGAGTCCCACCCACAAAAGGGAGGACATTCTTTATTACTCAGTCTACCAATTCAAATATTAATATTATCCAGAAATATTCTCACTGACATTGAGAATAATATTTGACCAAATGTCTGGGTAACTCATGGCACAGTGAAGTTGCTATGTAAAATTAACTGTCACAGTCACCTAACCAAACGTTTTAGCTCTGGCTCAGTCTTTTTCTAACATTTTCTTGTCATCATTCTAGGTGATTATTCCAGGTGATCACTTTTCCACCAGCATACATACATTGCTAACCTCCTAGCTTCTTATTTACTTAATCTCTTTAAGCATAATTTTCTTTCCATCCATTGCACTTTAACGCTCCCTGGCCATGTTGATACCTTAATCCTGAGAATTAGATTTCTGTATTCAGATCTTATGCAGTAGGCAGTGCTGCTCAGACTTTGATGTGTATAATAATTACCTGGGGAGCTATTTAAAATGTAGCCCAATTTATTGGTCTGGAGGGGAATCTTAGAGTCTGTGTTTCTAACAAGATCCCAGATGGCACCTGTGCTGCTCCCATGGACCACAGTTAGAGTAGCAGTTTGTTGTATATACTAGTAGCTAATTGATTAAAAAAAAAACCCCAAACCTCCAGTACTTCAAAAGAAGTTATTTCTTTGTCATGTAACAGTTTAGAGGTGGACAATCTAGTTTGGAGGGATAGCACTGCCCATTAGGTCATTCAGAGATCCAGGTTTCTTGATGCTATCATTAGCCATTCTTGATAGGTGTCCTGATCCTCAAGATGGGAGCTGGATCTTACATGTCCACCTTGTAGACTTTGGGAATTTAATTTTTGAGGTGGGCAGAATACAGAGTCCAGGAAAGTGGTTTTCTCTTATAGAGATGAACTAGATCTAACACCCATCAATTCTGTAGCCACAGGTAGCCTTAGAGAGAGCACAGACATATAATGTGTAGCTTGGCATTCATGTGCCTAGATGGCATGAATCTGTTGCTACAAGAAAGGAGATAATGATTTGGGGGAACTCTGGGTAGTCTCCACCACTTCATTGTGATGGTTAACTTTATGTGTCGCCATGACTGAGCTACTGATACCCAGATAGCTAGGAACACATGATTTTGGGGTATGTCTGAAAAAATATTTCTGGAAGAGATCAGCATTGGGATTAGCAGACCAAGTAAAGAAGATCTGCTTTCACCAATGTGAGCAGGCATCATCCAATCCATTGAAGGCTCTAAAAGAACAAAAGGTGAGAGAAGGGCAAATTCTCTCTTTCTTCTTTAACTGGGAAACTCCTCTTCTGCTCTAGAACATTGGAGGTCCTTGTTCTTAAACCTTTAGACTCTGGATTTATACCATTGGTTCCCCTCATTTTCAGATATTCATACTTGGACTGAATTATACCATTAGCTTTCCTGACTCTCCAGGTGGTACTTCTTGGCCTCCATAATGTGTGAACCAATTTCTATAATAAATCTTCTCCTATCTCTGTCCCTTTATCTATGTCTTTTTTTTTTTTTTTTTTTAGATTTTATTTATTTATTTGATGGAGACACAACGAGAGAGGGAATATAAGCAGGGGGATTGGGAGAGGGAGAAGCAGGCTTCCCTCCGAACAGGGAGCCTGACATGGAGCTCGATCCCAGAACCCTGGGATCATGTCCTGAGCCAAAGACAGACACTTAAAGACTGACCCACCCAGGCACCCCTCTTTATCTATGTCTATACCTATATCTGTCTGTCTCCTGTTGGTTCTGTTTCCCTCAAGAGCCCTGACTGATACAATTACCAGTAACAATACTGCCTTTGACAACTTGAATTCAACCAGTTTAGCACCTCCCATTTTTCTAGCTAACTTACCATGTTTCCAAATTCTCAGACACCCATTCTTGGCCTCCACCACTTCTTCATTATCAATACCAGCCCCCTCTAAGAGTTCCTAAATTTCCTCCCTTATCCATCATGTATTCTAAAATTCAGCATTATAATTGCTTTCTGTAAATGCTCTTGGTGACTTTTTCTTTTCTCCTGCTGTCAGTTATCAGTTATCTGGGGGGGGGGGGGCAGGGGAAGCAAACCAGGTCATTCAGGGCACAGTTGAAATGTTAACTCATCAGAGAAGTTTTACTTGTTGGCCCAGTCTGAAATAATCCTCCCTGACATGCATAGCCCATTCCCTAATCCTGCTTTTAATTTTTTCATAACATTTAAAACTCTGCATTATGTTATATATCTGTGCATTTGTTCGTTTTCTGCCTTTTTCATTAGAATTATAGGTGGATGAGATTTTATTCTGTTCATGGGTACTTTTCCATTATAAAAAATTACCTAGCCTGGAATCATGGTTAGTAAATATTTTTGAATGAATTAATAACATTGTGTAAGAAGGGAAGAAAGTGATTTTATTCAGTCAATTCAATTGCATGTTGATGTATAGTGTATATATACATTTACATATATATGTGTCTGTGTATGTCCACTAATACCCACAATCAAAGAAAAATAGGGCTAAGGAGAACCTTGAAAATTACTTTAAACTACTAACGGTACCGTTAAAAAACAAAAAAAAGTTGGTTGAGTTTCTCATTGATATTGTTAAATAATATTTCAACTCTGAATGAAAGGTATACTGTTGTTAGACCTATTTTTTTTGTGATAGAAATAGTATAATAAAGATATGAATGTCCTCTTGACTTCAACCAAAATGACATTTAATACTAACCAAAATAAGGAATCAAATTATTAAAACATAAAGTATTTGGTTACCTTGGGATACAATATCAAAAGCAACTCCCAGGAGGCAGCAGTTGAAAAGCAAGGGACCTGACCAACCACAAGTGCCCCAGGACCAGGGAGACTTCAAGTTTTGCTTCAGTTACCATCATCTGCCTGATCTTAGTTCATTCATCTTAGGAGAGCAAGGATTTTGTGAACAAATGAGTCTGCTGCTACATAGAGATGGGGTTAATAGGTATTGGAGAACTGTGGCTGGTCTCCATTACAGACCTGTCTCCTCCGATGCTTCACTCAAATACCCTAAAAGACTTCAATTCAATATGAAAACCTCATATTGTAATAAGTATTGAAATTTCAAGGGATCCTCTGCTGAGATATACCTTTATTCTCTTAGCTATAGCCACAAAAGTCAACCTACCGATTTATAAGAAGGGAACTCCAAGGTATATTTCAATTTCTTCTCCCACCAACCTAATCAGTATGACTTTTGCTGTTCCCTAAGACATGGTCCATCCTTTTGAGACTCCATGCCTTTGCCTGGATTGTTCCCTTTGCGTTGGCTTTCTTCTTTCACTCAACTTCATATTTACTGTTTTTTAAATGTCATCTTTTTACACAACATCCCCAAGTAAAATGATTTGCTTTGTTGTGCTCACTTAGCACTTCTAAATAGACATTGTTTTGTCACTATTTGATTACCATATCTAATTTTCTACCTAGAGCATGAATTGTTAGAGGTTGAAACATTATCTTACACTTTTTTTTTTTTGTAGCAGAGCTCATTATCAAATTCCTTCAGTGAGAGAGCTTTCTTTTCATTTTATAATGAGAAATTAAAGAATTAAAAGTGAAAGTCTATTGATTTAAGTCCTAATACCTGTTTGAGATAGAACCTTGATTGGAACTAATTTATAGTGAAAAATTCTCACTTGGTTTCCAGCATGTCCAATTTATCCTCATTAGGAGATCAAGAGGCTTCTAGGAACAGAAGGGCATCAAGGACCAAAAAGAGTGGGGAGAGGGCACAGGAGCATGTACTTTATTATACTGCCATGGGATTATTTTCAGAAATTTGGTTATTCCTGCCAAAAGGATTATTATTCTAGGAGATTTTATAATCAAGGAATTACCCTATAATAGTGATATTGTATTTAAAATAAAGCTTAATAAATTTATCGATTAAAGTTTTAAAAGTGCGGAAGCACATAAAAGCAGAAAAAATAATAAAAATTTCCATAGTTCTACCTCTTAGTCACTGATGTGGGCATTGTTTTTTGTTTTTCTTTTTAACTTTTAGTATTGCCGAGTTCATATTTAATGTATAAGAATTCCTACTGATAGAACATTGTGAACTAACTTTTGATTTAATTTTGCCAATTTGTTAAGCTGAATATTGCATAACTTTTAATTGATAGTTATAGAATTTGAATTTTCAACATATTTTTGTTTGTTTAATTAGATCCGTATGCATACATTATTCCAAATTATCCTGGTTTTTCAAACTTTTGAATAAGTTGCTACAAAATCTTCTGGTAATAAAACTTTAATTATAAATCATCTGAAATTAGAGTATACAAAACAAAAAGACAATTGCTTAGAGTCTAGAAATTAATCTAAATCTGAGCTTCACAGAGAATAAAAGTGAAACCTAAGAAATACATATTACAGTGTGTTTGTAAAGCAAAGAAATTAGAAACTTCACAAGGCAATTATGCATTTCAATAATGGGGAAAAAAAATCTTTACCAGATGCCCGGTGTGTTTTATCTCCCATCTTTCTACACCATTCCAAAGGCTCAGTCATAACCTCCCACACAGTGTGTTGATTATAGTGACTCCCACATCCCATTGAGAATCAGAGAACACTTTCTGATTAAACAAGTGAAAAACGAAGAGATTCATGATTTCTTATGGTGCCATAAAGGTGAGTATAAAGCAAGAACGTTCTACAACTTAAAAATCTTAGCCATAGTTTGCTAGAGAGTCCCCTATATTTTCACTACAGAGCAAAGAGTCTGGGATTTGTATAACTTGTTTAGAAAGGAAGCACTGTCTCCTAATCCCTAATATAATGAATTCTAATTCATTAGAGGGGATCCTTGCAGATCCCCAGAGAAATAAGAACAAATATCATACCTTAAAATCGAACTTTGGGGGCACCTGGGTGGCTCAGTGGTTTGGGCGTCTGCCTTTGGCTCGGGTCGTGATCTCGGTGTCCTGGGATTGAGCCCTGCGTCAGGCTCTCTGCTCAGTGGGGAGCCTGCCTCTCTGCCTACTTGTGATCTCTCTCTCTGTGTCAAATAAATAAGTAAATAAATAAAATCTTCAGGAAAAAAATTGAACTTTGGATAGTTCCTAAGCAAAAAAGTAACTTCAGAGTCCCAGTTCAAAAACCACACTGGTATTACTATGTTCAAGTGAAACAGCAAAGCTTTGCAAACCATAAAATTTAAGTTTTTCCATGTGTTGATATAAGGGCTCATACCAAAGGTAAAATATATCTTAATTTAATCTTCTGACATTCTAGTTAATATGGGCTATGTGAATAGTAAATTTATTGCACACATAAAAATAAATATACAAATAATTGATTATCCTGGTAGTACACTGATAATTCCTGTAATATTTTTTATGATAGTAACTTTTACGTACCACAATTTTTCTTTTCCCAAGCGAAAAGAATCCAGGACCAGAAATTATGTGCCCATTGCTGAAAAGGTCAAATGTGAACGTACTTATTACTTTTTTACAAATAAACCCCAATAGAATGACTAATTAGAATATGTAACCCATGTAGTCTCTTCTTGGAAATCTGGATCATCTGAAATCAGGATATTGCTTTCGATGCTGATGTTATGTGTAGTCCTCAAAGCATTTGATAACTTAACCATTTTCCTGGTACCGATTATATTCTCTGGAAATTATGTATAAAAGAACTAAAGATCTGTGTCACTGGGGGAAGAGGAGATAGATAATTCTTGAATGGAGGGCAGTCTAGGGACTGAGACATATTTGAAGAAATTCCAGGGCAATATACCATAAAAATTGTGATCTTCCTAGCATAAAATAGTGTTGAAAAGGGGGAAGGGCATCAGGCATGGCAGGTGAGGAAAAGGGAGAGAGAATAGGAGAGACTTTTCCATCTTGCTCTGCCTGTCACCCTGTGGCAAGTTAAGTATTAGGCCAAGCAAAGGGATGTAATTGAAAAGCACCGGGCCAGCAAATGTGAACGTTCTGCACATTAAATGTTGAGAGACCATGCAAAATGGATTGAGGAGAACGTCAACAAGCAGTGTCATGGAAAGATTTGGCAGTTTCTCACTCTCCTTAGAGCGCTTCCTTGTGTTCATTTTTCACGGAGGGGCATAGTATTTCCTTGATAAGGTTGTCTGTTGTTTTGTAACCTTTGTGTAATGTTAGAATGCAAAAGCTGTAAGGCTAACTTGTGTTCTTTACTCATCTGTTGGAAATTTTGTCTTTAGATTAAGATGATGGTATTTCCCCCCTGAACAACCTAGATTACTTTACAAATCATTTTTTTCTGATACAATCCCTATGACACAATAGATCTGTATGGAATTTTTTTTTAATTTTTTATTTTTTATAAACATATTTTTATCCCCAGGGGTACAGGTATGGAATTTTTTTTCATAATCTTTTCTGTTGCTCATTTCCAACTGAAAGAATATATTTTTAATTTTCAAAGGCAGGACAATAACAAAACATATGACTTTCCTACAAGGAAGCCATGAATTTCACTGAAATAGAAAGAAAGGATAAAAGCAGACATTAAAGTAAAATTATATAAAATTAAACATGGTGAAATAAACTGAGCATAACTGTAATATTCATGTTTCCTCAAAATTGCTGTGCCTATAAGAAATCTGTCCATCTGCCTAAGATGCCTTATTTTGCCTATGGTTGGCAAGAAGTCTTTCACAAATCATAGTTACAAAATTAAATATATATATATTTAATTTTGTAACTAAATATATATATATATATATTTGCGGGGTGCCTGAGTGCCTCAGTAGGTCAAAAAAAATATATATATTTGCGATATAGTGAAGACCTCCCAGAGTTACTTCATTTGAAAAGTTTTGAGATTCTTGTATTGCTGATTAGAAGGAGAATCTACTATTTTATCAGTTTTGCTCCTTTTCTCTCTGGTAAAATCTCCTTTATGAATAATTATACATTTCCATTGCTGTATATTTTTCTGTGTTTCAGTGTGTCACAGACTTATTTTTCATTTCATAGGCAATGATTATGAAACAATGAAAACCTGATTTTGGAAAATATGCAGATGTAATAATCCAAATCAATTTAATATTCATGAATGCTGTATATATGTGTTAATGGATATATGTATGTCTGTATATATGTACATATAGGTTTTATATATAGCTATATATTTTAATTTCTATGTATATTTATATTTATGTATTTTAATTTTGTATATTACTTTTTACTTTATATAATATATATTTTCCTTTTGTTTATCCAAACATTTTATAGCTGCTTTCAGAATAATGAAAAATAAATTATTTTCATTATTTTTTAGTTAGAGCAAAGTTTTTAATTTTTATTATTAAAAAAAATTTTATTAACATATAATGTGTTATTTGCCCCAGGACTACAGGTCTGTGAATCATCAGGCTTACACAGATCACAGCACTCACCATAACACATACCTGCCCCATTGTTCATAACCCAGCCACCTTATCCCTAGACCCCACCCCCCAGCGACCCTCAGTTTGTTTCATGAGATTAAGAGTCTCTTACGGTTTGTCTCCCTCCTGATCCCATCTTGTGTCATTTTTTCCCTCCCTACCCCTCATGACCCTTAGCCCTGCCTCTCAAATTCCTCATATCAGAGAGATAATATGATAATTGTTGATCTCTGATTGATTTATTTCACTCAGCATAATACCCTCTAGTTCCATCCACATGATTGCAAATGGCAAGAGTTCATTTTTTGATGGCTGCATAGTACTCCATTTTATACAAATATCACTTCTTCTTTATCCATTCATCTGTTGATGGACATCTAGGTTCTTTCCATAGTTTGGCTATTGTGGACATTGCTGCTATAAATATTCAAGTGCACATGCCCTTTCAGATCACTACATTTGTATCTTCAGAGTAAATAACCCAGAAGTGCGATTGCTGGGTTGTAGGAGTAGCTCTATTTTCAACCTTTTGAGGAACTTCCATGCTGTTTTCCACAGTGACAGCACCAGCTTGCATTCCCACCAACAGTGTAGGAGGGTTCCCCTTTCTCTGCATCCTTGCCAACATCTGTCACTTCCTGACTGGTTAATTTTAGCCGTTCTGACTAGTGTGAGATAGTAGCTCACTGTGGTTTTGATTTGTATTTCCCTGATGCTGAGTGATGTTGAGCACTTTTTATGTGTCTGTTGGCCGTTCAGATGTCTTCTAAGAGCGAATTTTTTAAAATATCAAGCTTGTTTCCCAAAATGAACTTCAAGTGGCTTTTTGTTGTTAAAAGAAATAAAAATTAAATTTAAGCTATAAAATCCTTAATAATAGTCTAAGAAATGTACTGTAGGTGGTGTAAATAGTCTAAAATAATATTAGGATGTTAGGGTTTGGTCTTGGTTCTGCATTATATTACTTTGGGACTTTGAGTGAGACATTTCACCTCTCCTCTCAGTTTCCTCCTCTGTAAAGACAACAGAAGGTTTAATTAATTTGATCTATGCATCCACTTTCTACGATTCCAGGTGTTCACTAAAAAAAAGTCATAGGCCACATATCATAATCGCATCTTGGTTTTTTATATCCTAAAATGACTGTCTTTACTTTTCATGTTGTCCACAGATGTTTAAAATTAACTGTCACATCTGTTTGTGTCCAGTGTAGTATATCGTTCACATGTGTAGGTGCCCAACAACATCCTGAGGTCATAATTGAATTTTAGTGAATACAGTGGTAATGTTGTCATAAATTACAATATTCTCCTTCCTTTTTTTAGATAGCTTTGCATTGTAGGTGTCAAAATGCAGTTTTAAATTAATATTTCTCTTTTGCTAAAGTATCTCACTTCGGTTAAACTGTATATTTTAGTAATCATATAGACCTTCTAATCATCTGTGAAATACTCACCAGATAGATTCCGGTCTCTTTAAGAAGATGTATGACCTGCAGAAAATCATTGGTCTACCTTATCATGAAAAAGCAGCACTATTAAGGTGAAACCCTGACAAAGGACACTGGACTTAAAGTGCGGGAATATTTTAAACTGCACCCACTTTCATCATTCTACTACTTGTTAGGAATGTGGGTGCCTGGCAGGCTCACTTGTTAAGCTTCTGCCTTCTGCTGGGGTCGTGATTCCAGGGTCCTGGTATGGAACCCCACATCAGGCTCCCTGCTCAGAGGGAGGTCTGCTTCTCCCTTTCTCACTCCCCCCTGCTTGTATTCCCTCTCCCACTGTATCTCTCTCTGTCCAATAAATAAATAAATAATCTTAAAAAAAAAAAAAAAAAGAATGCAGAGTTACAGGGGATTTAGTGCAAGTGTAGCTGTCCCCTAAAATCCCTTATTTTAATAATTTAAATAACCTACATCTTTAAACTTATTTCTAAGCTGGAGTACTTCTGTAATAATTCAGTTCTATAGGGACACCTATGTGGCTTAGTCAAACATCGGTCTTCAGTTCAGGTCATGATCCTGGGGTCCTTAGATTGAGCCCTGTGTCTGTCTCCCTACTCAGTGGGAGTCTGCTTTCTCCCCTTCCCTCAGGTGCTTCCCCTGCTTATACTCTCTTTCTTTCTCTGTCGAATAAATAAATAAAAAATCTTGAAAAATAAATTCAACTCTATAGCATTACTTTTTGTTCTCATTGCTAAATGGAAATTGGTACAGCTAACCACTGTTTCCCATCACATTTTTTTCCATTTTATTTTATTTTATTTTATTTCTTTTCAGTGTTCCAAAATTCATCATTTATGCACCATACCCAGTGCTCCCATCACACCTTTGCACATTGTAACAAACTATGACCACTGAAACCAATGGTAAAACTATATAAAGAGCAAAACTTAGATACCCATTTCCCACATATAAATGTTAAATATACCAGAACCAGGGAGTTCAGTTTGATAATATATCTCATCCTTATTTTTAGAATAGGTAAATCATTTTATTTAAAAAACATGGGTACAGGGCACCTGGGTGGCTCAGTGGGTTAAGCCTCTGCCTTCAGCTCAGGTCATGATCTCAGGGTCCTGGGATCAAGGCCAACTTTGGGCTTTCTGCTCAACGGGGAGCCTGCTCCCTCCTCTCTCTCTCTGCCTGCCTCTCTGCCTACTTGTGATCTCTCTCTGTCAAATAAATAAATAAAAAATCTTAAAAAGAAAAAAAAAACAGCAACACTGGTACAATAAAAAATAAGCTAGACTGTGAATATCCCATAATTATGATAGACCTATGTTCAAGCTTTTCACTCTGGAATATGGTCTCTTAGTGAGACATTTGCTTTTATGACTGGGAAATAAAAATTCTATTATGTGGAAATGATATTAAAAATTCATAATGTTTACTAAACATGACTATTAATGAAAACCTTCTGAATCTATGAGAACCTATCAGAAGAGCACTTAATGTAGTTTTCTACATTCTGTAGATGTCTATTTAATTTAGTAATATGCTGTGTCTCACAGGACACATAGGTTTTCTAGAATAGTGGTCTTTAAAATGATGCATACATGACTCAGAGACAGAACAAAGATGTTCCATAAAGTACAAGAAGAAAATATTACAACTTCTCTTTTACTGGTGTTTATTTAAAATTTCTGCTTTTGGAAATCTTTTTGTATTTTATATTCTTATAAGAGCACTACATTTTATTAAATAATAAAGCAGAGTAGCCAAAACAAAGACCTTTTAGTAATGGGGTGCACAGTCAACCAATTTAGAGACTGCTGTTGTAGCGAATGGGAGATTAATGACATCCCATTTATAAAGGCTAGCAAGTGAGAAAGAGGCTGTCAATGAGAAGTTCATTGATCTGTTTTCCCATGTCTGCAATAAAGCACATTTACCTGAAATGTCATACTCTAGAAAGAGTGCCAATGCTAAACACACATAAATGCCTACCTTGTACTAAGTAGCTGTATTGATTTGAGAGGCTACATCAAAGCAATTGCCTATGTGTAATTATTGTCTTTCTTCCAAAATGTCTAACCTAGCACAATACAAAGTTTAAATACTTGGTGTGTGTGCTTTTTATTAAATATGTTCAATATTGTTGAACCTTTCTTTCTGTGTTTGATCTATAAACAAATGAATAGAAAATGAGCTTAATAAATCATTGGTGGCAGGTTCAAGAGAGTCCTGCTGTTTCTTTGGCTGAATGCTAAGTGAATGTGGTTTAATATATAAAGAAGTAGAAAAAGAAGGTGAAGAAGAAAGTGATGAAGGAACATTAAAGCCATGAACAGTTTGTAACCTTTGTAGTTCCTTAATAAATGTTAATGAAAGGCCATTGCTGTTTGTCACAGTGAGATCAGTATAATCAATTAAATTGCATCCGGTTTATATTTTTCCTTCAGGTGTTTACTTGTGTAGTGCATAATTCACTTGCCAAATACATAGTTGTGAGAGAACTCTGTTTTGTATCCCTTTGAAGGGTGATTTATTGTTTTTTACTTCTCTGTGTTAACATCTCTACTGTAATTCTATCAGATCTGCTAATTCATATGTTTTTCTAAACCATTACTAAAATGTAAATTTTCCACTTTCAAAGTAGCGTATATATCAAAGCCATAGTTGAAAAGAATTGCTTCCAAGTCTCATTTCTTTGCTATTTCAAAATGGCATTACATTAAAAAAAAAAAAAAAGCAAAACTGCTTCCCAAATGCATGTCTTGAAAATTTTAGTTACATAATTTTTACTTGACATCACTCTTCATCAATTTCCTTTTTGTGCCAATAGTCATTTTTCATTGTTTTGAAAGAAAGATTCTGTTTCTATATAGTATTTTGAGTTCTGATTCTCCCGTTTGAAGAAACAGATTATTTCATGTTACTTTAACAATATAGCAAAAAGATCAAGTTTTCTCTAACTAGATCTTTAATTATAGATTTGACACTCAGAATGAATCAATTTTTATTAATGTTCAAAATATATAGACAAAATAAATAATCTGTGATAGTGTGGTATGGTTGTGGGAGCAGACAATAAGGGAGTGCTAACTGAATTTCATATTTCACTTGAGCTTTAAGGTAGTAAATTTTCAGCAAATGGGACTGGGTGGTGGATGGAGTAGGATAGTATTTCACATTGAGAAAAGAGGACAGAGTGAAACAGTATGAGGCTGATATTTAGGAGATATCACTTACTCTTGTAATCTAGCATATATGCAAAGAGATGAACTTAGAATCATTTTGACTTTACTATTTGATGCATTAACATTAGCACCGGCCAGTAATAAGAAAGTCAAATACAGAGTTAAGTAGAAACAAAGTCAGACATTGTCATTTTAAGATAAATGATTATTGTTGAAAATTTTGAACTTCTTTATAGATATTGGGGCTGAATAAACTATATATACAAATGCAGATATTCATTAAATTTATGTGTGATTGGACCATTGTGAACTTTTGCTTAGTAACAAGTGAGGGGAAGCTGTGCCTCTACAACTATAAACATGAAGAATGTACCCTGCAGACGTATCTATTGGAATGTCTGCCTAATTTTGCATTGAGTCTAGTAGAAGGCAGCAATAAGAAGTTTCCCTTGAAAATTCCTAACAACTAGCCTGTACTTACACTTCTTTGGGAAAAGAATCCCATGAGCTATGTTGTCTGAAAACCTTAAGCAAAAAGTGTAAAGAGGACCAACATCAACATTTTTTGTAGGAGCAGGTAGAAGCAAATTAGCACTTTAAAGCTAGTCCTAAAGAAAAAAAAAATTCCACAGATAAAATTCAAGAAGCATGAAATCACAAGGAACACTAAATATGTGAAAGCACAAGCCACCATGACTAAGAGGAACAGTACCAAAAGCTTTCAGAATCCATCCCACCAAAACTGTGGGTATAGGACAAATCACACGTACGTACAGAATGTAAAATAAGTAAATCTAATGTGATTAAAATAATAAAAAATAATTTAAGAACCAGAGAATACCAATATGTTCAATTAGATTGGAATAGGAACTACACAGGGTTTCCGCAATTTTAAAATACATAATTCAGGTTTAATGGGTAGATTAAACAATAATTAAACATAGGCACAAAGAAAGCCATTGAATTTTAATGAATCTTTTTATGAAAATTACCCAAACTAGAGGGACTAAGAGATACAAAATTAGGAAAGATGAAAAGACATGAAAAATAGCATAATGATATTCTATAAAGATTTACTTAGATTCTATGACATTTAAGAATGTATATAATATGATTATATAAATTGATATTGTAAGTGAGTTTAGCAGACTAGATATAAGACCCATACACAAGTCAACTGCATTTCAGTAAGGCTTGTATACTTAGAAGATGAAATTAAAAATCTTACTATAAATATAATAAAAATAGAAAAATGTCCACTATAAGATGTAAAAGATACAAATAATTGAAAATTATATTGGCATACAATAAAGAAGGCCTAGAAAAATAAACATTCATGGATATCAAAAGATGAGATGCATTGCTTCTCAGCCTTTTGGCTAAGATCAAGTGTAGTAAAAGATGAGATGCATAAGATCATGACTTGTAATTATCATGAATTTCAAATTATTTAGATTAATTTAAAAAATATTTGTTCAACTAGGAAAAAAGTGTAAATGAATGGATCATATACCATTCTCTGTATATTTTTAGATTACCTTATAGATTTTAAATCTATTCCATTAATTTTTTGTGTATTTTTCTATATTTGTGACTATCAGTGTATCTAAATTTCTATAGGTTTATAAGTCTTGATATTTGGTAGGCCTTGTCTGCTTACTAGGCTCTCTGTTAACAATGCTTCAAGAATTCTTTTTTTTTTTTTTTTTTAAGATTTCTTTTATTCAATTGACAGAGATCACAAGTAGAGAGGCAGGCAGGGGCGGGGCAGGGGGAAAGCAGGCTCCCTGCTGGGCAGAGAGCCTGACTGGGGCTCAATCCCAGGACCCTGAGATCATGACCTGAGCCGAAGGCAGAGGCTTAACCCACTGAGCCACCCAGGACCCCTGCTTCAAGAATTTTTATCCCTTTATATGTCTATATATACACTTTTGAGTCTACTCATCAGGATTTTTAGAAAAAACTTTCTTTAGTTTTTATTTTTTTTAAGTAAGCTAAATAGATATTTGAAGTTTCATTACAATTGCATATCACGATCTTATGCATCTCATCTTTTGACATCGTGTCCATGAGAGTCAGTGCAGAATACATCAGATACCTAGGTTCAAATTAAAAACTCTTTTGTCATAGTGAGAACCAGAATGATCTCACATTGAATGAAAAAAATACAACTGAAAAATGACAACACTGAGATAATGGAAAGTTACCTTTATCTGACGAAGGCCTTAAAGCAACCATGAGAAAAAAAAAATGCTTCAAAGAACAATTACAGATGAAACAATTGATGGGGGAAAGAAGTGTCAGCAAAGAAATATTTTAGTATATGTGCTGCCGAAGTGAGCACAGCAAAGAAATAGAAGATATAAAGAAGAACTAAATGGAACTGAAAATAAAATAACTGAAATTTAAAAAACAATCATTGGATGAGTTGAACAGCAGAATGGATGAGACAGAGGAAAAAATTAGTGAATTATGAGGCAGAACATCAGAAAACACAGAATCTAAATTACCAAGAAAATAGACTGAAAATCTAAATGAGCCAAGGCCCAGAGAACCATGGTGCTATGACCAAAGATCTAATGTTTATGTCATTGGAGTCATTCAAGGGACTTGGTTAAAGGCAGATTCAATAATAGTTGGAAACTCCCCATATTTGGCAAAAGATAGAAATACAAAAATTCAGTAAGTTTAGAAAATAGAAATAAATGGTATAAACTTATTCTATTTAAAATTAGATTAATATGCAGTTCTAACAGATAATATCAGGAGATTTCTTGTATTGTTCACCCAGTTTTCCCCAATGGGAAACATCTTAAAAACTGGTAGTTCATTACCGCCACCAGGATAATCACATTGTTGTAGTCAAAATAAAAAAACATTTCTGACAACACAAGGATCCTTCATATCCCCTTCAATGGCAACATCTAACCTGAATCCCTGGCAATGATAATGTGTCTCAAACGCTATATTTCTTTTTTCCATTTCAAAATGTTATATAAATAAAATCAGGTAATTATAATTTTTTAGGATTGCCTTTTATTACTCAGCTTTTTTCTCTAGAGATTCATCTAGAATAGTGTGTGAACTAATACAGTATCCCATTCTATTATGGAGTAGTATTCTGTGAATGAACCAAAATGTAACTCCTCACACATGGAAGGATATCTGATTGTTTCCCATTTTAATCTGTGATGAGTGAAATTATGATAAACATTCTGTACATGTTTTTATATATGCATAAGTTTTGTTTTCTTTTTCTTTTTTTTTTTTTTAGTTTAAGTTCAATTAGCCAATATGTAGTACATCATTATTTTTGATATGGTGTTCAATGATTCATTAGTTGTGTATAACACCCAGTGCTCATCATATCATGTGCCTTCCTTAATGCCCATCACCCAATTACCTTATCCCCCAACCCACCTCCCTTTCAGCAACCCTTTGTGCCTAAGTTTTTATTTCTCTGATAAATGAAGTGTCTTGTTTGGATAGTTGTTGAATGTTTAATTTTTAAAGGAATCTGATAAAATGTTTTCCAGAGTGGTATATTTTATACTCTTACCAGTAGGATAAGTGATTCAATTTCTTGAGTTGATTGTCACTATTTTATTTTAGCCATTTTTAAAAAGATTTTATTTATTTATTTGACAGACAGAGATCACAAGTAGGCAGAGAGGCAGGCAGAGAGAGAGAGGAAGGGAAGCAGTCTCCCTACTGAGCAGAGAGCCTGATGCGGGGCTCGATCTCAGGACCGGACCCTGAGATCATGACCTGAACCAAAAGCAGAGGCTTTAACCCACTGAGCCACCCAGGCATCCCAGGCATATTATTTTAGCCATTTTGATAATTATGTATGTAGGGGTATCTTATTGTAGTTTTAATTTACCTTTTCCTAGTGGCCACTGACATTCAACATCATTCAGTTTTCTTATTTGCTATCTGTACCACTTCTTCAATGGAGTTTTTGTCTTTCTTTTTTTTTTTTTTTTTTGGTCCATTATCTAATTGCAGGGTGGTTTTTTACTACTGAGTTTTAATGGCTCTTTGTGTATTCTAGATACTAGTCTTTTGTTGGATATGTGATCTGCAGATCTTTGTTTGTCCATCTCTCTAATTTGTCTCTTATGCTCTTAACAGGGCCTTTCACATAGTAAATCTTAAAAAAATTTTTTTGATGATGCCCAGCTTATTAATTTTTCCTTTTGTAGATCCTGCTTTTGGCATCAAGTCTGAGAATTCTTTGCTGAACTTACATCCCAATAATTTTTTAATGTTTTTAAATAAAAGTTTTGTATTTTTCCATTTAAATTTTTATATTACATGTAAGTCTGTGGTTCTGTTTTGAGTTAATTTTAATATGTCAGACTTAGTTATCTAATTGTTCTTTTGTTGAAAGAAGTATATCGAAGTCTCTAACTGTAATTGTGGATTTCTCTATTTCTCTTTCAGTTTCATTAATTTTTGCTTTGTTTAATTTGCACATCTGGATTTGGGATCATTATATATTCTTGATAGATTGACCCTTTTCTGTTTATATAATTTCCTTCCCTGTCTCTAGTAATTTTCTTTGCTCTAGAGTCACTTTATCTGATATTAAAATAGTCACTCCTGTTATTTTTATTAATAATTTTATGCTATATCCTTCCCTTATTTTACTTTTAATCTGCCAATATCATTACACTTAATGTAAGTTTCTTTTCCTTTTTTTTTTTAAGAGTTTATTTATTTGTTTGACAGAGAGAGAAAGAGATCACAAGTAGACAGAGAGGCAGGCAGAGAGAGGGGGGAAGCAGGCTCACTGCTGAGCAGAGAGCCAGATGTGGAGCTCGATCCCAGGACCCTGAGATCATGACCTGAGCTGAAGGCAGAGGCTTAACCCACTGAGCCACCCAGGCACCCCTTAATGTAAGTTTCTTATAGAAAACATATAGTGGAATCATGTGTTTTAATTCATTCTTCTTGTCTCTGTTTTTTAGTAGGTATATTTAGGCCATTTACAAATAATGTGATTATAAACATTCTAGGACTTAAGTCTGCTGTTTTTTATGTTTGTTTTCCCTTTTTCATTATTTGAAAACTTCTTCATTGTCATTTTACTCTTAAAGAATACTTCACTGGGTACAGAATTCTGTGTTGGTGGGGTTTTTGGGCTTTTTTTTCCTTTTAGCTCTTGAAATTTTGTACCACTTTTTTCTGGCCTCCATGTTTTTTGCTAAGAAATCTGCTATCATTTGAAGTTACTTTTGCCCTATAGATATGGTGTCCTTTCTCATGGCCTTTAAGACTTTTTCTTTGTCTTCTATTTTAAAAACTTTGACCCTTTATATGCCCTGATATCTTTTGAATTTATTCCAGTTGCTGTATTTATTTCTCAGAGCTTCATATTCAAGTTAATTTATCTCAATATATAAATCTTTTAAATTAAGATTATCTTAAGATTAAGAACATTTGCTTATCAAAATATAATATAAAGAAAGTTTCAAGAAGGGGCGCCTGGGTGGCTCAGTTGATTAAGTAGCTGCCTTTGGCTCAGGTCATAATCCCATGGTCCTGGGATCGAGCCCCACATCAGGCTTCCCATTGAGCAGGGAGTCTGCTTCCCCCTCTCCCTCTACCTGGTGCTCTGACTACTTGTGTTCTCTATCTCTTTGTCAAATAAATAAAGACTTAAATTTTTTTAAATAAAAAAAAATGAAAGTTACAAGACAAAGCTCATCCTGTGAGAAGATACTTAAAATGCTAATAACTGAGAAAATGTTATACTCCTATTATATAAAATATTTCTATAGATCTATCAAAAAAAGATAAAGTGACTCTAGAAAATTGATAGGAGGTATAAATAGGAAATTCACAAACTTTAAGAAACAAAGTTTAGGCTTATTAATATTAATGGTACTGAGTAATAATGAAAAGATATGATTTTGCCTCACCAGAGTGCCAAAATTTACACTTTTTTTTTTTTTTTAAATTAAGTGTTGATGAGGATATGAACAAAGAGAAGGTTGCATGCACTGTAGGCTGGGGTGTGGTTTGTTAGCAATGTTTTGGAAAACAAATTGGTACTACCTGATAAAGTTAAACATGCACATATTCTACAGCCATGAAATTCCATTCTTAGACAAGTATACCCTAGAGAAACTTTTGTGCATTGTACCAATACACAGATACTGTTCATAGCAGTATTAGAGGAGGAAAAAAACAAACTTCACACAATCAAAATGTCCACTGGCAGAATTAAATTATAATGTGTTCACACAACTGAATGCTGTACAACACTGAAAATGAATGAACTGCATACAACAAGAATGCATCTTAAAAATGTGGTGTTGATTGAAATAAAACTAGCAGAATAATACATATTATTTATGTATTAAATAAATAATCTTTAAAAGCAGGCAAAACTAAATGATATATTGCATAAGAACATTTACAAATATGGTAAAGTTATAAAGAGAAGCAAGATAATAATTTAACAAAATTCAGAAAGAAGAATGCAATCACAAGGGAAAAAATTGGTATTTTTAATACATGTTTTAATTTTATCATTGTTCTTTAAATGGTCATGATTATTAATGATTTAAAATATTTGTAAAAAGTATAAATTGCAATAACAATCTGAAGATCAAGTGCAGACTAATTCTTAAAATGATTTTTCTTGTACCTTTTAATATTTTTGCTATTAGTTTTATTTAGATTTCTCAACAAATTATTTTTCTGTAGCCATGTGTGCATTTCTGTTAATCAAAAGTTCATTCTCCTTTAGCAATCTGTCATTTCTTTTTTGACTACAACAGATGAAATATCTTTTGACTGAATCACATTAGTGGAATGATCTCTCTGTGAAAATCTAACATATTTTCTATGGATCTGTAATTCATCATTTTAAAAACAACTTTGTGACATGTGGCGTGGAGAGGTAGAATAAAAGCCAATTTTATCTTGGAAGATTTGAAACATATATTAGTATACTCCTGTAACTTTTAACACTTAAATTCCATTGCATTTATACCAAATCATATCATTAAATCTAAATTTTATAAAGGCAAATGAATTAATTAGAACTTGGAAGAGTATTATGCAGAAGGTATAAAAAATCTAAGCACAGAACATAGAGGTGATTTTTTGTTGTTGTTTATGTGTGTGTATTTTTGTTTATTTGTTGGCTGGTTTGCTTTGTGTGCCAGTTTGTTCTTTTCTTCTTCATTTGTGTGCAGGTTTCTCAGTATAGGGCTTGGTTTATTTGGTTGGTTTATTTCTTGAATTCCTCCAAAATGCTTCTTTTTTGTGCATAGTGTCAATAGTGCAATAAGAGAATTTTTAAAATTTTACTTCTTTTAATCAGGAAATTGCATATTGTCACTCTGATCCTTTTAAAGTCTTTAGAACCTCTCTCAGTGGTAGCTGCAAATCAGTGTAAATATTAAATCTAGATTCCATGATTACTTCCTTCAGGTGAAATGAAATTAGCCCAAGTCCATGTGGTATCAATAAATAGTAGTGCTGGAAAGAAGTGGGAGACTTATTTAATGTATTTTTCCCCCTCCAAGAATAGATAGGACATGTAGATTTGAGGTAAGAATTCTCATTTACTCCTTGCATTGTGCATTTTTATTCTTTGTATTGAGATTTCTTAGACCTTGGTAAAAATCCTAACAGATTCAAGCTCAGTCAGTGTTTAAGTAGAGTTTGCATGTTCAGTAAATTTGTATTCCTGCATTTAGAGTTTATAATACCTTCAAGTATGCCTACTAATTTCTTACATTAGTTCTAACTTAAATCCAAAGTATGTATATCATTTAAAGTGAAAGTTTTAAGAATCATTATCCTCCTGCCAGCCTCTCAGTAGTTACATTTCTGAATGTCCCTTTTTCTTCTCAAATATTAAATTGATTTACATAACATAGAATCATTTTTTTTACCTTCCTCCTGTCCATCCACATATTTGATTATTAAGTGTTTTCAAACCATCTAGACATGATTGAGCCTTCTAATGAGCCTTACATCAATTGTGGCAGAATGAGGAGGTACTCATACCTCTGTACAATTCTGCCATGGCCCTCAGTCTGGCTCCCTAACCTCTCATCTCACATCAGAACTAAGATGATTTTGTTGATTATCTCATAACTTCCTCTCCTAGAATGCTATCTCCCAATGGCCCTGTGTACAAGGAGGCATCTCCTGCCCCCATGACCCACTCCCTATTTTTCTTCCCTGTGTTATTTTTCATTGTAACATATGTCCCCCTCAGACATTCTGTGTTTATCTTCCCACACCACTGTCTATTGGAATGCGAGTTCCAATAGCACAGAGGTATCTGTTTTGTTCCCTCTTCTATCACCAAAGCCTAGTAGAGTTCCAGACATATTATAAGTGCTACATAAATATTTGCTAGATGTAGGCATAAATGAATGAATGTATGAAATATAGAGAAGAAGTACTATGCGTTTTTGGCACAAATTTTAGATTAGCATACTTTTCTTTTAAGCTATTATTTTAAATTGAGAAAACAATGTTCATCTGTTTTCCTTGCAAGGGTCTTTGGTGCTATTATTTGCTTCCTGTTACGAGTTTGTTTTCTAAGAACCAGCTCTTTGAAACCGTATCATTTACCATTTTGTATATTCTTTAGACAACTCTGACAACTGTAAAAAGACCTATGGTGACTCTACCTTGCATGAAACCATATGAATGTCCTCTATTGGGTCCCCGGTGGGGGAGTGGAAGAGAAACCTGAAGGGAAATTTGCAATTCTGTATAAATGAATTACTACTGATTTATATTCATATCACAGTTGGACCTGATACTGAATTGTGACATTTTAGAACAATAAAGAATTTCCCAATTTTAGAGATAAAGAAAGTAGCCTCAAAAGTTTTAATAACAGCCATGAGTGCTTAAGCAGCTGGTAATAAACCTAGGATGGTCTGTTTTCTTGACAAAGTTCTGTCGATGTACCACAACTGTGGGTCTATTCATTGCTTAAAGAGCTTCATAGATTAATCCCTCCTCCTTAAAACTCTCCTTCACACCATGCACACTTTTATGTATCCCAAAATGAAGTCTTCTTGGGGCACAGAGGACATTCCAAGTAGGAATTGCTTAGTTATATGTTCATAGCTCATGTTCCTCAACTAGATTTGAACAGGCCATTAACTTTACATGATTCTCTGCCAGAGCTTTCTGTTTCTGATGCTGTCCAGGATCTTGAGAAGCCCTTGACTCTGTTTTTTTTTTTTTTTTTTGATTTGTTGGCTCATTTTTCTCCATAGGGCTAGTGTGAACTTATTTTCAGCTCTGTTTTTGGTAAGCAACTTCATTGAGAAATCTGCTTTCTCATTTTTCTTACTTCTCGCTCCACTTTGACTCCCCTAATTTTCTAACATCTCTTAGCCTTGAGACACTCTAGTGCATGGGGATGCCAAGAGATCTTGCCTTGTATAATTAGAAATATAAACCTTTTTTTTTCTTCTGGACTTAACCTTCTCAATGTCACATGTACATCTCATCAAACCATTTTTTTAAAAGATTTTATTTATTTATTTGACAGACAGAGATCACAAGTAGGCAGAGAGACAGGCAGAGAGAGGAGAGGAAGCAGGCTCGCCATTGAGCAGAGAGCCCGATGCGGGGCTCAATCCCAGGACCCTGGGATCGTGACCTGAGCCAAAGGCAGAGACTTTAAACCACTGAGCCAACCCAGCACCTGTCATCAAACTATTTCAACATCACTGTGGGATTTCATCAGTTGAAGGTGATGTGGGAAGCGGGATTCCTCTTCATGTAGTGCATGGCGGGGGGAAGGGGGGGCTCTAGAGTTTAGAATTTCTTTGCTCAGGCACCTATTCTATTAAACATGAGAACTAATGGCTTTCTAGTCCTGTCTGGGGATCAAACCTGTGACACTGGTATTGTTAGCATCACATTGTACCCACATGAGATAACTAGCGACCCTCAAGCATTTTTTCTAGAAGAGAGGACCTACTCATTTACTAATTGGTTAGTATTAATCTATTGTTACTTATTTATTTTTTTCTTCTTTGCTTTTATTTTATGGGCCACTATTTGGGGAATCATGAGAGCAATTGCAGGACACTAAGACTAACAATGCCAAGATTGCAAGTTATCTTTAGTTCAGGACATGTTAAGAATGAGGGTCAGAGGCACCTGGGTGGCTCAGTCATTAAGCATCTGCCTTCAGCTCAGATCATGCTCCCAGGGTCCTGGGATCAAGCCTGTGTCAGGCTTCCTGCTCTGGGGGAAGAGACTGCTTCTCCCTTTCCCACTCTCCCTGCTTGTGTTTTCTCTCTCACTGTATCTCTCTATATATATCAAATAAATAAAATTGTTAAGAAAATAAAAAGGGGGGCACCTGGGTGGCTCAGTGGCTTAAGCGTTTGCCTTCGGCTCAGGTCATGATCTCAGGGTCCTGAGATTGAGTTCAGCATTGGGTTCCCTGCTGAGCAGGGAGCCTGCTTCCCCCTCTCCCTCAGCTGCTCCCCCTGCTTGTGCTCTCTCTCCTCTCACTCTCTGTCAAATCAATAAATTCTTAAAAAAAAAAAAAAAAAAGAAAAGAAAAGAAAAGAAAAAGGAGGGTCAACTATGAACAAAGTCCTAAATCTCATAATAGTGAGGATTTAGGGTACATATTCTACCGTCCTTCATCTGGAAATAAAAGATCTAAATAAATGTATAATTGGAAGCATTTACAAGGGGTCTAAAGTCCTGATGGCATTGTATACATAGGTATATCCTCCCAAATTGTCATGTTCACCATAGCGTGTCCAGAATTTCCTATATGTGTTATTCAGAGTTGAAAGTAGTGACTCAGAATAGCCTTCAGTCACCTTTGAATAGCATGACATTTTCATTTTCTGTGTAAACCAGTAATTATGTTGAGGTATTGAGATATTTTATATAACTTTATCTTTGTTTTAAGGATCAATGTTCTTAAAGAAAAAAATATCTTAACTATGTAAATACGGCTAATTATTTTCCCTTCAAATTAGTAGACTAAAAATCTGTTTCTATGGAATTAGCTTTTCTCTATAACCCTGTCCCTGAAGCACATTTGTATATATTTCCCCAGCATTGAACATCCATCAAATTAATAAAGTTGTTCTCAAGTAATTTAGTGGTCCCAAATAGTGTGTACACCTACCCTTGTTAAATGTTACATAACTGTAATTATGATCTTTATTTTACTTCTGGAAGAACTGGAGTTTCTGGTATGTGGTTGTTAATTTTCTGTGTCAACTTGATTGGACCACAGGATGCTCAGATATATGATTAAGCCTTATTTCTGTGTATGTTTTTGATGTTTCCAGAAGTAATTAGTACTTGAACTGGTGACCTGAGTGAGGTAGATGCTATTTCCAGTGTGGGTGGGTGGTCATCATCTAGCCACTGAAGAAAGGCTTAAATAGAACAAAAAGGTGGTATATCTTGAATTTGTTCTCTGACTGATTGCCTGAGCCAGAGTACTGATATTCTCCTGTCCTCACTGCCCCTAGTTATCAGGCCATTAGACCAAGACTGGAAGCTATATCATCAGCTCTCCAGCTCTCAGGCCTTCAAACTATACAACTGGCCTTTGTGGATCTCCAGGTTACAGGTGACAGATCATAGGCCTCCTTAGTTTCCAAAACTGCATGAACCAATATATTACAATCTCTTTCTAGATCGATCGATTAATCTATCTATCATCTATGTCTTTCTGTTGTATCCTATTGGTTCTTCCTTGGAGGACCCTGACTAATGTAGGGCAGGCGTATATCATCTAATACAGGGACACCCTCATCTAGAAATAGTGAGCATGGGTAAAAGGGACATGTATTTGCATAGAAAGTGACAGAATTAAGATTCACATGCATTTTTTAATATTCTAAAAGAGACTGTAAAGCCCTTTTGAAGGAAATTTCTTTTACTTACTGTACACAAACAACAGTCAGTCTTATGATTTGTATGTTGTGAGTGCCTTATTAGTAAATGATATGATGATAATGAAATGATAGAACTAAGCTTTGGAATTCAGTAGTTCAAATGTACATATGATATATATCTATGTATAATGCATTTATAAATATGCATGCATTTTAATGTACATACCTCTTTCTCTGTCTAGTTATTTATAGTACTGGGTCATGATGGTCCTTGAAGGTTGGACTGAAGGGCTCAGTATAGGAATTTAATGTAGCAGAGACAATGCGGGTAGTTTAATACCTGTGTGATATGTTCTAATTTGGCTGAAATAAATGTTCCTTTCTCCTAAATACTAGCACATATAGACCATATTCTCAGGTTTTTATTTCTATCTACTAAGTACATATTACAATATTATGTTGTATGCAGTACAAAACTATTAGAGTGATTCCTTTGCCAAGCATTTATTATTAGTAACCTGATAGGTGTTGAAAGTAAAAGAAGTTTTTGAATGTAAGAGTTATTCAGTGTGAAAATTCTAGGCCATATAAAATATCTGGATTGACAGCATTGAAAGGGAAAAGGAGAAGAATAACCAAGAATATTGCTATTCTAGTGATCAATGGAAATTAGCTTTAATTTGACTCAAGTTCTGACATACCTTGTAGCAACTGAGTAATAGGCTAGGTAATTTGGAAGCTTCATTAATTGTCCTTAATATTCGGATATCATTTGTTGTTTGTTAATATTAATCTGGTGCTTAAAACCAGGATACAGATGAGAAAGACCTTGCTTGGTTGTCACCAAAGGAGCTGATAAATAACTAATATACACATCCCTCACTATTCACAGGGCATTTTCATTTCAATTTATTTGCTTTATTATTAGAACTATAAGGATAAGGAATTTCAAAATAACTCTCAGAAAATAAGTACACTACGTATACAACCAGTGAAATCTTCTCTAAGCTACTGGTTCTGGGGAATTGAGAAATGGATGATTTGGGTAGTTTTTTCTAACAGAGGTTGTGCTAGAGAGTGAGTGGATCTAGACTAGAGTCTTGCCCCTTACACTTATTAGTCATGTGGCATTTGGGCCATTTATTTATTTTCTCCTATACTTACTTTCCTTTCCCGAGAAATGGACCTAAATATTCCTTTTATTTAGGACATTTTTAAGGATATCAGGTGTATTTTATTTATAATCCTTGAGAATCAAGTAGATTCTTATTAGAAGTATTATTCCTAAAGTAAATTTTTATTTACTTTGCTTGCCAGTCCTATTTATTGCTAAGACGTAGTTGTAAATGGTTTATGAATTTTTCTATATTGGATCCCATATATCATATACATTCTAGTAACAATAAATGTCAGTGTTAGAGATTAAATAACAAAGCCCGTTTTATTTGATAATTAACAAATATACCTCAAACCACAAGTGAGCTTAAAATGATTAAATTTAAAGAAGTAGTCACTACTATATTGAAATGTGTCATTGTCTTCATTTTTAACTTGTGTGTAAGGGACATTTCATGACAAACTTGACTTCTAACTAAAAGCCTCCTAAATGAAGCTAGATAAATCATGCCCTTATTTTGTGCTTAACAGGAATTAGGCTAAATGCTTTACATATGTTATCTCATTTAATTCTCAGGAAAAGCCTTGTGAGATAGAAGTAGTAAGATAAGATCTTGACATATTTATCTTCATGCTTTCCTTGTTTCCAGAACTTCTAGCCTCTTCTAGTGTTGTCTCAAGGGAAATTGTCACAGCAAATATGCAATTATAAAGAAACTACTGATATTTTTTGTTTTGTTTTGTTTTGCTTTTTTCTAAATCTAATTGAGCTCTTGAGAAACAAAAGAGTAAACCATAAAGAGATTTAGTAGAGAACATTAAAATAAAACCCCCTGAGAATATGTTGACCACATTTCTTTGCCCATTCCCTCAATCTGTAGAAAATGAGGGTTGATGAAGTAGAAGAGTGAGGAGAAAACAAGTATGGAAACCCCAAAGGCTCATTTCTTCTCCCTTTTAGATTCTTCATAAAAATCAGTCTTAGTAGGTTTGAATCAGCTCAAGGAAGCACTGGCAGTTTCCAGTTGCTAATCTCAAACAGGAGCATTTATTATGCTGGCAATAAATATGGAGAGCTTTAAAATAGTCCCACCCCCAAGGAGCTCTTTCCATGATATATCCATTACAGGTACACCCCCCTCAAGTGTGCCTCGATTTGAAAGTGAGAACTGCCATGGTGGTCAGTGCAAGGCTACTGTTTTGCTTCTAAATTTTTTTTCTAATAAATTCTATTTTACATGTATGCTAATGGCTATAAAGATTTCTGTCTCTGCATTCTTTACTCAACAAAAAAGGAAAGGGAAAGGGCTTAACTTTGGAAAAGTTGATATTGGAAGGGGGACCAGAAGACCTTGCTAAGTGGAAAAGAGGGGACCATACAAGAATCCTGCAGGGAGTGCTTGAAACCCAATCATTTGCCCAGATAAAAACCTTTGAGTCTGATCAGCTGTCTTCTTCATTTTTCAGCTGGAACCTTTTAAACCACCAGTGGATTATATCTGTCTACGTTTAAGAACTTAGCTGTGCTCAAGTCTGAGTTGTCCACTGTTCCTATGCCCTCCATTCCTCTTCCAAGTCCAAGGCTGAGCTCCTTGGTGCTCAGAAAAGCATTGTTGGTGTGTAGGATGGATTGAGAAGATTACAACATAGTTGCTTTGGTAGTGATGCACAGTATGGATATCTACCCATTTAGCTATTTAATTATTCATTTTTCAACCAACAAAAAAAATTGAAGTTTGTAAAGATTAAAAAACTCGTCTATGGGCTTGTGTATTGGATCTATCAGGACTGAGATTTAGACTTACATCTCTAGGATTTGAAAAAATATCTTTAAAAGAAACTTATGTTCCGGGTACCTGGGTGGCTCAGTGGGTTAAGCCTCTGCTTTTGGCCCAGGTCATGATCCCAGGTTCCTGGGACTGAAGCCCGCATGGGGCTCTCTGCTCAGCAGGGAGCCTACTTCCCCCCCCTCTCTCTGCCTGCCTCTCTCCCTACTTGTGATCTCTTTCTCTCTGTGTGTCAAATAAATAAATAAAATCTTAAAAAAAAAAAAAGAAACTTAGATTCCTAAAAAAATACAAATAATGATACTGAGTGTTTTATAAATTAATGATAATAGTAAAGAAATGGTAAAACTAAAGCTTTAGAGTAGAGTAGTAACCCACAATTTTCCCATGAGTTTCTATTACATGATCATGGATTACAACAGATAATAGTAGCAACTTTTGTTTTGCAATATGGATTTAATTGATGCCCACTTTATCTAAGAAGTTCCTAGACAGTCTGATGGACCAATAAGCTAATGCAGTATATCATTAAAATTAGTATAGTACTAATGTATCATTGGGTGTTACATGCAACTGGTAAATTTTTGAACACTACATCTGAAACTAATGATGTACTATATGTTGGCTAATTAAATTTAAATTTTAAAAATAAAACCAAACACATTTTTATATTATTAAAATAAAAGATAATATATTTCTGTATTAAAAAGTTAGCTAAGGGGCGCCTGGGTGGCTCAGTGGGTTAAGCCGCTGCCTTCGGCTCAGGTCATGATCTCAGGGTCCTGGGATCGAGTCCCGCATCGGGCTCTCTGCTCAGCAGGGAGCCTGCTTCCTCCTCTCTCTCTCTGCCTGCCTCTCTGCCTCCTTGTGATCTCTCTCTGTCAAATAAATAAATAAAAAATCTTCCAAAAAAAAAAAAAAAGTTAGCTAAAATTGATAGCAAATATATAATATTATACATATGTTTATATTTAACATTCCAAGGTAGCATAATTACATCAAAAATGTTTTGGTGTTTATAAAACTGAGGGAAAAGACCATCAAAAACATTTGGATATATATGGAAAGATTATGATTATCAATATAAAATTAAGTAACAATTTTGTAACTATTGAACATTTCTTAGAAGATTGGTAAAGCCTATGAATACCATTGCCTACCACTGGCCTAATAGAAACCATAGAGAGGATAAAGGGAAATAAAAATATTTTTTAAAAGAGAAATAAAAGAACTTAAGAGATATATTCAGAATATTCTTTCCAAAAATAGCAGCGAATACACATTGTTTCTAAGTTCACATGGAACAGCATTGGGCTCTGAGCTCAACGCAGAGTCTGCTTGTCCCACTCCCTCCCCCTCTGCTCCTACCCCTGCCCCCTGTGCATGTGCAGGCACTTTTTCTTTCTAAAATAAAGAAATAAAATCTCTAAACACACACACACACACACACACACACACACACACACACACACACACACACACGGAGACAAGTGAAAATGAAAACACAATGGCCTAAAATCTTTAGGATACAGCAAAATCTTTTTTAAGAGGGAATATTATAGCAATGTAGGACTACCTCAAGAAACAAACAAAAATTTCAAACAACCTAACCTTATATGTAAAGGAGCTAGGAAAAGAAAAGCAAACAAAGCCCAAAGGCAGGAAAAAAAAGTGACCGGGAGCCAGGGGGACCACGGGAGCAGAAATAAATGAAATAGAGACTAAGAAAACAACAGAGCAGATCGGTGAATCCAGGAACTGTTTTTGTTTGTTTGTTTGTTTTTTTATTGTTTTTTTGAAAGATCAACAAAGTAAACCTTTAGACAAACTCATCAAAAAAAGAAAGGAAGGAAGTATCTGTTGATTGGATATATTTGCTAAGCAGACTGTTCTCCATTATCCTGCTTTGTTTGATCTCTACTTTAAGTAGAGAATATAAGGAGGGATACCAGGAAAAACTGAAGCTTGTTGAGTTGATGCCTACAGCCTGTCTTCCTGGTAGTTTGAAACATATGTTCTATGTAAAAATATTAAAAACATTATGACGTACAGTTCGAGAAACATTTCCTCTGAACATGGGATAATTATCTACCTTTTACTTGTGGGCATTTGGGATCACTTTTTTTTTTTTTAACAGAGAGAAATCACAAGTAGGCCGAGAGACAGACAGAGAAAGGGGGGGGGGCAGGTTCCCTGCTGAGCAGAGAGCCAATGCAGGCCTGGATCCCAGGACCTTTAGATCATGACCTGAGCCAAAGACAGAGGCTTAACCCACTGAGCCACCCAGGAGCTTTGGGATCACATTTATAAAGTTCTTCCTGTAGTTAAGAATACCCAAGGTCCATCTAGAAATTTGGTTGCATACAACTAGAATACAAATTTTTTGTTTCTTGTTATTTTCCCAAACCCCAGACCAGTTGTTTTGGGAGTTTGCAGAATAAAAGTTTTTTCCCCTCTCTTTTAGCCAGTGTTTTTTTTTTAGATAGCAATTTGTGTTAAACTAGCTAGTAGATTTCAAGCATCTAAACTTCTAGTCCTTAAGGTGATGAGACAATAACATGATATGGGTTTTGAGATAGTGAATGAATGGATTTTAACTTAAATCTGCAAAATGAGAGACTATTAAATCAGGGTTCAGGTTTTGTTTGATGAGAGATATTGAAATAATATAAAGCCTTGCCTTTGATTTTTAGTTTATTTACTGATAGGTGATTTAAATAATTATTTACATGTAACTGTATGAAAGAAGAAAAGAAGGGAAGAAATGGAGAGAAATTACAGAAACAAAGGATGAGAAAGAAAAGGGCAAAAACTAACAAAGCTCACGCACATTATCATGGATGGGGAGCTTTCCAAGCATCATAGGTACTTCTCTGGATTCTAAGCTCATGAGTATGGCCTTGGACCCCTATTCGACAAGGGTTAGGGAGAAAAGTTATCACAGGTTCTTTTCTTTGTACCTGAACACAGGCATAATCTTGTGGTAGTATAGCTACGTAACTGTAATCTTGTGGTAGTGTAACTGCTTGTAGTATCTAAAAAGCCCAGGCATCTTTAATTTAAGGCTTCATGTACATGTCTCAAAAATTACTTTTTTGCAATTCAGAATCAAAAGCATCAAATCAATTGTAGGGCATTGTGGTAATTGAACAAATGCTTTTATTTTTACTTTGCAACATTTATTCTCTATGAACTCTGGGATATTCTAAAGGATACCGTATGTGGTTTGAACTAGCAGCTAATGTGTGACACTGATTCTTCCATAGCTAGAAAACACAGGTCTGAGGATCAAGAGCTAGAACCTAAAAAATTACCTATAAAATTGTTGATTCCTGTTCTTCTAGTTTGGGGTTCTGTTAGTTAGGAGATCACTTTAAAAACTACCCTTAGATCAAGAGAGGAAAAACTATATTGTTATTCAATCACTAAACATCTCTGTTGAGACCAGAGAGAGTGAGATTTCAGCTTTGATTTTTATAAGTATCCAGAATTGTGCCTGGCACATAGTAGTTGTTCCGTATTTATTGATGGAATGAATTCTGCTCTAAACATAACTCTGTTCTGTTCATAATTTAAATCATCCTCAGATGATCTGAAGTTAATATTTAGCTTACAGTTCTGAGCATCTTATCTTGCTTTGCATCTGTTGTGCAGTTTCACAGCATAACTAATGTGTCATCACATTGTATCACAGTGTCGCCAATATCATGCCCACATCAACTCTGTTTGTGTTGATACCTGCGCACTGGTCTAGAAGCTGAATCTGCCAAGGCAACTGATGTACATATGTTCATATGTTCATATGCCTAATTTTATCATAACCTCTAAAAATATACATTGAGAAATTCTTGCTGACTAAATATTAACAAGTAGTCTCATTTAAAATAAATTAGTTAAAGTGAAAAAAGATGACAACAAAAATATACATAGAGTAAGAAGCTGGGAAATATTTTTGTGGGAGAGATTAAATAGTTGCTACATTTCAAGTTTACCTCCCTGAAGCAGCTGTCATCATGGATAGGAAGATGAGAATTGCCATAAATCACTTTTAATATCTGTTAAACCTTATATTTCTAGCCTGTAATGTACACTTGAGAGTAATTTAGTTTCTTTGGGAAGTTTCAGTAATTCTTTCAGTTCATGATTGAGCACAATAAAACAATAATTTATTAAGTGGTAACTTAATATACTCATATTAGCTGATATTTTATTACTAGGAGTGTTTTTAGAGGCAAATGCTAATTCTTAGTAAAATGTTATTGTCATTTGAAATGATGTAAATACCTTAATTGTTTTAAAATGCATGCTTTAGGGATGCCTAGGTGACTCAGTCTGTTAAACATCTGCCTTTGACTCAGGTCTTGACTCAGGATCCTGGAATCCAGCCCCGCACGGGCTCCCCACTTGGCGGACAGCCTGCTTTTCCCTCTCCCTCCTGCCTGTGCTCTCTCCCTCTCAAATAAATAAATAAAATCTTTAAAAAATAAATAAAATGCATGCTTTAAAATACAGACTTTTCTCTGAAAGTCTATTTAAGGTTAGCTGGGAGCAATATTTTTAAAATTAAGATATGTTTGGTTTTAAAACAAGTTTGGATGGAATACTTCCAATATTTAGCTATAGCTAAGGAAATTTAGTTTTTAAATAACTGCTGTTATTTGTATGCATTTCGGTAAATATTTTAATTGTACTTGGCCCTAAGAAAGTCTCCTAGTACTCTTGGGGAAAAAAAGTACTAAGCAAGAATAAAATTATAGAAACATTTCTGATAACACGCTTGTATTACAGAAATTTTTCACTAATGTAATTTAATAGACACTCACTTTAAAGAGATATGAAGTATGTTTTGTCTAATAAGATACACTTATTTCAGTAAAAGGTACAAAATCCACACTACCGCAAAGACAGTGAGCAAGAGTGGTAGGAGAGAGAAACAGAGGCAGAATGAAGCTGCGGAGTTGAATGTGGTCCACCACTATGAGTAGGCGAGGGTGCTGGCTCAGCTCAGAGGAGACATGCAGGGACTCAACCAGATTGTGAGTGGGGATGAGAGCAGAATTGCATCAGAGCATGTATCTTCTCAATTTTTTTTTTGTCTCCAATTGTCACTTGGTTCTTTTATATCCTGTTTATCTTCTTTATATCTCTTTTACTTCTCCTTTTTACCTACCCACCTTTGCCCTATAGACACGTGTTAACTTCGAAGGTTTTTCTGTGTGCATATCTCAGTTCATTAATAAATTCAACACAGATGTACTGAGCACATATGACATGTCAGACATTAAGCAAGATTCTAGATGTAGAATTACAGAAATGTAATCTTCTCTTCCCTCAGGAAATTACAGTTCAAAGGGGAACAAATAGATAAATAGATCATGATAGTATAATGTTAATATAGCTATGATGGAAAATGATTAATGAAAATGGAAGCTTATCTTTAGTGAGCATATAGTGTGTACTTATTACTGTGCTAATTATACACATTATTTCTTATTTAACTCCCAGAGGAATGAGGTAATTTACACTATTGTCTATCATCCTTACTACAAAGTTAAAAACTAAAACCTGTTCATAAAACAAAACAAAACAACACAAAGTAATTGGGACAGTGTGATAATTATCAAAGTGCACTTACCATATATCATCATTTAAATTGCCACAAGTTCTAAATAAATAAACAAACAAACCAACAAACCACAAGTTCTTAAAATGTGGATTCTAGAGTTCCCAACATTAGACCTACTGAATTCACATTTTGGAAGAAGGGTTTAGGTAATTTGACTCTTCTCATACAAATTCTCTTCCTTAAATGAGACAACAATTTTCAAGGCTAACGTAGAAATTCTCTTAGAAAATTCGGCTGTCTCTTTAGATAATATGTGTATGTGTATGTCTAAAAATAAAATTAAAATCACCTTAAGAAGATGGTTGTATCTATTATCTAATAAATAATAGAGGGTTTCTTAGAAAATAAGGTTCTATTTATGCTTCTAAGAGTATATAATTTTATGCTTTTAATATAATTTTAAAATTTCATATAAAAGAAAACAGAAATAGGCTAAACTCAGGTATACTTATTATTTAACAATGTACATTGCATTTTATCTCTTCCCAGTTATTAGGTTATCATTTCAGATTTAGATTTTGTGTTTGTACTCTTCCCTGATAATGATCTTTTCAGCATATTCTTGATTCATACATCCCATTTTTTTATTTTTTAATTTTTTTTAATTTTTTTAAATTTTTTTTTTTAAGATTTTATTTATTTATTTGTCAGAGAGAGAGCGAGCGAGAGCGAGCACAGGCAGACAGAGTGGAAGGCAGAGTCAGAGGGAGAAGCAGGCTCCCCGCGGAGCAAGGAGCCTGATGTGGGACTCGATCCCAGGCCGCCCGGGATCATGACCCGAGCCGAAGGCAGCTGCTCAACCAACTGAGCCACCCGGGCGTCCCCATACATCCCATTTTAATTAAATATTTCTATCTTACATTACATATATTTTCCATTGAAGGATACATGAAAAATCTAATTGAAATCTGTATCAAGATCTCATATCTTTTCATGTATGTAAATATATATTCAAACTTTGTTTTCCACAAAAGCTTTAAAGCAACTTAATGGTTTTGAGGTAAAACAGATAAAATTTCTGTAACAAAAATGGGGTTAGGAAAACTTTATATAAAGAGTTAACTAGGAGTGAGATCCCATCAAATAATAAAGCACAATTGAAAATAGAATATATTTGAGGAAAACCAATGAAAATAAAAGAAATGGTGTCTCAGCCATTCTTCAAGTAGTTCTGATGAATTTTAGACTAGTTTATTTCAATTGCCTGATACACACTTATTTTTTTCTGTTCTTATAGTATTATTTGCTAGACTTAATAGTTGTGTAAAAATCTATATTAAAAGAAGTAGATTTTTCTCAATTAAATGACTTCCCTTTTTGGCTAATTAAAAATTGTAATCGAATGTAGTTGACACATAATGTAACATCAGTTTCAGGTGTAAAATATGGTAATTATATTATGCTATGCTCCCTACAAATGTAACTACCATCCATCACCATACAATGCTGTTACAGTATCACTGAGTATATTCTTTATGCTGTGCCTCTTACTCCAGTGACTTACTCCTTCTGTAACTGGAAGCCTATATCTCCCACATCCCTTGACCATTTTGCCCATCCCTCCAGTCTCCTACCCTCTTGAACCGTCAATTTGTTCACCATATTTATAGGTCTGATTTTTCTTTGTGCTTATTTATTTGTTTTTTTTTTAGATTCCACATATGAGTCAAATCATATGGTATTTGGCCTGCTCACTGTGCCTTATTTCGCTTAGTGTTAAGACCCTCTAGGTCTATCCAATTTTGTCACAAGTGGCAAGATTTCATCCTTTTTATGGCTATGTAATTTTCCATTGCATATACGTACCACATATTCCTTATCCATTTGTTTATTGATAGACTCTTAGGTTGCTTCCATATCTCGGCCATTGTAAATGATGCTGCAGTAAACAGGGGTGTACATATCCTTTCAAATTAGTGTTTTCATTTTCCTCGGTTAAGTAATCTGTAATGGAATTATTGGATCATGTCGTATTTCTATTTTAAATTATTTGAAGAAGTTCCGTACTGTTTTCCAGTGTCTCTACGAATTTACATTCCTACCAACAATGGATTAGGGTTCCTTTTTCTTCACTTCCTTCCAACACATGTTATTTCTTGCTTTTTGATTTTAGCCTTTCTGACAGGTAATATCTCGTTGTGGTTTTCCCTGATTAGTGATATTCAGCATTTTTTTATTTGTCTGTTGGCCCATCTCTGTATGTCTTCTTTGGAAAAATGTTTGGCTAAGTTTTTAAAGCTTTAGATAAAAGAGCAAATGACTACTTAGTTTAGTACTTTAATTACACATGCATATTATGACAATGTATTAATTTGGAAAATTTATTCTGTTCACTCACTTGTTATGAAACAACTTAATTCAGACTCTTCTAGTGCATCTTTGATTTCAATCCTCATGAGCATATTACAGACACTTCTTGAGTCACCTAATAGAATTTTCCAGGGTGAATTCTCTTTGTTTTCTTCCAAAATGTTTAAGGTACAGTTGCAATGATTTCCCTGGTAATTTTATCCCAAACACAAATATCTTGTCTCATAACATTGAAAGAGTTGGTTATTTTTTAAAAACTATAGTAATAAATGGGTTATATTTACATCTAACCATTTACTGTATTCTTTAAGTGGTTTTTACAAGCTTTGATAAAAACTGCATCTGTTATTTCCAATTGTGTGGTGAACATACAAGAAATAAACACTATGGGAACTTTTATTTTCAGGTTTTTTTTTATTGGGTCCACTGATACCTTATTCACCCAAAATGTTGAATGGAGTTTTTTGAGATTAATAACATGTTTTCCACAAACAATATTGTATTCCTCAAACAAAAAGTGAGAGACTAGGAATAAATTATTCTAGGAATAATTTATTATATAACTAGGAATAGTATATATTATATATATACTATAACTAGGAATATATTGTTATGTATTATATATATGTATGTTATATATATATATAATTTAACTAGGGATAAATTGTTGCTTCCCTGTTTTCTCAAACAATTAAAATAATGACTCCCTATCATTTTATTTGATCATATATAACATTGGAAAGGTAACAGTTTCCTTATTCAGGAAGTATCAGTGTGCATAATTCTTAGGACTCCTTTGATTGGAAAGATAATTGGTCAATTCAGGAAAAAAAAATTAAAAAGGGGCAAGATAAAAGGAAGTCAAGTTAAGCTATTTATATCAGAGTAAAGGAAGTACAGAATAAAAGTTTTACCCTTTCATTGTGCTCCTATAGCACCTTCAATAGATTATTATTAGGACCCTTGCTATATTGTAATTGTCCTAATTTTATAAATTTTTGAATAAAAATATTTCAAGCATGAACATAAACAGAAAAAAAAACTGGTCACCTCTAGCTTTATAAAATCTCAATTTTTTGGTTGCTGTGTTTTCTTCTGATTCATTCTTCTAAAGAACAAAACATAGTTATAGTGGAAATTGCCCATGTAAACCTCACAAATCACATTCCCTTTCCTCTACTGAAATAACACCTGGGTTTGCTGTTGGTTCTATGTATGTTATTACTTCACTGTACTTTCACTACATATATATTCCATGAACAATATATTTATTTATATGTAGTATTATATGATTTTTAATTTTATATAAATTATACAGGACTGGATATATCTCTCTGAGTTGTGCTTTCATGTCTATCCATGACTACTTCACTACTTATTTAACATTCATTGGTGGATACTTTGATAGTTACATCCACTTTTAGCTATTACTATAACAGGATGTACAGAATATTTTTGTATATATCTGTTATATTTTAGGGTATTCATACCATAAATTTTTTAAAATTTATTTTTTATTTATTTTCAGCATAACAGTATTCATTATTTTTGCACCACACCCAGTGCTCCATGCCATAAATTTTTATCATTATAAAACTCCTCTTCAGAACAATCAAAGATTTTTATTTATTTATTTGTTAGAGAGAGAGCACAAGCAGGGGAAGCAGCAGGCAGGGGAGAAGCAGGCTTCCCCATGAGCAGGGAGCCTGATGCAGGACTTGATTCCATGGCCTTGGGATCATGACCTGAGATGAAGGCAGATGCTTAACCAACTGGGATAAACTGGGATACCAGGTATCCCCTCTTGAGAGAAGTCAGTCAAACTTACTCACATGTACACATGTGCAAGAAATGCATTGGATGGTTAAGGACAGCAAGGGTTAAGGACAGCTATTGGATTTCTTATTTTTTTTCACTTGCCACTTATAGGGAAATCTTACTGTCATTTTAATTTTCATATTCAGTATGCATATTAGCTATTAATTTTCCTTGAAGCACCTCTTTTTTCTATTAAATGTCTGTTTTAAATATGTATTCTATTCTCTCTCTATCTATATATATATATACACACACACACATACATATATACTCTGCATATATTATGTATTTATATGTAAATATTCTGTGTAACAAAATACAGAACAAAATGAAAAGACAAACCAGAGACTGTGGAAAAGATATTTATAAGGTATGTAACAAAAGATTAATGCCCAGAAAAATTTATATACATAATATACACACTTCCATATTTTCTATATAAAAATATTTTATGTATTCTTTTTCCTGGACCTTAGTATATATGTATATAAATTATAAATGTATATGTGCATGATTGCGTATGTGAAAATATATATATAAATTATTTCTGGAAATTAGTCATTATGGTTACACATTTTTCCCAGTTTGTCTTTTCTCTTTTAATTTTGCTGTCTAGAATTTGTATTATGGTATAGTCAGTGTATCATTATTTTTCTTTGTAGTTTTTGATTTTTGTGTTTCCTTTAAAAAAACATTTTCTCATCCAAAGGCCATTTCCTTTGTTTTTTTACAGTTAGAAATGTTATTTTATGCAATTAGCTGCCTAATCCATCTGTAATTTAACTTTCTCTCTATCAATCTATAGATTGATAGGTTTTATAAATACCCAGAACTTTCTGTGTATTCTTAGTGATGCTATGTAACTTTTTCCATACAAGCCCCACATATTTTTGTGGTATTATACCTACATACCATATGCATTATATTGATACACTAAGTGGAATTTTATATATCTCAATGTTATAGTAGAACAGTACTATTATGTTAAATTTTTCATTACTTTTAAGCATTTACTTGTTGATTTCTTACATTTCCTATTTAGAGAATCATATCTAATAATTTAGCTAGTATGTTTTTTTAAAGTTTTTGCCTCTGTTTATGAGGGGGCAAGTCTATAATAATGAGAGGACATGTCTATAAATGTATACTACAGTATATTTTTTAAAAAAGATTTTATTTATTTCTTTGACAGAGACAGATCACAAGTAGACAGAAAGGCAGTCAGAGGGAGAGGGGGAAGCAGGCTCCCTGCTGAGCAGAGAGCCCTATGCGGGGCTTGATCCCAGGACCTTGAGATCATGACCTGAACTGAAGGCAGAGGCTTTAACCCACTGAGCCACCCAGGCACCCCTATACTACAGTATATTAAAATAACATAGCCTACGATTTTTTTTTCTTTAGACCCCATAATGAACTAGACCACTGATAGGACACCAAGATTTTCATCACTGATAAATTTCTTAATGACTTTGTGAAGAGTGTTTTCTGGACTTTAAAGCATAGTTACGGGCTGTCTGAGCATGTTACTTGTAAAAGATCCGCCCTGCTAGATCCACATCCATCAGAGTTTAGACTTACTTTTACTGTGCACCAAGAAAGTTTCAGCATTTCAAGCTCATTGAATACAGGTCATCACTGCATCCAGATTATAACAAACTAAACCTGCAAATAATAAAAAAGAAAATATAAAAGAATAGGCGGGGTTTTAAAAAAAAGCTGTAAGCTGTTTTCTTGAAAATATTTAAAGCAAAGTACTATGGTTCAAAAATAAGAGTTGGCAAAGAGTTTCTTAGGCATATTCAAACAGGAAGAAGGCAGAAGTTGAAGCATTAATACCACAGAAAGTGTTTTTCAAGGTTAGTAGAACTAAACAGGATAAAAGAAAACATTAGATTATGAAAAAAGACAGGAAGACATAGCAATTTGAATCCTGTAGGCCACATAATTTGGCAAGAAAACATCAGAGCAAAGCCTATTATAAATGCAAGGAGAACTTGATAAAAATACATATATTTCCTTTAAATTTGAACAAAACTAGTAGAGATAAAAGTAAGTGAAGGAAGAAATTGAATAACACAATGAATAAAGTTGATTTTCTAAATACATTTAGAACCTCCTAATACTGACAGAAGGTAGATATATTTTTGTTATGTCCAAGGAACTGTTAAAAAATTTATGAAATGCATGGCAACCTTAGTAATATTTTTATGCTTTAAAGTTATACAGTAATGTATAACAATTATTTCTCAGTAAAAGTAGAAAACTAACATTTTAAAAGTAGAAGTCTTTTAGTATATGTATGCTTATCATAATAAAAAAAAATAGATATAAAAATTAAAAAGTGACCCAAATCTTTGAGTATTTGGAAATTAAGAAATATAAACCGGGTTATAAAGGAAATCAAAACAGAAATTGTAATTCCCCAGAAGCACTATAAAGAGCAACACTCTGAAACCTATAAGGCACAGTGAAAGAAAGCTACTTTAAGTGAAACTTTATAGCCATGAATGCCTTTTTTAATAACAAGAATTTATTAATAATAAGGAGCAAAGGGGAAAACTTGATGAAATTTATATTCAAGAACGTTGAAATGAACCAAAATATATTGGGAAAGGAAAATTGATTAAGATGAAAGCTGAATCAAATGGAATGTAAACAACAAAAAATAATAGAAAGTTTTTTACCTTGAAAAGTGAAATAAGGGGCGCCTGGGTGGCTCAGTGGGTTAAAGCCTCTGCCTTCGGCTCAGGTCATGGTCCCAGGGTCCTGGGATCGAGCCCCACGTCGGGCTCTCTGCTCGGCGGGGAGCCTGCTTCCTCCTCTCTCTCTCTGCCTGCCTCTCTGCCTACTTGTGATCTCTGTCTGTCAAATAAATAAATAAAATCTTTTAAAACAAAATTGAAATAAAACATATAAATCTCATTCACACTCAAATAAGAAAAAAAGAAACAACACAAGTAGATAGTCTCAGGAAAAGGAGGAATAGCCACACGTACATATGAAAAAATAGAACACTTGTAAGTGAATACTGAGATCACTCTATGGAAACACATTTTGAAACTTTAGGACTGGATGCTTTTCTTTCTAGCTGACCTGAGAAGTGAAAAAAATAAAACATCAATTAAGAAGGAAAGGCCACTGACACCAGGATAAAACAAGTTCATAACAGAACTTTCTTCAAGCTTTAATATCAGATAATTCCAATGTTATTTTGATTATTCCAAGCAGCTGAAAAATGTAGGAGAGCACATGGTGAATTTTGTGAATCAAGTATATTTTAATGACAAATTCTGATACAGTAAAAAAGGAAAAAAAATATAAACCAGCCTCACTTAAACTGCAAAATTTTAACTGAAATATAAACCATTATATTCTAGTAATGTATAAAAAAAATGTGCTATGACCAAGTAAAGTTTATTCCAAGAATACAAGGGTATTTCAATGTCAGGAAACTTACATAATCCATTATATTAACAAATTAAATAATACAAATAACACAATCATATTTTTCAGCCATAAAAAGGAATGAAATCATGGGATGCCTGGGTGGCTCAGTTGGTTAAGCAACTGACTTTGGCTCTGGTCATGGTCCTGGAGTCCTGGGATCAAGGCCCACATTGGGCTCCCTGCTTGGCGGGGAGTCTGCTTATCCTACTCTGACCTCTCCCCTCTCGTTCTCTCTCTCTCTCTCAAATAAATAAATAAAATCTTAAAAAAAAAAAAAAAGGAATACAATCTTACCATTTATGACAGGATGGATGGACCTTGAAGGCATTATACCAAGTGAAATAAGCCATACAGAGAAAGACAAATACTATGTGATTTTGCTGATATGTACAGTTTAGAAAACAAACCAAGTGAACAAACAAATTAAAAAAGAAAAAAAAAAAAACAGATCCTTAAATACAGAGAATAAAGTGGTAGTTGCCAGAGGGAAGTAGTTTGGGGGAATGGGTGAAATAGGTAAAGGGGATTAAGAGGTACAAACTTCTAGTTATGAAATAAATGAGTCACAGAGATGTAAAGTGTAGCATAGGGAATATAATCAATAATACTGTAATAATATTTTATGGTGACAGATGGTGACTATACTTAATTATGGGGAGCTCTGAATAATTTATAAAATTGTCCAATCACCAGGAGGTACATCTGGAACTAATTAAATATTGTATATCAACTACACTTCAGTAATATAAGCACATAAATAAATAAATAAATGAAGATTTTAAATCTCATCAAAACAATCATATCAGTAAATGGTAAAAATTAATTAAATAAAATTCAGTAACCTATTCAAAAATAAATATACATATATTGTATCATTTCAATTGGAATACAAAGTAGATTTTCTATGAAAATTGAGCAAATGATTTACAACTTACATAAAATTATAAATTTCCAAAAATAACTGTGAAGAGTATGCAGATGAACAATAAGGAAGGTGTAATTTGACAGATAAATATCACAAAAAAAATAGAAAACCACTATAATCAAATCAAGACAATACTGGCTTAGGGTTAGAGGTACAGAAAAGAGAATTCAGAAATAGATACTATAATATGCAAATTTATTAAATGGCAAGGATGGCATTTCAACTCAGTGAGAATAAAAGAGGTATGTCATAAACACTTTGCACAATTGTCTAGGTATCTGGAAATAAAGTTTTGTAAAGTGCAAAATTTTAAAAATACCCCAATTCTGCAGGAACACGTATATATGTTCAATTCAATATAGGATACAGAGATAAGAAAAATGTTTAACCAAGACTAAAAATTTAGGGGCATCTGGGTGGCTCAGTTGGTTGAGCATCTGATTCCTGATTTTAGTTCAGGTCATAATCTCAGGGTCATGAGATAAAGTCCTGTGTCAGGCTCTGCACTCAGCAGGAAATCTGCTTGAGATTCTCTCCTTCTCTCTCAGCTCCTCCTCCCACTCTCACATACTCACAGGCTCTCTTGCTCTCTAAGATGAAAAAATCTTAAAAATAGAAAGAAAGACTGAAAATGTAGACTTTATGTGGGAAAGGAGGTACACGTTTGATTACATCTTCTTTAAGAAGTCATACACGGCACTGGGAGCACCTGGGTGGCTCAGTGGATTGAGGCCTCTGCCTTCGGCTCAGGTCATGATCCCGGGGTCCTGGGATCGAGCCCCACATCAGGCTCTCTGCTCAACAGGGAGCCTGCTTCCTCCTCTCTCTCTGCCTGCCTCTCTGCCTACTTTTGATCTCTGTCTGTCTAATACATAAATAAAATCTTTAAAAAAAGGGGTGCCTGGGTGGCTTAGTGGGTTAAAGCCTCTGCCTTCGGCTCAGGTCATGATCCCAGGGTCCTGGGATCGAGCCCCACATCAGGCTCTCTGCCTGGCGGGGAGCCTGCTTCCTCCTCTCCCTCTCTGCCTGCCTCTCTGCCTACGTGTGATCTCTGTCTGTCAAATAAATAAATAAATAAAATATTTTAAAAAAATCTTAAAAAAAAAAAAGAAGTCATACACAGCACTTACACTATGTCAAGCGCTAGTCTAAGCATGTTCCCAGTATGACTGAATTTTCTTAACAACTACATGAGGTGGTTGTTATCATTTCTCTTTTACAGATGGAAACATTAAGGTATAGGTCACACAGCTAGCAAATTTTGTAGCAAAAAGAAAATCGTCAATAAGGCAATAGGCTAACAATAGATATGGGGGAAATAGCTCACAACACAAAGGACAAAGAAAGGATTATTATTGGTGTAGTATAAAGAGCTTGTGCAAATTGTTAAGCAAACAATGTGAGCTGAAGCAAGTAGCCCAGCTGGGCATAAAGGACATAAATAGGCACTACACAGAATAACACATCCAAATGGTCAACAAATATAAGCAGAGACATTTGAGCTTACTGATAATTAAAGGACTTGGTGATTAAGGCGATAATGAAATATCAGTTATACCTACACAAGTGCTAAATGTTAATAAGAACCATAGTACCAGTTGCCTTTACTTGCTACTGTTTTGGATATTTTTTCCCAGAGTTGAATTTTCCAGAAGTCAAATCTCCTATTTATTCACCATTAATAAGTTTTTACATAGAGCTATAAATGGACACAGTATTTCAATAGAAGCCCATTAGGCAAGCACACCTGGTATTTGCTTACATAGATTTGAGTATACTACCTGGCAAATCAGTGCAGTTAGTAACTCCGTACTCTTTATAGATTCCATTCTTAGTGATATGTAACTCTGGGAGTTTCTCCCCAGGCATTTAATAGGTACTTTATCATTTAATCTTCCCCACAAACTTTTTAGGTGGGTACTGTTGCAGCTCCCATTTTAACCGTGATAGATATGAGGTTAGAGCTACTGGGGAACTTGTCCTATGTGTCATGCAACTAAATGGCAACCTCAGGATTTGAACCCTACTCCATCTGACTTTTATTTATTTATTTGTACTTACATTCAGTTAATTAACATGTAATGTATTATTAGTTTCAGAGGTAGAGGTCAGTGATTCATCAGTTGTGCACAGCACCCAGTACTCATTACATCAAGTGCCCTCCTTAATGCCTGTTACCCAGTTACCCCATCCCCTCAACCCACTGCTCATCCAGCAACCCTCAGTATGTTTCCTGTGATTAATAGTCTCTTATGTTTTATCTCATTTTCTGATTTCATCTTGTTTTACTCTTCCTTCCCTTCCTCTATGCTTCTCTGTTTTGTTTCTTAAATTCCACATATGAGTGAAATCATACAATAATTGTCTTTCTCTGATTGACTTATTTCACTTAGCATATACCCTCTGGTTCTGTTCACGTTGTTGGAAATGACAAGGTTTTATTTTTATGATGCCTGAATAGTATTCTATCGTATACATATACCACATCTTCTTTATCCATTCATCTGTCGATGGACATCTAGACTCTTCCCATAGTTTGGCTATTATGGACATTGCTGCTATAAACATCGGGAGCACAGGTGACCCTTTGGATCACTACATTTTTATCTTTGGGATAAATACCTAGTAGTGCAATTAGTGGGTCATTGCATGGCTCTATTTTTAACTTCTTGAGGAACCTCCATACTGTTTTCCAGAGTGGCTGTACCAGCTTGCGTCCCCACCAGCAGGGTGAGAGGGTTCCCCTTTCTCCTCATCCTTGCTAACATCTTTTTCCTGACTTGTTAGTTTTAACCATTCTGACTAGTACAAGGTAATAGCTCATTGTGGTTTTAATTTATATTTTCCTGATGCTGAGTGATTTGAGCATTTTTTATGTGTCTGCTGGCCATTTGTATTTCTTCTTTGAAGAACTATCCGCGTCTTCTACCCATTTCTTGACTGGATTATTTGTTATTTGGTTATTGAGTTTGATAAGTTCTTTATGGATTTTGTCAACCTGACTTTTAGATCCCAAGTTACACTTCTTACATGAAACAGGCTGTCAAAGATGAATTTATTTATTCTTAAACACTGTACACCTGGGTATACAGGAGGCTCAGTGGGTTAAGCCTGGGTGGCTCAGTGGGTTAAGCCTCTGCCTTCAGCTCAGGTCATGATCTCAGGGTCCTGGGATCGAGCCCCGCATCAGGCTGTTTCCTCAGTGGGGAGCCTGCTTCCCCCTCTCTCTCCGCCTGCCTCTCTGCCTACTTGTGATCTCTCTCTGTCAAATAAATAAATAAAATCTTAAAAAAAAAAAACACTGTACACCTATACAAATCCAGATTTTTTCCTATTATTGTTAAATTTTGGTATGTTTGCTGCCAAACATATTTGTCTACTTGAATGAAAAAAAAAAACCCCACTATCTTTAAAATAAGCATTTCTACAGTTTCTGTTATCAATAATAAAACTATACTTCATATCCTTAGGGAGAATTCAAGATTATATAAAGAAAATAAACAGGATAAATAGCTATGACATTTTCTATATTTAGTAATATTAGAGTACTTTTTTATTTTTTAATTTTTTATTAGTACATTTTTAAAGGTAACTAGGATTGACAAAATCTGGAGCTTCACTAGGTTAAAGTCAGAAAGAGTGTTTTGATTATATAGTCTGTCTGATTTGCCACAATAAAGTATCTTGGGTGATCAATGCAATTTTGAAAAGGGCGAATTTCCAAGCAACTCAAAAAGTAACATTTTTTTATTTGGGCTAGATCATGTGCTAGTGTAGAGTTTTCCTTCAATGAATGAAAAGAAACAAAGCAGCAAAGTGAATGCCCTGCTACAAGGGCAAGAGTGAACAGAAGGGCAGCACTGGAAGCAGCCTATGCAGAGAAAGAATGCCCAAGTGGTGAAATAGTCACCCAGCAATTATTTAAGGGAGACATGTTTATTAGTTGTTTTTAAAATGCAGATCAAATAATAATTTCAAGCTGTCTCCAATAAAAGTGAAACTCAATAAAAATACATTTTAATTTTCAAAATGCTATGTGTTAAATGAATGCAGAAGTCACAAAGAAGAGCCCCAGGCTAAGTGGGAAAGTTACAGCTGTAGAAATTAATTTACATGAAAGAACCACAGAGCCTCCTTTTGCAATGGCTTGCTACCAGAAAACACGACAGAGCTCACATATTCATAAAGAAAGTCAAGAATTCAGACAGGAGGCACTGACAGATGCAATCATTTATATTTCAAACTCCCGGTCATGCTACGGCTTGCCTACTAAATAATGAGGTAAGATGGTAAAGGGGGAAAAAAAAGAAAGTTGATGAAAGAAACAGCCAGAAGGCCTTTAACACCTTTTCACAAACCTACTACTGTTCAGATGTCCTTGAATTTTAAATCAGAATGTCAATGGAAATTAATTTCTTGTCATTAAATTCCCAAAATAAATATTCCCTTTGGTTTACCCACCTCACCTAATGAACCCTTACAAAGAGAATTCTAAAGTTTTAATTAATTGTAGAAAAGAAAGGACTAATTTCATGATATATTTGTAAAAACACTATGGTGCTAAAGTGTGACATCTCAGGGCCGTTCACATTGTTGCAAATGGCAAGATAAATCCTTTAATTCCATTGAGAAGTTATTAACTCGGGTTCCACTATGTTTTAGGACTTCGGGGATTACCAAAGTTGAGTAAACCATAGACCAGACTCGCACATTGCTTGTTCTTGCCTTCATTCTTATACTTTGGAGTAAAATGATGTTATCTGAAAGGAATTGGTTCCTCAGCTAAGGTCCTGACAGCTGTACATTTCTCCATAGAAAGAGCTTCCGTCAAGGGTAGGCATGTTAACCCAGGAAGTTCTAGATGTACCGTGTCCAAAGAGCTTTTAAGTCCAAAGATTCATAACTCTGTAACTCAGGAATGTTTTTCTCAGGAGCATCTTTTAAAAATTCTGATAGACCCATTTGGTGCTAGATTCTTTTCTGGTTTTTTGTCTGTCTGTTTGGTTGTTGTTTGTTTTTGTTTTCTCATGACTCTTTTAAAATCTCTGGTGGTGGGGTGCTTGGGTGGCTCAGTGGGTTAAAGGCTCTGCCTTCGGTTCAGGTCATGATCTCAGGGTCCTGGGGTCGAGACCTGCATCTGGCTGTCTGCTCAGCAGCGAGCCTGCCCCCTTTCCTTTCTCTCTGCCTGCCTCTCTGCCTACCTGTGATATCTGTCTGTCAAATAAATAAATAAAATCTAAAAAAAAAAAAAATCTCTGGTGGTATTGACACAGAACTCACATAAAAATATATGTAAATATACATATACACATATATTTAGATATATGTACACACATATATAATTTGTTACACATGTCACTCTATGTTTAAAGACTTTAAGTATTTATAAATTATTTTTTCTGTTATTTCACTATTGTTATCTTGGGTTTCAGGTAATCGTCACCTGTTCTTAAATTTCAAATGATATATTCAGCAGAGTATCTGTGTAGGAGATACTCTAAGACCTTGCACATATGAGATTTTTTTTTGTTTTTAGTCATGAATAACAACGTGGCTGAATATAGTGCGTTTCTAAAAAATAAAACTTACCTTGGCTTACCTCTATTATCTGTTATTTCTTCTCTTAATTGTGTAGTTGTTTAAATATAAAATCTCCGCTGCCTCCTTCTTTTCTTGTTGCCCCAAAGTTGCTTTGCCTTTCATCCCCCAGTGGAATGGCGATATTGATCATCACGGTTGATTTCTCAGCAATAAGTCCCCTTTCTTTTCATTCCAGCATCATTACCCATGTATATCTATGGTTCTGATCTCTAGTTCTATATCGTCATCTTTTTTTTCATAATCACATCCCTTTGGATAATCCATTATGACCCCAAACTCAGCTTCCTTACTGCAAACATCCTTTTCTCAATTAATGATACAAACACTTTTCAGTCACCTAGCATGAAACCTGAATTATTCTGTTTTTCCCATTCCACTCCAAATCCTTTACTAAGATCTGCCAATTCTTTAAAAAAAAAAAAAATCCAGTGAAAGCATCCCTTCCTTCCTTTCTCTTTCTTTCCCATAGAGATGACTCACAGGTCAGACTCTAGTCACTTCAGGTACAGAGTTTGACATAGTCCCAACCCAGTTTGTTGTTGTTGTTTTTAAATCTCTAGGTTGCCTTTCCCTAATGCTAATTCTCATGTGACTGATCACAGAATTTTCTCCAGCATAATTTCTTCTGGGGAAAAACAAAACAAAACAAAACAAAAAACTTGCTATGGTTTCTCATTTCATAGGAAATAATGCAGCCCCAAATTCCGTAGCTGGGAGCACAGAGTTCTCTAGAATCTGAGTTTAATCTACCTTTCAGGTAGATCTTTCAATTCTTTCCTTCTTCCTGGCAAGTCTAGTCTATTCCTATCTTCAAAATGTCTTGGGCACACTATACTTGAGCCCATTTCTTATGCTGTTTTTCAGATCTATTGGAAGGTATTTGAAGCTTATTCACTTTTTTAAAGAGATTTATTTATTTATTTGAGAGAGAGAGAGACTGTGCAACTGGGGGAAGGGGCAGAGGGAGAGACTTTTCAAGTGGACTCCTCCCTGGGAGCAGAGCTGAAGTGGGGCTTGACCCCAGCACTCAGGAGATCATGACCCGAGCCAAAACTGAGTTGGATGCTTAACTGACTGAGCCACCCAGGTGTCCCGAAGTTTATTCACTTTTAGGAACAATCTGATTTCCATATTGTTATTGCTAAGCTTTCCCTAAACATTTTACTTCATTGTGAAATGTGCATAATCTGGCATACTATTGCATTAGTGTCTAATCATGCTGAAAAATAATTTGTGTGTGATCTTAATGTTACACATGTATTAATGCATTGGTAATACATGCACTGCACTTATTATTACATTGTTTATTTATGATTAACATATAATTTAACCTCATAAATTAGTTTAAAGCTCTTTGAGGAAAGCACTGTAAATAGCTTGTGTGCTCATTAGGATAGAGCCTTGCATACAGTTGATGCTCATTATATCCCTGTTAATGAATAGTTGCTCTGAAATGCATAAAAATGGAAACTATAGGCCATTAGACAGTAGAGTTGATAAATTTGAAAGAAAAATGGTTCACTGAGTAGCTCTTTAAAATAATGCAAGAACATAAAAGAGAAAAATTTTCTTGAATTTCCATCAATGTAAACCTTAATCTTACAGAAAATAATTCTATAGCAGGAAGCTTAGTTGTGTTTTATATCTAGCAAGAGGAAAAGTTCCTGACTTCATGTATGTTTGAAAATAAGTAAGGTGATTTTTTTTCATGCATTGATTATAACTATAAAGAAAACTGACTTAAATGTGAGATGGATGATTCTAACTGTTGCTGGCAGCACAGCTCTTCAGAGAGTGGCTTCTTTGACAATCTCTGAAAGATGATCACCATCATTGCTTGAATTTCTGTCTCCAGAGTAATTTTGAAATTCCTGTGTACATACACATACCTATAATGTGCATATACTACAAAAATTTAGAATTGGAAAGAACCTCACATATCATGTAGCACAATATATGTAACATTGAATTATATAATTGATTTCTCTTTGGTGGAAAATTGAACTTCATTTACTTATCAGGTTATGTTTTAACAAAACTTTCAGGAGCTTGAGTGGCTCCGCGGGAGTGAATCCTGTCAAGTCATCCATGAATAAAGATAACATGATTTGAATTTCATTCTTCTAGGTGTGTCACTGATGCCTATAGAAATAAAGTGCAACATATTCTTAAGGCTTCCCACTCCATGGCACAACCTATAATGTGGCTTCAATAAATACCTTCTGTTAAATAAGATTCTCAAGTGAGCGCTGCATCCTGTTTTGTCTACTTTTGCCTACTACATTACTCAGAGAAGATCTACCCAATACAGAAAATTTTCTATAAAAATACCGGTAGGGCTTCTTTAATTGAAGGTTGTAAGTCAAGAACAAAACAAAATTTTTATGAAAAGAATGAAATTTTATATATATGTGAACTATATATTATATATAATGATAATATTTAATATGTACTATTAAATATTATAAAATAGTATAACATATAATGTTATATTGTGTGTGTGTGTATATATATATATTTATATATATATATATAGCTCCTAAATGATGTATAGTGGGAGAAATATATAAACTTCTAATGCCTCCACACTAATGAACTCTAAAATGTCTTAAGGAACTAGTCTTGGGCTGCCTGAGCGACTCAGCAGGTTAAGCCTCTGCCTTCGGCTCAGGTCATAGTCTCAGGGTCCTGGAATCGAGCCCCGCATGGGGCTCTCTTCTCAGCAGAGACCTCCTTCCTCTTCTCTCTCTGCCTACGTGTAATCTCACTCTCTCTGTCAAATAAATAAAATCTTAAAAAGAAGTAGTCTAGGGCGCCTGGGTGGCTCAGTGGGTTAAGCTGCTGCCTTCGGCTCAGGTCATGATCTCAGGGTCCTGGGATCGAGTCCCACATCGGGCTCTCTGCTCAGCGGGGAGCCTGCTTCCTTCTCTCTCTGCCTGCCTCTCTGCCTACTTGTGATCTCTCTCTGTCAAATAAATAAATAAATAAATAAAATCTTTAAAAAAAAAAAAGAAGTAGTCTTTATTAGGATCTGATTCATATTTCTCTTATGTTTTTGTGGGAATGTATACAATGTAATATTCTGGCATTTTCACCCTCTCTCTCCCACACACATGCACACACCCAGTCAAGAACTTTGATTTTGCCAACAAAAATTTTTTTTATGCACTTGTTCATTCTGATTTCTAAACCTTTGTCAAGCTTTGCCATATAATGCATTCTCACTTCCAGTAAATAGCAAAATTCTGGGGCACCTGGGTGGCTCGGTGGGTTAAAGCCTCCGCTTTTGGCTCGGGTCATGATCCCAGGGTCCTGGGATCGAGCCCCACGTTGGGCTCTCTGCTCTGCGGGGAGCCTGCTTCCACCTCTCTCTCTCTCTCTGCCTGCCTCTCAGCCTACTTGTGATCTCTGTCTGTCAAATAAATAAATAAAAATCTTTAAAAAAATAGCAAAATTCTGGCCTTCTGCTTGGTTCAGTACTACTCTAGGATGATTTTTTCTATATTTAGGAAAACCCAGAGTTTCTTGTTTTTTCTCATCTTAAGAGTTCTGTGTTATAGTCTGCCTTCTGCATTCTCCAATCTGTCTTGAGTCTTTTGTGGAGAAAGCATACTTCCTGATGAAGATCTAGATTACAAACCGATCTTCTACTTCACTCCCATGTCATTGGCAGAATATCGGATTCTGTGACTCACTAGAATGTCAGTAAGCTTCCGATTTGGCTGCAGCACTACACTTTAAGATACAAAATTCAGTCATTGTGCCCCCGATGTCACAAAGGCTGCAGATAGATAATTGTTAAACTGTAGTCTTCTAATCTCTCCAGTCTTTTTTTTTTTTTTTAAGGATTTATTTATTTATTTGAGAGAGAGAGAACATGAGCAGGAAGAGAGGCAGAGAGAAAAGGAGAAAATCATCAAGCAGACTCCTCACTGAGTGCAGAGCTGCAGAGCCCAATGGGAGGGCTTGATCCCAGGACCCTGAGATCATGACATGAGCTGAAATCAAGAGTTGTGTGCTTAACCAAGTGAGCCACCCGGGCACCTCCATGAACTCTCCAGTCTTTAAAGGACTTTATAGCGGACATGGTGCTTTTAAGATGGAGTTAGATTCTTATGGGTCTTCAAACCTTATTTTTATAGCCATCAGGTTATGATTGTAGGTTGTATTGTATATATAGATAGATGGATAGAATACTAACCTCAGACAGACAGTCTGTTCAAGGGACCTCAATGAAAAGTCTAGTGTGGAAGGAAGACAAAGAAGAGGGAGTCTACATGGTGTTCTCCTGAAATAGTGAAATTTCATCTGACAGACTGCTTCTGTCACACACAAGTGCTGAAAGGGTTGGTTTGAATGTGAATCAACGAATACTTGGCCTAAGTTACTGCTGACCAGCAGGGGAGTTTGTCCCAACTGTGGGTTTAGATAGAACCCTATCTTCAGGTTGCCTCCATTGATGTGGTGATTGTATTTGTCACTGTGAAAAGATTGAGCCATACATACTGATGAGACTAAGAACCACACAGAGCATAATTCACAAACAAGTGCACAGAAAACTTTGCTATTACAACCATCAGAGATCTAAAGATGAATGACACCAGGACTTGGCTCCTGAGGACCTTGGAGATTATTGAGGAAGAAAAATGTGAAATAGGAAAATCAAAAATAAGGTATTAAATGCTACCAGCTCAATATAAACAAAACATCAAAAGACAACAGAAGATTAAAAACCACTGTCTTTGCCTGGTGGGAATGAAGTTGAGAAATTATTCTCTGGCCAGACATGGAGAACCCAGCTGTTTACAGTGTGAGTATAAGAAAGGTGTTAGGAACTATAAACAAATACTTTCAGAGAACTCTTTAGGAAAGTTGTGGCTTGAGAGTGTTAGAAACGTGTGCGGATGGTTGATTTGGGTAGAAGGTAGCAGTGGGGTTCCCACTGTGTTAATGGAATCACCTGTGTTAAAATGATTTATGTAAGTATAGGAGTCAGCTGAGGATATAGTCTTTGTATTTTTATATACAAATTCAGTCTGTATTTCTCTGTACCTTTTATCTTTTACCAATTTTAATTTCCGTGTACTTGCAGGTTAAAAGCTTGTAATTCTCCCTTTGTTCTGGGGAGCTCAATTCTTGGTAAAATATGAGCTGCTTCCAGCAGCAGTAGTCACGGGGAAACAAAAGCATGGGTGTTCAAACAGTGGAATTGAGAGATGAGAATGAAGAGGGGATGCTGAAGAAGAAGAAGAAGAAAAAAAATGACAGTGCTTTGTGCTGTCTCCAGGTTAAAAATGAAAGTATTTCATTAACATGTACTGAGGATATTACATTCTTATAGTGCATATTTAAATTTGGATTTGAAAAAAAACTACCTACATCAGAAGATTTTGCATCATCTGAAAGAATATCTTAATTGGTCCATCTGGCATTTAAAATAATACTCTACTTATTATAAAGCAGGTGTTAGACGTTTTTGAATATTCCATCCTTAATTAAAGCTTAAAGAAACTAAGATTACACTTTCTATTTTAAAAGTTAAAAATCTAAAGTTACTGGACATGAATAACAAAATGTATGGAATTATATCATTTTCTGGATTAGAGAACTGATTACAAGATATGAGTTCTTTTTCTTTAAAAGATTTTATTTATTTATTAGAGAGAGGGAGAGAGAGAGAGAGAGAAAGTGCAAGCAGGGGGAGCAGCAAGCAGAGGGAGAGGGAGAAGCAGGCTCCTTGCTGAATAGGGAGCCTGATGTGGGGCTTGATCCCAGGAGCTTGGGATCATGACCTGAGCCAAAGGCAGATGCCCAACCAACTGAGCCACCCAGGCGCCCCAAGATATTAGTTCTTGAACTTTAATTTTTAACTGACTTTCATTTTGGATTTGATACATGTAATAGTTAAGAGTCAATGTTTGGAGATCATTTATTTTCAAGCTTTATCCTAATTGAGAAAACTAGGATGATGTAGTTCCATAAGCACTTACTTTTGAAAAGAGAGCTCATGACAGATTTGGCTCTTTGTTTTAGGCACTTTTTCCAAAGACAATGAATCTATTATTTGGTACTTAAAAGCAAAAATGCATTGAAAATGTGTGCCTGTATTAATAAATAGATGCTTTTTAGAAGATTCTTTTGGGATCCTCTAAGCTTAGATTCTGCCACTAAATGCTAGGATTTTGTAAAGAATTTACTGATCATTCAGAAGCCTATAAAAATGAAAATCTACTTGGTTTGAATCTTTCATATGACCTATGTGGAGTCGATCAGAAAGACTAAGAAAGAAGATAGTCCTACTTGGATATACAACAAATTAAACAGCAATATGTGAAAGAGTGTCTGTGAATCAAATTTAGGAGGATTGAACGCTCCAGTGGAGCTTTCTCCAGGGTTATTTTTGGCAACTCTATTCAAAACATCTATTAATGTTTAATTAAGTAAATGGAATACAATAAGGACCCAGTTCCTATGCTGAAGAACATTTTAAGCACTCCTGCTCTACTTGTGTGCATGAATTATCTCTACAAATTGGCCCTGCAAGTGACAACAAGCATCAAAATAAAGCAGACCTTAAGCAAAATTCTGTCCAAGGAAAAAGGCACATTTAATGATATGGACATGGCTTCTATTCTCTAGAATCTTACAAAAAGTAACTAGAAGCTCCCATCAGTATTTTTGGATATCAAAGAAAAAAAAATGAAAATATTAGCTCTCTGAAAAATAATCCATGTATCAAATGTATATGTAATATAGAAATGGCATTATTAATTTAGAGTAGATTATACAATTAAGATTCGAAGTAATTTTGATAGGCTCTCAAAATTTAATAAAGACTGTATATTCTATGTAATGACAACAAAAATACAGCATTAGGAGAGAAATAGTTCAAAAGAAGCTTTTGAGAATAGTATCTTGAGGGATGTTTAAGTCAATTAAACTAGTTCACAAGAATTAAGTGAGTATTTGTTGACAAGAAGCACTTTGCTAAGTGTGTTAAAAATACAAAAATGAGAGGGGTGCCTGGGTGGCTCAGTGGGTTAAGCCTCTGCCTTCAGCTCAGGTCATGATCCTAGGGTCCTGGAATGGAGTCCCGCAACAGGCTCTCTGCTCGGCAGGGTGCCTGCTTCCTCCTCTCTCTGCCTGCTTCTCTCTACTTGTGATCTCTCTCTGTCAAATAAATAAATAAATAAAATCTTTTAAAAAAATATGAAAATGAGAATACACTAATTTTGTCTTTAATGATTTATATATAAGCACCGAAATTCATAAAGTATACAGTATCTATCTTGTGATTGTTTGAAGGAAATAAAGTTAAATCAGTGAATGAATAGAGACATGTGACAAAATTAATTCACAAAAAACTTTTTTTTCTAAGATTTTTTTATTTATTTGAGAGACAGAGAGAGGATGAGCAGATTGAAGGACAGAGGGACAGAAAGAATCTCGAGCAGACTTCCACTGAGCACCTAGCCTGACACAGGACTTGACTCCATGACCCTGAGATCATGACATCAGTCAAAATTAAGAGCCAGATCCTTAACCAACTGAGCTACCCAGGCACCCCAGAAAGTTAGCTTTAAGATGGAACTTAAAAGAAAAAAAAAATAGTATTTCAAAAACTAGATATAAAAGAATGCTCCAGATCAGCTTTAATAGAACTTTCTGTGATGATAGAAATATTTTATATTTGTCTTGTCTGTTATGGTAGCTACATAATTCTCAGTTGAGAACTTCAAATGTTTGAATTGAATTTTTAAATGTATTTATTTTTTATTAATTTAGATTTAATAGCTACTGTGTTGAACAACACCCCTCCAGGCAGAGAAAGCAGCATGAGCATAGCACTAAAGATTGAGAGAAAATGGGAACTTGCTTTGAAGGCAGCCATTTCTCTGGTCTGGCAGGAGTAAAGCTGGGTAATAAAGTACAAGGTAAGATTAAAGGAAAACAGCTCAGTAAAGTTTTAGATGATTATGCCTATTTGGCCATTATAGAATTGGCAATGAAAATTTAGGAGAAGATTTGAGTCAAGTCCAACCTTGTGTTTTAGGAAGAAAACTGGTGGCATGTGAGTCAAACAAAAGTGATCAAAAAAGTGGTTATTACTGGGATGCCTGGTAGCACACTTAGTTAGTGCCCAGCTCTTAGTTTTAGCTCAGGTCATGATCTTGGGTCATGAGATTGAGCCCTTCTTTGGTCTCTGTGCTTAGCAGGGAGTCTACTTGGTATTCTGTCTCTCTTCCTCTCTTTCTCTCCCTCCATCTGATACTCCCCCACCTCTAATATAAATAAATGATTGTTTTTTTTTTAATTTTATATATTTATTTGACAGACAGAGATCACAAGTAGGCAGAGAGGCAGGCAGAGAGAGAGGAGGAAGCAGGCTCTCTGCGGAGCTCGATCCTAGGACCCTGGGATCACGACCAGAGCCGAAAGCAGAGGCTTTACCCCACTGAGCCACCCAGACACCCCAATAAATAAATCTTTTTAAAAAAGTAATAACTAAATGTTTATACAAGTGATTTTAAGATATTTTGACAAAAAAGACAAGACAAAAGGACAGTTACAAAAAGGACAGTTCAGAGATATATTTACCACTTTGCCTTAATTTGTCTTTCCAAATTAAGGAGGAAACATCTGAGTAAAAGTTACAAGTCCAAGTGGCATTTTTGAGAGCTGGTGGAAGAGGGAGGAGGGGGACCAGGGAAAAGATGGCAGCCAGTATTGGGAGTGACCAAGCCAACTATCCATCTAGATGGGTATCTGGAGTTCATTACTACAGGAAGACTCTGGGACTCAAAATTACCTCAACAAAAGAGGAAGGGCACTGAGACATTGATACACAGTTACCATCCATCTCTGGTTGAGAGCTATTGCCGGGGGATGCTAATTCCCCAGGACTTCTGGCCTATTGTACACTTAGAAGGAATGGTTTTCCATATTTTCATGGAAAAAAAAATAACCCTCAGGAATAGAAATGCAGCTAATGGGATTTGGAAACCCTCAGGAAAATACTGAAGTGGTAGCATCCAGAATATATAATCAAGATTCTGATAGTGTCTGCCTCACATATGAGTTTCATGCGGGGTATAAAATATTAAAATACCTGTAAACATACTAATAGGTTTACTTATTAAATATGAAAATAGATGGCATTCAAGTAAAAAAAAACTAAGAACACACAATGGAATACTATGCAGCCATCAAAAGAAATGAAATCTTGCCATTTGCGACAACGTGGATGGAACTAGAGCATATCATGCTTAGCGAAATAAGTCAAGCAGAGAAAGACAACTATCATATGATCTCCCTGATATGAGGAAGTGGTGATGCAACATGGGGGCTGAAGTGGGTAGGAGAAGAATCAATGAAACAAGATGGGATTGGGAGGGAGACAAACCATAAGTGACTCTTAATTTCACAAAACAAACTGAGGGTTGCTGGGGGGAGGAGGGTTTGGAGAAGGGGGTGGGATTATGGACACTGGGGAGGGTATGTGCTTTGGTGAGTGCTGATTCACAGACCTGTACCCCTGGGGATAAAAATACATGTTTATAAAAAATAAAAAATTAAAAAAAAAAGTGAAAAAAAACACTAAGAACAATAAAATATACATTTACATTGGAAAAGAAATATGTATGAAGAATACTAACACAAAATTAGTCAGAAGAACATAGATGGGATGATAGACCATTCGCAATTGAAGCAAATAGTAGTTTTTTGTTTTGTTTTTGTTTTTGTTTTGTTTTTCTTTGTTTTTGGAACCATTGGTTCTCAGAAAGTTTTCCATGGTCCTTTGGTGTCTTGCCAAGTCTTCACAGTGTGCCCCACTTTTGATAAATATAGAAGGTTCAATGTTGGTATAATTGAGTATATGTTCTGTTATGACAATATCTGATGAGCTGAAATGTGAGAGATCAGATATAGCACACTGTGAAGCCAGACATTTGAAAATGTCTTTATTAAAACATGTGAGAGCTACATTCCATGAACATAGGCAAGAATTTGGTCAGTGAAATAAAGATTTTAACCTAAACTGACACACTGTAAGACAGGCAAGCTTAATGATTAGGCAACTGAAGATGCCTTCATAGGCACTAGGAGTTATTATTGTTCTGTGGTAATGACCATATTTTAGTTATTCCTAACATGTTGTGATTTGGATCCCATTATCACTTTGCTATGAGAACTGTAATATACTAAAGTATACCAGTCAAAAAACACAAAAACACTTTAAGAAATGTAGGCTAAGTGTGGAATGTGTACGTGTGTTGTGCTGATATATCATTAAGTTGTGAGTTTTTTATGAATATTAATAACTGTAAAAACATTATTATTATTGAGTGCATGAGAAGTAAAGCAAAAGTTTCTTGGCTACTACTGATTTTACCAGCAGGCACAGAAATGTTAGTAAGACAATTCATTACAAATTGCTTGTGGAATTATGGCCAGTACAGGACTTATACCATCAAAAGTACACTTAATAACCAGGGGCATACCTCTTGCAAGCAGTATATTTTCCAGCGAATCAAAGAAGCTATTTTACTAAAATTTAGATAGCAAATGAATATTTTATTTTAAATCATGAGTCATGATTCATTATTGGTTATTAATAGTGGTGCTCTAGCACTTTCTGTATCAACTCTGTGTAAAGGTAGATGAAGTCTTTTATAGATAGTAGGTGCATCATTTTTCTGTATAAATTTCTTCACAGTTCATTGGCTATTAATGCATGTTTCTGCCTTAAGCTGGAACATTGAGAAAGTGCTTCAGAAATATCTAAAACTAAAAATAAAATATGTCAAACTTATTACATATCAATAACCACCAAAAGTTTAACTGGTCTAAGTATTATATATGAAAGATTGCTTGAAGGATATAATAAGCACATTTTTCTCCATGTTGTTTAACTGTCATTTATTTGCCACATTCACATTTTTCCCATATCCAACTATCACCTGTACTCAATATAGTTCTTTAAAATGGCTGTATTTATTTACATTAATTTTTTTAAAAGGAAATGTATGTCACTAGTGAAAATGGACCATGAAATTAATTTACTAAATAAAAAGGAATTTGTAAAAAAAAATATAAAACACTGTTACTACATTTAAAATAAAAAATGAAATAAATTTCATATAAATAAGAACAAATTTATTCAGTCTACAAAAATAAGTACCTGAAAGTATGTATCTAAATGAGAAGAATGTAATTATTTATAAGCAGTCAATAATAAGTGAGATGTGCCATTTAATTTGCTTAGATTTAGAAAAAAATATATTCAAAATGGGCTAGTCTTGTCTTTTATATTTGTTTGTATAGCATAATGTCAAGAATCAATGTGTATGTTGTTGAATAAGACAAAAATATTAACGCCCTTCTCTAATGATGTTAGATGCTTAGAATGCCTGAAAAACGAATCCCCTTTGATTCAGAAAGCCCTCTAAAGTGATCTTCAGAATCTTTATTCTATATGTATCAAGTTATTAGGACGTGTCTGCAAAATAAGGGGAAATGTAGTTTACCTATTCAGCACTACTATCCAGTTTGGAAATATACAAAGAAATTTTAGTACAACTTTTATGAGGTATTACAAGGGTCTCTTTAAATATTTTGTTTTATTTTTTTAAATATTTATTTATTTATTTATTTGACAGACGGAGATCACAAGTAGGCAGAGAAGCAGGCATAGAGAGAAGTAGGGGAAGCAGGCTCCCTGATGAGCAGAGAGCCTGATGCAGGGCTCAATCCCAGGACCTGGGATCATGACCTGAGCTGAAGGCAGAAGCTTTAACCCACTGAGCCACCCAGGTGCCCCTCTTTAAATATTTTAATTAAAAATTTTTTATTAAAATATTTTAATGAGTTTTTCTGGTGAAGTTATCCAGACAAGAAGATAATCCAAATTCTCAAAGTCAAATAATCTAAGGCAGATTATTTTCCTCTTCACATATTCTTTCTTTTTGCTTCAGCAATTGTTCTTCCCACTGATTCCTGTGTGTACAATTGTGCATCCTTTCTAGGCATCCTTTGCAGGTAGATTTACTATTTTGACTGCTCTGAGCAGTGGAATTCATATGGAAGAAAAGCTGTGTTTAACTTCCAGAAGATGAACTTAAAGGAAGGAGAAATGTCTCTTCCCAGTATTATTTCTCCTTTCTTCTGGCTGGCATACAGATGTAATAGTTAGAGCTGGAGTAGCGATCTTGGACTACGAGATGGAATCTGTGATACAAAAATTGTCCGAGAGGAGCCAGAAGCCAGAGTTACAAAGCAAAGGAAGCCAAAACCTGCATTGGGTTTTCCTTTCCCCTTCCTTCGACTGCCTCTTTCAAACCTAACCTGGAGCCAGTTACCCAACAGCCCAGCATCACCTTCACCAGGCCCTCAGTGCTACTGATGTGCAAAAGTGGATGAAGCATGTGATGGCTTTTGTTGAGCAAGAAGCTAGTGAGAAAGCCAAAGAAATAGACGCAAAGGCAGAGGAAGAATTCAATATTGAGAAAGGTTGTCTTGGTCAAACCCAAAGACCAAAGATTATGGAATACTATGAGAAGAAAGAAAAGCAGATTGAACAGCAGAAAAAAATTCAGACATCCAATTTGATGAATCAAGCAAAACTCAAAGTCCTACGAGAGGTGACCTTATTACAGAATTACCAGATGGAGCGAAACAAAGGCTCAGCAAAGTGATAAAAGACAGAATCAGGCACCAGGTACTACTGGATGGGCTGGTCCTCCAGTGATTGTACCAACTGCTGGGGACCCGAATGAGTGTACTTTCCAGGACACAAGGTTTCCCTCTGGTAAAGGCTGCAGTGCCAAAAGCGATTTCTGTGTATAAAATTGCCGCCAAAAAAGATGCTGATGTCCAAATTGATCAGGAAGACTAACTACCAGAGGAAGTAGTGGTGGAGTTGAGATCCATGATGGAGCTCATAAAATATGTTTCCAGTACTTTGGAAAGCCAGCTAGATCTCCTAGCCCAGCAAATGCCGCCAGAAGGGCAGGGGGACTTGTATCGTACAAATGCCCACAGGTAGTTTTTGGACTCAGCCTCTGGGGAGGTGGACTCGATCCACTGCTCTACTGCCATGATGTAGAAGTTTCTGATATTTGAAAAGACAAGATATCTATGTGGCTTCTTCACTGGTCTAATACTCTATATCTATCCGTGGATACCCTTCTGTAGCTAATGCCCTTGGCCTAACTGTTAACAATGAATGAATTTTTTTACTTAATATGATCAGGAAACCTCCTTCTAGTTTATGTAAAAGTAGCAGAGCTTTCCTTTGCTTCTCCAGCATGAAGATGAAGGTATTACATGATGGTTCCATGAACTTCATCAAGTCTCTTTCTCTGGTTTCAGTTCTCTGATCTAGAGGGTGACGTGTTTGGTGTTCTCTGACATTAAACCTCTGCTTTAGGCTTAACATGCAGGTGGTGGGGGCACACATTCCTGCCAGCAATAGTCACTTCACTGTTCACCTGTTTGGACCTAGAGGGTTCCTCATCTGCAAATACGACTTAAAATCTAAGCCATGAAGGATGCCTGGGTGGCTCAGTTGGGTAAGCAGCTGCCTTCGGCTCAGGTCATGATCCCAGTGTCGTGGGATCGAGTCCCACATTGTGACTCTCTATTTCTTTATTCTCCATAATTTGGTCTTTATCACTGATTCTCTCTTCTGCCTTATTTATCTTAGTAGAAGAGCCTCCATTTTGGATTTCATTAATAGCTTTTTTGATTTCAACTTGGTTAGATTTTAGTTCTTTTATTTCTCCATAAAGGATTTTATTTCTCCAGAAAGCAGTCCTCTAATATCTTTCATGCTTTTTTCAAGCCCAACTGGCACCTTGGCAATTGTCATTCTGAACTCTAGTTCTGACATATTACTAATGTCTGTATTGATTAGGTCCCTAGCAATCAATACTGCCTCTTGTTCTTTTTTTTTTTTTTGCTTTCTTTCTTTCTTTCCTTCTTTCTTTCTTTTTTTTTTTGTGGTGAGTTTTTCCACCTTGTTATTTCATCCAGATAAGAATAATTGAATGAGAGAACAAAATACTAAAAGAGTAGCAACAACCCAAGAAAAATATACACTAACCAAATCAGACGAGACCCAAAAGTGGGGGAAGAAGAAAGGAGAAAAAAAGAAAAAATATATATATTAGAGTGGTGAATAGAATAGAGCCACACACTTGATTTTGGGTGTATTTTTGTCTTTTAGAAGAAACTACCTCCCAAAATTGTAACGAAAGAAAAAACATACACACACACACTAGGGTAAACACAATGAAGGGATGGAATGTGACTGTAAAGATGAAAATTAAAACAGACTAAAAAAAATTGATAAGAAGTTGATTGAAAAAAGATAAGAAAGAAAAAGAGGAAAGAATGTGATCAGGCTGGAGACTAGAACAAATCCATGTGCTAGATTTAGGGTATATTTTGATCTATTAGAAGAAATTGTATCCCAAAATTTAAAAAAAAACAAACAAACACCTGTATGTATATAAAAATAAGGTTAAATACAATGCAAGGATAAAATATGACTATGACAATGAGAATCAAGAAAGATGTTTAAAAAGGTATTGATAATATAAAATAGTTTAGAAAATGTTAAATTAAGAAAGAACAAAATTCAAAAAATTAATTAATTAGATTAAGAAATTTAAAAATAGAATAAGAAAAAGCAATAAGAAAAATATAAAATAAGGCAAATATAAATTATAAAATAAGAAAAAAATAAAAATTAAAGAAAAGATAAAATTTTAAAAATTTAACTTTGAAAGACTAAAGGATCATGGGAAAAAAACCATGAATTCTATGTGTTTGTTTCCCCTAGCTCTGGAGTTCTACAATTCTCATTGATTAGTGAACTTGGTCTTGGCTGAATGTTCTTGCTGATCTTCTGGGAGAGGGGCCTACAGTGATTGTCAAATGTCTTTGCCTGAGGTGGAATTGTACCCCTATTTGCCAGGGGCCAGCTAAGTAATCTGCTAGGTTTTGATTTTAGGAGCTTTTGTTCCTTGAACACTGAAAAGTATAGCTTTGGAGGACAGGATTGTAAATGGCAACCTCCCAATCTCTGGCCCATAGGAGCTAAGAGCTCAAGGCCCCACTCCTCAATGAGCTCTCAGAGAAAAACAGGCAGTCAGTCCTGTCTCCCTGGTCTCTGGCTGCACTCTCTGCTCACCAGCCTGTGACTGAGCATTTCTGTCTCTAGCACACAGCCCCCTTTAGAGTCTTCAAGCCCAGTGCTGATTCCTGTAGCACGCTCCCACACCACTCCTCCTAGAGGAGGAAGGTGAGTTTCCCCGGATCTGCTACTTGTTTGGTTCCTACCCAGCAGTGGCCGACTGTGCCGTGGATCCCAGTTTAAGGTAACCCCAAGCTGAGAGCCCACTCCTCAGCTCCATTTCTGCAGCCGGCTTTCCCTCTCTGATACCTGGGAGCTCTGTCACACTCAGACACCTCTGATCTTTTTATGACCTTGCAGGTCCTGAGACCACACTGTCTCTGTGAGGGCCCCCCCCCTGCTTCCCCTCAGAAGTGATGTTCCTCAGTGGAGCAGACTTATAAAAGTTCCAATTTTGTGCTCCACTGCTCTACTGCTTGCTGGGAACCAGCCCCTCCTCCCATGGTCTATCTTCCTGAATGTTGCCTCGGATTCACTTATCCACACAAGCTACCTTCCAGAAAGTGATTGATTTCCTCTTCCTAGAATTGTTGCTGTTCTTCTCTTCGATTTCCCAGGTAGTTAGTAGGTGTTCAGAATGGTTTGATAACTATATAGCTGAACTCCCAGGACCTGATGATATTTAGGTCTCCTACTCCTCCACCATCTTGTTCCTGCTCTGTGAGGTTTTTTGTTTGTTTGTTTGTTTTTTGGTTTGGGGGGTTTATTTGTTAAATGTGTAAGGTCTGTGTCTAGATTGATTGATTGATTATTTTTTTTAATTATTTATTTATTTGACAGTTGGGGGAGAGAGCAAGAGAACACAAGCAGGGAGAGAAGCAGAGGCAGAGGGAGAAGCAGGCTCCTCATGAAGCAGGGAGCCCAACATGGGACTCAGTCCCAGGTCTCTGAGATCATGACCTGTGCTGAAGGCAGATGCTTAAGGACTGAGCCATCCTGGTGCCCCTTATTGATTGATTTTGGAAATAGTTGATTCTCTCTGTTGACTTATTTTAAATGCTCTTTAAAAATGTTCATCTGTACTATTATCACCCTAATTCTTCTAAATTGTGTGTGCCAGCTTTCTGTTATGATGGTCCATTTTTGTGTTCTCTTTTGGGATTTTAAAATTTTAATGGTGAGTTTATTCTCAGAACACCTTGTTTTTTCTGAAAGAATGCTATGTCTTGGAGTGATGACATTATTTCTACAAAGCACATTTACATTTGCCTCTACTGTGTCCTATTGGTTTCCTACTTGTAGAACAGTTTTCATGTTGAGTCTTTATTTGGGTCACAGCTACATTCTCATACTCATAAATGGTGCCTTCTAGTTTTTATTATCCCATGGCTTATTCTTTAGAATCCTATGAAGGTGATAGAATTTTTTTTTGATATGTTTTGTTTGAGTAAATAATTATTTTTGTCTTTGGTGAAGAAAGCAGTCCTTTGATGCTCTTGGCTTTATAAAATGGATTCTGTCTTTGTTCTCTTCCTAGCTTGAGCTTGGGGCTACCACTCTTACAGGCATTATAATCTCAGCCTCACACCTTTTTTTCCCCTTAGGAGATTTTAATTTAAATTCAGTTAATTAACATATAGTGTATTAGAGGTAGAAGTTAGTGATTCATCACTCTTATACGATACCCAGTGCTTATTACATCACATGTCCTCCTTAATGTCCAACACTGAGTTATTGCATTCTCCCTCCACGCCTCTCCCCTACAGCTCCACACTTTATTTTATTATTATTTTTTTTAAGATTTTATTTATTTATTTGTCAGAGAGAGAGGAGTGAGAGTGCGTGGCAGGCAGAGGCAGAGGGAGAAGCAGGCTCCCTGCCAAGCAAGGAGCCCGATATGGGACTCGATCCCAGGATGCTGGGATCATGACCTGAGCTGAAGGCAGCTGCTTAACCAACAGAGCCACCCAGGCATCCCAGCCCCACACTTTAAAGTTGCTGTGTGAATCATCCCACATTCCATGGGAATTCCCACTGATGGCTCTGACTTTAAATTCCTTATATTTAGATAGGGTTTTTGCTAAAGAGTGTTTTTTTCTTCAGTGTCAGCTATTCATATAATTCTTTTAATTTTATATTTTATTCAATATACCCGTGTGTTTGGAGTGGGAAAATGGTATATCTATGTCAAGTTGGTCTACCAATTTAGCGGATTACATAAAAATAACGTTTTTCTTATAGTGGACTCTAGTGATTTACTCTTTTAGAACTAGCACTGAACTTATTGCAGATTTATGTCATTCAAAAGAAAGTGACACTATTACTAAACATCTAACAAATTATGGATTTATTTATTCCAGTTACTTTCAAATGTATTAAATTATTTACTTGTTATATCAACTCAATAAGATAAGTCTATTATACAAGTAAGGAAATTGAAATGTAGAAAATTAATTTGTTTAAGTCACCATAAAATCCATGGAGAATCTATAAGGTCTCATTCTGGATTCAGAGAATTTAAAAACAGTATGCCAAAGCAATACTAAATTAATACCTATATTCCCCCCCTCAAAAAAATCATAGAATTACTTGTTAAAATGCTAGAAACAGCAGAATGCCAGAAGGTTCAATGGCATAAAAAATTATAATTTCTAAAGTTAGCAATTGACATTCATAATTACTTAAACAGAATTTATGTTTTACTTAGGCAAATAGAAAGTTTTTTGATATTTTAAGGTCTTCATAGTGATAATTATGGCTTAAGTTAGTGCAGTGTAATGCACATGTTTTGGATGATCTTACTTAGTATATTTTCTATTAAAAAGAAGTGAAAGCAACACAAATAATAGCATGAACTTCTACTATCAAAGAGTATTTTAATATTCTTACTTAGTAATTTCTTGAGATAATAAATTCTAGATGATAACCTATAGAATCAAAACCTACATAAACAATTTAAACCTAGAATATCAAATAAAATAATCTTTTGGAAAAATGCTTGAAATATATTATCACTATTTAATTTAAAATCTGCGACATAGTTATCAAAATTATGTTTTGATAGTACAACTCTAACAACAAAAACTAGCATCTTTCAGGAAATAGATATTTCTGTAGGTTCTTGATGTTCTAAAGTATAATCATCATAATATTCACAGTTTGACATCAACTCATGTGATGATGTTGAGGTTCATTTAGGTATATGATCATATTTGTACTTCTGTGGGGTCCACAGTTAGTTAAAAACAGTCTTTAAGAGAGGCTTTATTCTTAGTCTAGTTTTTCTCTAAGCCATATTTGAGACTTAAATTCTACCAAAAACAATCTTAAAACAGTTTTTTCTCTAATCAAGAAATCACAGGCTTGTTACTTTAATCCAGATGCCTAAAACTGGTCTTAAACCTGTTTAAACAGAAAGCCTATAAAGTAATTATGTTATGTAATATGGAGTCTGTTAATGTTATAATCTTAAGTGTGAAGTCCCAGCAATTTAATCTTAACTGTGAAGTCCCAGCAGTTTTGTGCAATTCATATCATAGTGTGTGTGTGTTTTTTTTTTTTAAGATTTTATTTATTTGACACAGAGAGAGAAAGAGCACAAGGAGTCAGAGCAGCAGGCAGAGGGAAAGGGAAAATCAGGCTCCCTGATGAGCAGAGAGCCTGACGTGGTCTTGATCCCAGGATCCTGGGATCATGACCTGAGCTGAAGGCAGATCCTTAACTGACTGAGCCACCCAGGCTTCCCTTGTACTGTAGCTTCTGATGAAAATGGTACCCCTTGGAGTGAAGCTGATCACAAGCAACATAGTTGTTCAAGGCAACTTTGTGTGAAGACCACTTACAGTAACCCACGAGCAAGAGAGCAAAGAGAATAAATATGAAGACCTATCAGCACTATTGAAGGCTAAGGCACTGTGATTAAGGGGGAGCATCTCATTTATTTTTTAGGGAATATTAGAAAAGCACAAAAACTATCCAGATGGAAAGCTGGCTGTAGACCATTACATACCATATTCTCAGTTCTCAAACCTCCTCTGGGACGGACACTAAGGTTGCCGTTACTATCAGAGTGGTACTCGGCTTGGGGCATCCTAGGCTGGTTCAGGTTGTTGAAATCTGTGCTAGATGGTTTGCACATACTTTCTCATGTAATCATCATGACAAGCTTGAGAAGCATGTATTATTCACCCTGTATATTTGCTGAGGTAACTGAAATTTAGGAATGTTAAGGACTTGCTCATGTTTCAGGATCCAGGTTTGCCACATTATCTTTTCTTTCTGCTCTGCTTCCCTCATGCACTTGTGAAGCACTTAAGAATTAGTAGGTTTCACTTTTGCCTACTATGCTAATGAAACAGAAATTAATGTTAAAATATTGACAAGTTTTTTTGTAAAATAAGGTCATCTTTCATACTGATGTCACTTTTATTTCAGTTATTCCTCATGTCTTTGCTCAAACTCACTTTTATGCAATTTATATCTAAACTCTTCTAAATCAGGCAATCTATACTTGTCACAAACAATTTCTTTGCCACTCCCTTCTTCCTGAAATTTGATTTCCAATTTCAATGACTTCCTCAAACAGTGATTTTTCTTCTTCATCCTTGTTCTGCTTGACTTTTCTGTAACATTAAACTTATTGATCATCCATTCCTGTTTTTAGCTCCCTTTATTTGCATGATCCTGAAGAGGTCCTGTAACTGTCAACTGGCCTTTTAATTGCTGACCATCCGTGCATTCCCTAGCCTCCACCTTGTTTGGCTCGACTTCACTAAGCCCAGTTTCCCCAGTTGTCTTCTCATTTTAAGGAGGACTTCTGAAGCTTCATCTTAAACCATTAAGAACTTCTCTTGCTTCTCTGTGTGCTTCAGTTACATTATCATTTAAGTGATAGTCATTAAATCATTTTTATGTTAGAAACTCTATTGTTGTCATAATAAATCACTACAGTTTTAGGTGTTTAAAACCATATACATGTATTACCCAGGAGTTCTCCATGTCTGAAGTGTAGTCACAGTGTAGCTCATGAAATCATGGTTGATTGGTTCATGAAATCATGTCAGCAGGCTGCATTCCTTCTTGGAAGCTCAGGGATGAACCTTCCTTGAAGATCATTCAGCTAATTGTAAGAATTTATTTCCAAACATTTGTAGGGCTGAGGTTCCCTTTCCTTGCTAGCTGTTGGCCGGGAATCATTTTTAGTTTTTAGAGACTTCTTCCATTCCTTAGGATGTTGCCTCCACTCTCCGTGTCAGCAATGGTGGGTTGAGTTATTCTCATGCTTCCAAAATCTCTCTTCACCATCTCATCTGCCTAATTTATCTTCTCCCTCTCTCTTCAGTGGTATCTAACTCTTCTGCCTCCCTCTTCTGCTTTTAGTGGCTCATGTGATTACATTGGGCCCAGCTGAATAATTGAGGATATTCTGCTTAGCTTAAACTGAATTGATTAGTAATCTTAATTCCTCTGCAAAATTTCTTCACCAAAGTACATAGATTACTATTTCATCCAATATCCAGAAAACAGGAATTGAGGGGTATAGCACCTCTTAGACATCTGACATCTCAGTTACTTTTATCTTTAGCCCCAACACCAGTCAAATATTTTCAGTTATTAATAGTATTCCACTTAACTGTTCCCCAAATCTAATTTTTCACACAAAAAAATAACTTTTTTTTGCCTGTTTTCCTATTCTGCCTACATAACCACTCTGAAAGATAGTATCTCAGACTCTTCAATTAGAATTCATTTTACCCTTTTTCCTTTTTTTTTTTCTCTATTTTATTCTCCTGCATCAGAATTAGCTAATTCTTTGTGATAGCTTTCAACTTAAAATGAATTTAATGTAAATGCTGTCATTGAATGCCAATCTAGTATCATATGCTGGCAAATAAAATGTCTTTAGTTACTGTTTAATATCTGGGAACATTAGCACAAAGTTGATTTTATAGCCTAGTGCTAACCATGTTTTTAATTAGCCTGAGCATATGCATCTTTGCATTTATTTCCTTTTGAAAATCTGACCCTATGTCTTTTAAATTACCCATGAAATTTATGTGTATTCTACAAATGGCTTTTTCCATTTTTCTGCTCAGGAAAAAAAAAAAAATACATTATTGCTTCTAATAGATGACCAGTCCCTAAAGATAATAGAGCCTTGGTCCTCCCTCTTAAATTTATGTAAACATGATTAATTAATGTAAATGATACACATTTCATTATTTCTATAAAACAACTACTGATTTAGGACAAGGCTAGAATGATGAATAATTCTGGAATGTTCCAGTTCTGGTGGAAATTATAGTCATTAGAGGGAGACAAATTATAAAGCTACTTTCAAATATCAACAAACAAAACAAACCAGAAAACACACACATGGCTTATTAGGCTATAATAGCAGAGACTGCATTTTGTTCTGTACGTGATGAGAAGTAACTGAGGAATTACTAAATACATACACACATGTGCACTTGCAATGAGTCAAACCTATGAGGAAGTGCAAAAATTAGTTAAAGGATTGGCTATGTATTACCAAAAGCCATGGTTCTGAGTTGTTAGATCAGTTAAATAATTGATATATAGAGATTTAAAAATTAAGTGGAGCCATTGCTTTAGGCAGGATGTTAGTAGGTTAGTGGTATCATCTCAGATCTCAGGCTTTAGTCCTTTGTTCATCCAAAGTGATTGCAAACTGAAAGTTTGACTGAGGTCAATGATACTAAGTTGTGATTGATTACAATTAAAATTCTAGTATGGTAACTCACCATGATAAATGTGCTTCACTTGAGAAACAAGGAATATCAAAGGCCATGTTCACATAGGGGGAAAATCAAACCAAGGTAAAAATGGTGCAAACCGAGAGGGTGAGCAAATGCCAGTTATAAATGGAGTTAAGTATATATTCAAGGGCCATTTTAATATTTTAAATGTTGAGGGTATTAGGCAATTTATTTTCTATTTATATAATTGCAACTGCATCTTCTACTTTGATCTCTGGAATATTCACAACTGGAACCCTGCAACCCTATGTTAGAAATCTTACTACCTGGAGACTGCCATACTGTGAGGAAGCCATGCCACATAAAAATGGTATGTGCAGGTATTCTGAACAGTGGTCTTTGTGTTCTTGTTATCCTGGCCTAGTGCTAAACATGGGAGTCAATGTGTTTGAAATGGTTCTAGCCCCAACCATCAAGTTACTCATCATCTTAGAGTCTTTCTTTTTGAAATCTCAGCAACCATGGAGCAAAATAAAAAAAAAGCAAAAACAAAACTTCTTATTATGCCTTATTTGAGTTCCTGACCCACAGAATCTATGAATATAATGTAAAGGGTTGTTTCAAGCCACTAGGTTTTGGAATAATTTGGCATATAATAAAAGTAAGGAAAAAGATATAATAAAAATTGTTTCAATTTTTCTCATAAATCACTGTGACTATGTTATGGTAATATGCTGTACATTTTCACACTAACTTGGGTTTATAAAGGCATCCACCAAATAAAGTGATAAAATTAAAATACATGCATACGATAATTAGAAATCTCCTTATCAGAATATTTTATTAATCTTTAATTTAAACTTGAATAACCCACATCATTATCTCATATGTCTTCCTATTTTCAGAATGTCTAGTACAGTGCATGGCACATGAGAGCTCAGTACATATTTGAATATTCTTTTTTTAAAATCAGCTTTTCTATTCATTGGTAGATGACACAAAACAGAGGCAAAAATTGAAAGGTGACACTTACAGAAGAATGGTTTCTCATTTGGAAATTATTGGGAAACCTCTTTAATGGAATAGATAATTAATTTTTTCAGGTATTAACTATTATCTATGTCTCTCCATACTAAAAAACTGTCATGAAACTATAATTACACCGTTTTCTCACTTTTGTTTGAAAAATGAATAGAAAAGCCCTATACTATTTGAAAGGAAATCAACCGTGAGCATACTAATCTAACTTGCAATCAGAATAAAGAGAAAACATTTCTGAGTACTTAATATTAAGACAAAAGCAAATTGTGCTTTTAAGTTCAATTGAATTCATATGCAAGGTTATTATGCAATCAGGAGAAAGATGATTCAGTCCCTTTAAATATTGTATGGGATTCTTCTTTGACAATATTCTTTAAACTGTATCCTGCTCATTCATTAGAGTGTATTAGCTATATTCAAAGTATTGTAGGCAGCCTTATTTTAAGGCAACAGCAACCTTAATTAAGGAACTCTTGATCAGACTCTTAGTTAATATTTGAATCATGTTAAAATTATTATTCTGGGTAGTTTCCTTTCTCTTTGTCATGGGTAACCCTGACTATGTTGTAGAAAAAGTAGGTGAATATGTTAAAATGGGGAAGATGTTACTTTTATTGTATTTATGGATAAGTTAAAATTGCGATATTCAATTAATTGGTCAAACACATTCCTGGTCACTCGGCTTTTAAGCTGAATGCTGCAATTAGTGCTGCTGGACCTATGTCTAATAGGATCAGTCAGGGCTATAGATAAAATAGAGTTGAGCAGAAAACCTTCAGCCTCCTGTTGTTTACTCTAAGATAAATTGTAGAGATAAATCAACCAGTTCTTTTCACAATTGCCGCTGTACCCCCAAGAGAGTTGACTTTTCATTGTTAAAGTGACAACATGATGAATCTCAGTATGAAATGTCAGTCACACCTCATTACTTTATCTCATTCTTCTGTCCAGCCTTTGGAAGGCAATCTTTCCTTTGGATGCGTTTGCTGATATGGCATCTTATATTCATGCCAACCTTTGAGGACAACTCCTCTTCCCTTTCCTCTCAGAAATAGGACGTATGCCATAAAGTACGTGGTGAATTACTTTCTTGGAATGCTAGTACTATCTCATCTTAGTGAGTTTCTTTATTGGTTCCCCATACTTCTCAAGGAATTTTGCAAACCTCAGTTTCCTCTCCCTGTGTCTCTCTACCTCTGTCCTTCTCTCTCTCTCTCTCTCATACACACATACACACACAAACCAGTGCATATTGATTCACATTCGCTTAAATGAAACATGATAGAAAAATAAACTGTATTTCCCTGTTTCAAGTTTTGACAAAACATGCTTAAATTCTGTAGTTTTGGTGAGAAAGGAAAATAAAAGCACAGAAACAAAGGGTTTGAACACATTGTTAGTGCTGAAGAATAATTTGCGATTAAGCATCTTAAAAGAAACTCCTTATTAATTCTTCCAAGGCATCATGATCAAGAATGAGTCTCATTTAACTGCCAAAAACACCCCAGATTTAAACCCTTTCTTCTAAAATGAACAAAAGACTGTGAATTATTTTAAAAAGTATGCATGCAATCTGTTACTGAAATATCTTTCATTTGTTTACATCAATGTTAAAATGGTAAATAAATGGGAAGAAAGAGTTTAACAAAAAGTCTATAAAATTGCCTCACCCTGCTGGTAATAACTATGTTTATTGCAATAGTCATATCAACTGCACTTGCTTAAAAGATTAGTTCTTCACTTTTGAATCTTATCTGAACTTTCTATGCCATGCTTGCATTCTTAGACTCATGAGAGTCATTGGAATGTATAGTATCTTATAAAATTATTGCCACCAAAAGTGTTCCCTTTGCTCAAAATCCTGTTTTCTTTTTCACAGCTAGCATTGAATTTCTCTCCACGTTTTATTAGTTTATAGATCCATAATGAAATTAAAGAAGTGGTTTTACTTAAAACATCAGCTTTTGGCATATTAAAAATAACCTTCAATAAGCAAAGTCTCCAACCCAGTGATACAGAGTTCCATTCAATTTCAGTACTTTCTAGAAGATGTCAGTGAACAATCACCAAAAAACAAAAAGAAAAGAAAAAGAAAAAAAGAAAAGAGAAAGAAAATGAGCAGCAGTTAAGATAAAAAATTTTATTTGGTGAGAATGATGAGATTTCTTGTATTAATTCAAATATTTGGTTGTTTTTTTTAATAACTGAAGGGTAAAATTACTAGATGGCCTCAAATTACATAATAAGTATTTTTTAGAGAGAAAAAGAAAACATTAGTTGGATGCAGGGTGCATATCATTAGGCCATTAGCCCAAATTTTGACAAATCTAAGAGAGGTCATTGCCCTGTGTGATTTTGACATAATCAACTTTGCCGTGTAAATCAGATTGGTTTAAAGAAAGATGCCTCATTTGTGTTGAGCTCTTAGAAACAACTTTAAAGTCACAAATGACATGCTTCATACATTGTTTTCTGTGTGTAGGAATGTGACGGGTTAATAGTAGGCATTCTAGTATAAATATCATCAGTCTCAAAATAATTTTTTTTAAGTGCTCATGATTTGGTGCTTGATTATACAGCATTACAATTGTAACTTCACTCTCTATGCTAAGCTCCCCATCAGTTTTTACGTATTATAATTTTTAATTAGTCTAAATGATGTTGAAAACAACAGCTCCAGTGTTCAACCCCTTCTCTAACAGGCTTGCCTGTCTTCAGTCTGGTGGAGAGCAAAGCTGTGTCTAAGCTTGTCTCACTGGCCCAGCAGCAATGGCAGGCTCTGCTCAGGAAGCCAGGGTAGAACTGCATTCTGGGCAGGAGGTGAAGGCCAGTTGAAAAGCCTTTGAACTGCATTTCTTCCATTCACGTTTGAATGCATTCAGGGGCGTTTTACCCAGTGCACTGCTCAAACAGTTCCCTGATAACATTCATTCATCATTTAGGCAAGGATAGGCCCAAAGGTGAGCTGGATGTCTGCCTTTATAGGGCAGGAAAAAGTTACATGTGTTTACTTAAGTAATGCAGACTCATGCTCTTTAATTCAAATGATATTTTCTTTTTATTAAGACATATAAGGCAAACTTAATATATCACCAACCACACCCTAAGTAACTTGGCATAGACAGTATTTTAAAACACACTGTTAGTTGTGGGGTATATAAATTGTAGTTGGAGAGAGCAAGATATTGTGAAGTGAGGGTGTACTCATTATGAGTTAATTACCCGGAGAATGATTTTTTTTTTTTTGGAAAGTTAATAAAATCTGATGATACCTTTGTTCTAAAACTTTGAATATAAAATATATTTTATGCTCTTTAACAAAATGAATTAGGCTAATAAAATGTGTGCATGAATATTCTCAGACTAGAGTAGCCACTCTGGAAAACAGCATGGAGGTTCCTCAAAATGTTGAAAATAGAACTGCCCTATGACCCAGCAATTGCACTATTGGGTATTTACCCTAAAGATACAAACGTAGTGATCCAAAGGGGCACGTGCACCCGAATGTTTATAGCAGCAATGTCCACAATAGCCAAACTATGGAAAGAACCTAGATGTCCATCAACAGATGAATGGATCAAGAAGATGTGGTATATATACACAATGGAATACTATGCAGCCATCAAAAGAAATGAAATCTTGCCATTTGCGACAACATGGATGGAACTAGAGCGTATCATGCTTAGCGAAATAAGTCAAGCAGAGAAAGACAACTATCATATGATCTCCCTGATATGAGGAAGTGGTGATGCAACATGGAGGCTTAAGTGGGTAGGAGAAGAATAAATGAAACAAGATGGGATTTGGAGGGAGACAAACCATAAGTGACTCTTAATCTCACAAAACAAACTGAGGGTTGGTGGGGGGAGGGGATTTGGGAGAAGGAGGTGGGATTATGGACATTGGGGAGGGTATGTGCTTTGGTGAGTGCTGTGAAGTGTGTAAACCTGGTGATTCACAGACCTTTACCCCTGGGGATAAAAATATATGTTTATAAAAAATAAAAAATTAATTAAAAAAATATTCTCAGACTAGAATTAAGTAGAGCTGCTCAGAATGTCCATGATATGCTGGCAGTTTTACACACACTTAAGGCATTGTTGATCAATGCAAAGCATAAGCCCACTGTAGTCAATTTGATGTTTGGGGTTATCTTTACAACTCATTCAAATTACCTCATCACACAATCAATCAATTATGTATAAAATGATCATTAGTGGTCTTAACTATCATCATTGTGCTGCAACCAATTTGATGACGCCTTTGCCAGTTGTTTGCACTACTCTTTGGCTGTGGTTCTCAACCAAGGATGATTTAAGCCTCTCTGCCCCCAGGAGATATTTAACAATGCCTAAAGGAAATTCTGACTGTCACATGGGGTAGGGAAGAGAGGGGTGCTCCTGGCCTCTAGTGAGTAGAGGCCAGTGATACACCAGACCACCTCTGACAGTCGTGAATTATCCAACCCCAAACACCAATAGAGCTGCCGTTGAGAAACCGTGGCCCATAGCAAGCATTGTTATTTTGTGGAAACGGAACCTAACTGTAACTTACTGAGTGACTTTTCTGAGTCTCCATTTTATTATTTGCAAGATGTATCTAGAAATTACCTTATAAGGTGTCTGGAAAAAATATAATAATTGTAGTAATCAGTCATTTTTTTTTCTTGCTGTTTCTCAAACATTTCAGATGCAGTATCACATTAGCAGTTTTTCATTGACTTCTTCCTCTGCCCAGAATGCTCCTCCCACAGATTTTGTTAGGACTCCTCAGCTGCTTGGTGTTTTTGTGAGAACATAACAGTCTTAAAGCAGCCTCCCCAGATATGCCCAGTGGCAATCTCATTTACCCCTCTTACTTCCTGCACTCTCTATTCTCATTCCCTGCTTAAATGTTCTCCATAGAATTCATTATCATCTGATAAACTATCTATATTTCTGGTTTTGTTCTGGATAAATCCCAGCACACAGGAACTTAGCATGGGACCTTGAATATAGTTGTGCTTAACATTCAAGATCAAGTCAATGTTGAAATTCCAGCATTTAAGTATATCCTTCCTAGCATAGGCAAATATGAAAATTGCCATCTACCACAGGTACTTCATTTTTAATGTAAAAATGATTTGAAAGTAAAGTCCTAAGGAAGCATATGATAATAAGAATATTTCACTTAATATTAACTTGAGCATAGACTGTATATAATTCTTTACTAAATGCTTATAGCCTAGTTGAGAAAATTACATACATACATACACTATATTATATGCACACATGGCAGAAATAAAGACAACAGTATTATATATCAGTATGGCAATACTGCACTTTTAAAAGATTTTGTTTATTTTAGAGAAACAGGGAGAGCGAGAGTGAGAGAGAGAGAGTACAAGCAGGGGGAGGGGCAGAGGGAGAGGGAGAAGCACACTCCCCACTGAGCAGGGAGCCAGATGCCCAGCTAGATCCTGGGACCCTGGGATCATGACTCAAGCCAAAGGCAGATGCTTAACTGACTGAGCCACCCAGATACTTGGGCATACACTGCATTTTATGTGTATAATATACATATATATGTGTCAGCATGCTATTTAAGAATACTTTATGAGAAAAAGAATAGATTTTAGAATGTACATTTGAATCCCAGTTGACTTCTTGCTGTCTGTATGACTTAGGGCAAGAAACTCATTTAGTTTTTTTGAGTGTTGATTTTCTCATCTGTAAAATAATGATAATTCTTACTTGCAAGGAATCAAAGTTCAGAGACAAAGTATGTTTGACATATAGGAGCCTCTGAAAGAATTATAGCTTCTATTTTTATTTTATAACCTAAATATATGATACTTCCTACTCTAAATAGTGTAGGAAGTATCCATTTATAAATATTTTTACAATTTGCTTGCTTTTTAATTAATAATCTCTAGTTCATCCCCAAAATGAGCTGTGAAGAAACTGTAAAACTTCCTTTTAATATGGCCAAATATATCTAGTCCTTTCTTTCCATTTTTATTACTGGGGAGCCCCCTGGGTAAAGTACTTTATACTCCTACCTCAATCTAGACTTGTTCTAAACAAGTCTTTTTCTTTGTCACCTTGGAAATCCCCTTCACACCTCCCTTCTGGGACTGAAGTTTTTACATTTTCTTGACCACATGTTGTTCTGCTTTCTTAGTTTATCTGCTTATTTTGGTGGAATATAATTACCATGTATATATACTGGTATAATTACCAGGAGCTTTCTGACAAAAGTGAGTACAAGGGAAACATACTTTTAAAGAACTTGCAGATCTGCAAATGCTTTAAAAAATTTACACTTGATTAATACACACAGAAAATATGGAGTATGGAATTCAAGAATGGAAAATATTTTCATTCAGAATTCTTTTTTTTTTTTTTAAAGATTTTATTTATTTATTTGACAGACAGAGATCACAAGTAGGCAGAGAGGCAGGCAGAGAGAGAGAGAAAGGGAAGCAGGCTCCCTGCTGAGCAGAGAGCCCCATGCGGGGCTCGATTCCAGGACCCTGAGATCATGACCCGAGCTGAAGGCGGTGAAGGAGCAGGAGGCTGGCTGAGGACAAAGCAAAAGCTGGCGCCTTGCACCCCCGCCTTCACCCGCTCCCCTCCATATGTGTAGCATTCCTCAGGCACCCCTGACTGCCATAAAACGATAAATAGTTAACTTGCAGAGATCACAGTCCTGCAAGGTAGGAGTCTCCCTTGGTTTGCAAATGTCCTTGAGATTTACAACAAAGAAGTTACCTTATCAATAGCCCTAATGTCACCCTCCCCTCCATAAAACACTGAAGGAGGCGGAGGTAGAAGGAAAAGTAAATAAAGTTAAATTTCTTCTAAACCTAAATCTCATTAACAAGGATGCTTGATAGCAGGAATGTAACATTCCACCAGGAGACTCCCAGTTGTCTTTACTTGATAAGTAACCAGGCCTTCAATATCCTGATAGTGCTTTTTTCCGCATGCGTGGGCTAACTGGCCAGTTCTGCTTCTGTAAGATTGCTTAGTCTGCTTTCGCACGGGTCCCCTGACCCAATCCACTGACGCCAAGTATGCCTGTTCAAACTATCAATCAGCTCAGCCCCACCCGAAACTTGTTTGTATCTGTCTATAAAAATCCTGCACCAACCCAGCTCTGGACCTCTCGGCGTTATCGGCAACGACTGGCGCAGAGGTCCAGGTTTGAACCTGCAATAAACAACCCTTGCTGATTGGCTTTGACTCACATCTCTGGTGGTCTTTTAAGGTGGGGGTAATATTCAATTGGCATTTCAGCAGCGGCTTAACCCACTGAGCCACCCAGGAGCCCCTTCATTCAGAATTCTTTTTTTTTTTTTTTTAAGATTTTACTTATTTGACAGAGAGAGAGATCACAAGTAGGCAGAGAGGCAAGCAGAGAGAGAGGAAGGAGGAAGCAGGCTCCCTGCCGAGCAGAGAGCCCGATGCAGGACTCGATCCCAGAACCCTGAGATCATGACCTGAGCCAAAGGCAGAGGCTCAACCCACTGAGCCACCCAGGCGCCCTCATTCAGAATTCTTAAGACATTATCTAATGCCTTTTGGCTCCTGCTGTTGGTCTAATGAGGATGTCTGATGCTCTCTAGTTCTTATTTCTTTATATATGATTTTTCCTCTATTTTGAAAGCTATTAGAATCCTCTTTTTATCAGAGACCTAAAATCACATGATAATGTGTTGGTTACAGTTTTTTATTATTGGCATTTTTTCTTTGATAATTTCTCTCTCATTCAAATTCTGTTTTCTTGGAAATTCCATTAGGATAGTTGAACTCCTGGATTTATCCTCTGATAGTCCCTAATTCTTCTCTCCTATTTTCCATCTCTTTATCTCTTTAAAATTTTCTGTATCAGATCAATAAATGCATCATCTGAACATTAATCTTTTTTTAAATTAAGAAATTTAATATTTAATTACCAAGACCTTCTTATTATTTTTTTTCATGATTCCATTTTTTAAAAACTTATCTCATGTGCATAGTTTCTTTTCTCATCTCTTTGCTGTTATCAATTATAGTTTGTTCTTGGTTTTGCTTTTTTTCTTCTTACAGTTGTTTTTCTCTGTATGGCTGCCTCCCTTCAGTTCATTTTCTTTGCCAGTTTCTTTGGGTCTCTATCTTTTCTATTAGAGCTTCCATCAAAGGTTTGGTGACCTTCAACTGTCTTTTTATTTAAGAGTAAAGTATTAAAGGACTCTTGTAATGTGAGATGACTTTGCCAACTGGTTGGCTTCACTGTTCACAATCCAGGTATTGTTGGGAGCCATCATTTTGTTGGAGTTACCATATGTCAGCATCTGAAGATCTTTTATCCTTGGGTCAGTTCCTTCTGAAAGGATCCTCTCGTCTCCCGCTGGGGATTATAAATATGGCGGCTAACATCCTGATAACTGCGAGGGTAAAATAGTCTTCCCATTCAATCTGTAAACTCTCAGTCACTATATTTAGAATGAAAGCTCATCAGCTATGGCACTAAGAGTCTATGGTTTAGTTTCTTCAAAATTAAGGCTGTTGGTGCAGGGTAGAGGCAGTAGGGTGGAGAGACTAAGGATGTTCCAAAGATGGTTTGGTAGGTTTTATTGCATTCCTAAGCTGCTGTATTTAAAAAATAAAACCTGAAAACGTACTTTCTAGAGAAACATTAAGTAAAGTGAAGAGGAGAAAAGAAGTATTTAGGTAATACTCCCAAGGTAATGGGGCATGAAAGATTCTGGCCGGAGGCCTAAGACTGAACTGACGACTTCCCTAATCATTAATGCTACATGACTACAGCATCAGGATGCAATGATCTATGGACCATTGATGAAATTTTCCCCTTGGTTGGATTGAACTGAAAATAGAGATAATACAATAGCAACTCAATGATGTTATGAAATAAATAAATGATCCTGTGCCAATGGGGAAAATAAGCAGAACCTCTGAGTAGTGAGCAAAGCAGAGAAACAAGCTCCCCAAATAAACAATTTCAATGTATATTTTCAGAAGGCTTTTCTGTCACCAAACCAATTATATAATCAATCACTGAGCTAAAGCTTTTTTAGGAGACTGAGATCTAGACTATATTATAAGGCTTGATTTTTTTTCTCCTGCAAGGGAGAGGAAAACTGGAGGGCCTCAGGGAATCTGCATTACCTCTTCCTACTGGAGCTCAGAAAATAGTCAAAGTCAAGTCTCAGATTATCACAAAGATACTCTTATTATGATAGTCATGCATTTGCAAATTTACTGTCTTCTGTTGTACTTAAAATTGTCAGCGTAGCTTTTTTTGAGGGGGTCTTTTTGTTTGTTTTGTTTTTACTGAAGATATGAATTTAACACTCAAAGTATCTCATTCACGTTAATTAATATATATCCCTTTGTAAGTCTTTTAAAGTGGACTTAGTACAATTGTAGCATTCTTATTACAGGGGAGGAGACTAAGATTGTGTAAGTAACCCACTCAAAGTAGAGCTAGAAGAGGAATCTGGACATGTTTAGCATAGTTGTAAAGTACTTTATATTGATCAATTTTGTAATAATTTTGGACATTAAAGTCATGGAATTTGCAATGAAAATATAAAGTAGGTTCCATTCCTTATTTTTTCCAATATAAGTCCAGGTTCCTCTGCATTCCCAAGAAGTGGCAAAACCTTATTGATAGCGTATTTGAAGAGTTGTATTTAAAAGAAAGATTTTCCTAGTTAGAGGTAAGAACAATGGATCATAAAAGTCCCTGAGATAAAATACTTATGAGGTTCCAGCAAAAGTAATTATTCAGATGATTAGAATTGTGATTAGACTTTATTTGTACCTGGCCTAATGTATGCCTGATCTAATAATACAATGAGTACTATGCCTGAGAAGAAGCTACTCTAAGAGGACATTGGGATATAACAAAAATAAAGTGGAGAGAAACTCCAGTGGCATAGAGACCATATAAGTGACGTGGATATCTAGGGAAAATAAATCTATGGTCTTTAGATATTTTAATATTATCACTGCTGTTATCCCATTTTCCTGAAATATCTTCTCTGTATTTGATTTCAAATGCAATTAATGTTCATCTATTCCTGCTTCTTTTTGGTTAGCTTGCTAAATAAAGCCTAGTTCTGATAATCCCTATAATGTTTATGTGACCAGCAATCAAAAAATAATGGGAGATTGTTTTGCTTTTTGTCCTGTTTCAGTCCATTTCATGCTCCTATCAGTTTCTTAATTTGATGTCTCATAAAGAAATGAATGAAATTCTTTACTCAGTTTCATTTACACTGCATATAAATGGAACTTTCCTCATCTCCCATATTATTTATCCTATTAAATCAATGATGAGGAAAGGAATTTATTTGTCTGGTAATGTAGCTTAGCTACACTTTTGTCTGGGATTTTTATCTGTGATAAGCAATACTTATATCAAAGCTATTACTCTCTATGGTTGGAGGATGCTACAGCTCTTCAGCATTCCACAGATTTGCAGAATGGTTCTTCCATCATTTACCCCATTTTTCAGCCAAGTTATTGAATATCATGGTGGGATGGGTTGTGTCACGGTGAGATTTCTCAGGAAATAGACTGAGGCAGAAGTGTGCGGGAAATTTATTGTACAGAAAAGGGGATTAAAAGAAGCACAGCTGAGCAGGGTTTGGGTGTGCCTCACTGCTCAGTTCTTAGCACAGGGAACTCATTTTCTGGAATGTCCCTTCTGGATTATCTAAAAGCAAGGAAAGTGGAAAAGCTTTTATGCCCTATAATGGCCAGTCATTAGTTGTGGGATTTCCCCAGTGAAAGAATTGGTCCCTGGGTAAAGTGGTCCCTGCGGGTGAGGCTGCACTCAGGTGAGAGCTGTTAGCTTCCAATACTCCCAATAATTGGGAGAATGGATGTTTCAGTCCTGTGGGTAGGGTGAGTAATCTGCATAGCCTATAGAAGCATCCACCACCATCTATTCCTTGTACTTCCCAGGTACATGGATGTCATATAACTTCTTGGATATTTCCTTCATTTCCATATTTTAGTGTGCCATTTTTCCTGGAGAAGCACACAGAAGGAAAGACTGGTGGGCTAAACTACAGATTTTCTGTCCCCGCCCCATTGCATCTTGGTCTGAGGTTGCAAATTATATTCATTTTCTCTTTTCTCCATCACCCATTATAGATTCCCTTCACCTTTTCTGTTAGTGCTGCTAATCTAGATGCCTTAGTGGAATGACCCAGAATTTTGTATCCATGGTTCTGAGTCATTGGGCACCACTGACCTGTTTAGGCCATGACTTCTGTATTACCTATTTATTGACAAAATTGGGCAGGCATCACCACAGGGGATCACTTAGAGGACAAACGTACGTTTCTTTGCTCCCACTTCTTTGCCCTGCCCTCTGCCAATGACCAGGGTAAATATTGTCCCTTCCACCTTGCTGTTCTGTTTATCTGTTGGTCCATTTTTGGCGAAGGACAGAGGCTGGCTGACATCAACCAGCTGACTTCTCCAAAAATCTTCACACCCTTTCCTGTACATTTTCTTAGACCTTCTTATCCCTGATCTACCAATATTTCTCCTTCTAAGCATTTGACTAAATAACCAGGCCATTATCTACTCCCATTGGATATCTTAAAGGCTAGCACAGTCTACTCCATTTTCCACAATAAAGTGGATTATTAGGAGCACCACTCAAAGTTCTTCCCATTGTGAAAATTGATCTAAATCAAATTTTATTCCTGAGCTGAATTTTTTTTACTTTTTCCTCCTCTATCTGCTGATTATAAGGTATTCCTCATCAGATTATAGGTATGAAGGAGTGGAAGGTCCTGGTTCAAGAGGGGTGGATATCATAGGGATCTGGACCACTTGATTATCCTACTTACTTGTGCCTGCCCCTCTTGATGACTTTCTTCATGTATGATCTATCATTTTCATTGAACCTGTAACTTGGTGTGACAGAAAACAGCTCTTGATGAGCAATTTTGGCTAAACGGTCACTTGATGCCCATGGTTAGGTGATCTATTTTTTTTTCCAGACCCAGTAGCTCACAAGGAACTGTTTTTCAAATGGTTTTCCATTCTCCACTATGGGGGACTCTATATCCTGAACCCTGTGAATCTTTGTTGTGGTTCTTCTGTGGGAGCTTGCCATAAAGTCAAAACTAGTTCTATACATTAGACCTGCTGCAGAGCCTTTCCTACTCTGGGCCCTTTTCAAAGCTGGAAGCCTTTCATATTATTTGGAAGCCTATCAATTATTTCATATTATTCACAATATTTTATATTATACCACAGTATGGGTTTGAAAGGCATTCCCAAGTGAGAGACATGCTGCTTCTGGTATCTTAAGATATTTAGCAAGTATTGTTCTTCTTTCGTCATGGTTGGAGGTATCATTTGTCATGCCTCTTATTATGTAATACTCTAAAATTTAAAAAAATCTTAAATCACTAGCATAAATTTTGCTGTTCATCTTTATATTGTGCACTGTCAGTTTTAAAATCAAGTATAAGAATGTCTTACTCGTTTGCAGAATCATCAGAATGACATAATTAGTACTTTGTAGTTCATATATGCATATGCATTTTAGTCTTACCATAATAGTGGAAATTCTCTGTACAACTAATTCAACTTCAACTGTTCATTTTACTTCTTGACATGCATACATTCTACCAGCATTATCTTCAAGTTCATGATGAGCAGGGAAGAACTGAAGGAGAAGGAACTTAAGTTGCCCTGCCATTCTCTTTCCTTCTCTGACATTTTCAGCACAAGTTGTTGGCTAATATACACAAGCAACAGAGTAAGAAAGGATGTGATAATCATTTATGTTTCTTAGAATGTGACTGCCTTCTTCCTGAATTCAAACAAGTTCTAATTCAATTGGAACATGTAGCCCTTCAGGGATTCTGTTTACCTAGTCAAAAGTGTAATACACTTGTACTCTGGGTCTTACCAAATTCCCATGCTTCATGAGTCCACCAGAATTCTGTGCTCATGGAACTTTGCAACATTATATGCAAATGAAATAGTAAGAATGGGAGGGCTTACAGATTGTTCATATCAGTCTCATCTGATCACCTGTGTGCTCCTCTCTTACATCAGACTACACTTAAAAAACAAAGTTCAAAGATAAAATTAAGAATTTCAAGATAGTGGGACACCCGGGTGGCTCAATCAGTTAAGCATCTGCCTTTGGTTCAGGTCATGATCCCAGAGTCCTGGGATCAAGTGCCACATCAGGCTTCTTGCTCAGTGGAGAGTCTGCTTCTCCCTCTGCCTGTTGCTTCCTCTGCTTGTGCACTCTCTCTCTCTCACTCTCTCCCTGGCAAATAAATAAAATCTTACAAAATAAAAAAAAGAAGAATTTCATGATAGTAACAATAGACATTGAACCAAGGGGAGGGCTCTTTTGAGTGCAGAGGATGATCACAGGCCCATGAAGCTTGTCCTGACCAGAAGTCTTTTTGAGAAAAAAAACAGGGCACTGATTACCATAGATAATTGCTGTAGCACTGCAACTTTTTACCTGCTTAGGTCCTGCCTTTTCTTCAGAGCCCTTGTTTCCAGATCTAAGATTTGGCTCAGGTCCTGAAACTGGACAAGATATTGTGACATTTTGTTGAGATGGCTGGTCTCATGTTCCAGATGATCCAGTCTTTATTTCCTTGATGTATTTTGTTATTGCAGATGAGAAACAACCTTTGTTATCTGTCCATTTTTATTGTCCCTAGGAAATTCATAGCTTTCTGCAGGTCAGGATGTCCTGACTGCGTCTCTGACTCTGCTATTCAATACAATAGTTGTGCACAACCTTCCTTCTAATAGTTAACTATGAACATTTCATCTCTATTATTTAGGGGTCCTTTACTCCTCATTGCTATCAGTGAACCCAGTTCTATAAGAGCATTTCAACCACATATTCAGGTTTATAAAAGATAGCTACCACTGCGCTTCTCAGTGATGTTGGTGCCCCTCTGATTAGTGTATACCAGACCACCAGTAAATTGAGTAACATAGTATCTCACATGTAATATAGTTACCTGGTGCCTTACTCTATATATCCCTCTAGAACCCTCTGCCTTTTAAACTTTTTACTTCCCTTATTTCACTGGCTTTAACAAGTGTCCTGGTACATCTGTTTCACAAAGATAAGCCGTTACTTTCTTAAGCTTCTAAGAGCCATCTTAGTAATATGTCATCATTGTTTCCTGGATCCTTGCTAGGATGTGAATATTATATAATGGAAGTGTGCACCAGTATTGGTAAACTATTTTCTTTTTATCCAAATTGAATGTTTCACCTCTCCTTGATTGGGTTATATTGGTGGCCAGAAGAGCAGGTGGCAATATATCCTGATGGAGTATGTATTTTCTTGCAAGGAAAATTTGTCTGCATCATCTTTGGGAATTGAAGTATTTCTGAAGGTCAAAACATGCATTTGAATTTAAATTTTCAAATGCATCAACACAAATATCCCATTTCTAAGTTCTAGGATCTCACTTCTTCTTAAGTCATAGAAGACCTTTCAGAATCGAAAATCCAATCTGCTCTCAAGCTTTCCTATCTATAAAATTTAAGATATGGATTTCATCTTTAGATTTGTCAGCCCTCGAGTTCTGGGAGATGAAAATCTCTTTATATGCTTGCCAAGGTTTTCACACTTAATATTTAATTGGTGATTAATAAGCCTCAGTCTTGTTTTCTCCAGCACATTGAATAACCCATTCAAATCTATATATTCCCTGAAATTGCTACTCACCCTGAAGTATCACATCTTCTAGTGAATTTGCTTCCACCTATGAAAGTCACACCACTACAACATGCCAGAGACTGTTAGTGCTCCATGTGTCATTGGTGATGGATTCCTCACTGCCAGGCAGGTAGAGGGTCATTTAGTTCCAATATCTCCTTTTAGAGTCTGTTTTCCTTGAACCCTCTCTGGCCAAGTTTATAGGTCAGGTTTCCAGGGAAACAGACTCTGATATAGAGATTTCCATGCAGTAAATGTATCCGTGGCTACTCTTAAGATCAGTATCTGGGGACACTGAAAGAAACAAAAAAGAAGGGGCACCTGGGTGGCTCAGTCAGCCAAGTGGCTGCCTTTGGCTTGGGTCATAATCCTGGAGTCCCAGGATCAAGCCCTGTACTGGGCTTCCTACTCAGTGGAGTCTGCTTCTCCCTCTGCTCTTCACCCTACTATTGTCCTTTCTCTCACGCACTCTCTCAAATAAATAAATCATCTTTAAAAATAATAATAAGAAGAAAGAAACAGAAAAGAAGTAAAAGGGAGAAGTCCAACTCTGAAGCATTTGTAACAGAAGCCTCAGCTGATACTACCTCAACATCTAAAGCTCAGAGAGCCTTTCACATTTATTCTATTATGAGCAAGGAGGCCAGACTTTTATACTTCTTCACTAACCATTCACTAGATGTGGTCTGCCCTTGAGGAGTGGTCATGAACTTAGGCAAGGCAGTTTTCTTGAATGAAGGGCAATTCCCAACCAAGCGGCTTCTTAGACTTCCACAGCTGGGGAATTAGTGCTATAATTAGGGAGATCGAGGGTAGGGTCACTGTGAGCTGTGGAGAATGGTATTCATTACCTAAGTTCCAGAACTGTTCCAAAAAATGTTGTCAAGAAATGATCCCCAGCTGATTTTAAGTGTTCTTTAATCTATTATTCGGTCATTTGTAAAACTGAAAGGTATGAAGTGAAACAAAGATCTGATATTCTTTTCCAGGAAACCTAATTGAGAGAGACCAAATTACTTAGATTTTCACATATCAGTACTTTTCCACATAATAAAGCTGTGTTCAAAAGTCTGAGGCAAAGCCAACAATGGTTCAAAGACAGTCTCCTCACTAGCTGAAATAACAAGATTTGCCTTGTTGTTTAATTTGTCTTAATGGCCTCACTGTATCAAGCAGTAAATTAGAGTTTTAGCTTGCCGGCAAATCAACTTGACCCCAAACAGTCAATGTACTTTGGTATTTAGAGATAGCATTTGGACATTTCAGCTTATCTTTTTTGTTTTCTTTCTTTTTATTAATACAAAGTACCAGTTTTATATGCAGCCATTTTAAAATTTATTTTTATTTACATGAAGTAAAATTCTTCTGCTGTGTAGTTCTACTAGTTTACACAACGTTGTGTAATCTACACCATAAACAAGAAAGAACAGTTAGATCACTTCCAAAAAAATTATCTCATGCTCAAGAGGGCTATGATACCCCTTCTTTTTTGTGTTCAAATTCTATTTATTTTAGATGCATAGAGAGAAGGGCCAGAAAGGAGTGATGAGCCTTTGAAAAGGCCACATCTAGCATAGGCTCTGTCTGCATGTGTGATCAAGGCTGAACCAGCAACCCCAACCAGTCATTCCTGTGAGGAGAGAGTGTGAGGGCAACCTGGGCAGAGGTGAATCTTCCAGTGTAAGCTGGCTATGGGTGCCTGTGGTGAAACCTGTCGCCAGCAAGCACCTTCTATCCCCAGCCCATCATCTCTGCAGAGTCTATAATGAGGGAGTATCCAAGGCAGCCAGGCTTCCTAGGGCCCTTCTTTTCCCCTTCCCATTAATGCTTGGTGAACACCAGTCTATTCTCCACTTCTATAGTATTGTTTTTTCAAAATATATGTGGAAACGTACATATAATGTGTACAATTTGGAGTCTAGCTTCTTTTACATGACACAGAACATTTGAGATTCATTTGGTTATGTATAGTTCACTCCTTTTCGTTGCAAAGTAATATTCCTTTGCATCAGTATATCAGAATTTGTTTCTCCATTCCTTTGCTGGGGAACATTTGACTTGTTTTCAGTTTTTGGTGATTTTGAGTAAAGCTGCTGAGACATTAGCATGCAGAATTTTATATGAAGGTTTGTATTTTATATGAGATACTTAAGAATGTGATTACTGGGTCATATGGTAAGAATATGTTTAAATTTATATAAACAGCCAAAAACTCTTCTCAAGAGTATATCTCTATTAGCAATGTGTGAAAGTTCTATTTGTTACACATCCTCATTAGCTCTTGGTATTGTCAGGTTTGTGGTTATTTTAGCAGGTAAGTCTATTTAGGTTTATACTGAAAGTTGTTTTACCTCATCCAGATTGCAGTGTCAGATTTCGGAACTTTTGATGTGCTCTTTGGTTCTTCCCCTGGTATTCTTTCAGGTGTTAGTTCGTGACTTAGGAGGTAATTCATTTTGTAACTCAGTTCTCAAAGCCTTTGTTATACCTCCTGGTTGCTTGACATTTGTATATAGGCTAGGGGTGGGCCCAAGACGTAGATACTTTTTTTTTTTTTTTTCATACACAGACTTAGGGGACCCCTTCTCTCTATCTTTCTTCTCCATTATTTCCTTCACATTTGCAGGCTCCCGGGGGCCCTTTTCCCCAATTTCTCTGGCAAGTAGATATTTTTCTTTCAGCATTTTATTCTCCCACTATGTTGTACAATTCCATCCACTGAACTCATCCTTGGCTATGTATTGAAAGAAAAGAGAGCTAAAATAATAATGATAACAATAGTAACAAAAATAGCTATTCTTCCATTGGTTTTTGCTCCACAGAGCTCATTTCATATTTCCTTTGCAAAGAAATTATTTTCTCTTGAGTTTTAGGTGCCAACACCACCAACACTGAAACTGGGCAGATCCAGAACCTTGGGCAGAACCAGTAGAGAGGGAGAAGAGAGTGAGGAGAGACAGACAGAAACAACAGGGACTTTTAACACACTCACAGCAGATTCTTTTCCCCGTTCAGCGAGGAAGATGTTTCTCCTGGATACAATGTATAGTCAGAGTTGCTTTGTGTATTTTATCCCACGGTGGGGGCTGTGGTAGGCTTCCTCCATCTTGGCCATCACTGTAAGTTCTGGATCCTCTGTCCACTCAAGTTAGTGGTAGGACCACTTTGCTGCTATGGTCTGTGTGACTTCTCACTATAGCACACCATGGAACCTAGAAGGACGGAGATGTATAGATACTGCCCCAGGAAATGTTTGAGCATCTCAGCTATTGGTAGGTAAAGTATTTCTCTATCTTATCTGATCCACTTAGGCTCTGGGACTTAGTTCCTATTGCCCTCATTCAGCATCTTTTTTTTTTTTTTTTAAATATTTATTTGTTTATTTATTTGAGAGAGAGTGTGTGCATGTATGCATGCAGTGGGGAGGAGCAGAGGGAAAGGGAGAGATAGAATCTCAAGCAGACTCCACACTGAACATGGAGCCTGTTGTGGGACTGGATCCCACAACCTTGAAATCATGACCTGACCTGAAATCGAGAGCCGGATGCTTGACTGAGCCACCCAGGCACCCCCATTCAGCCATTTTAAGACATATTTAGCTGTTTAATCTTTTTCTTTAATTTCAAAAGTAGCTTTTAGATGCTGAGAAATCAATTAGTTTTTGTTCATCAAATATCTGCCACAATTATGTACTTTTAAGCTGGATAAAAAGTAACTGAAATTGGGATGCCTGGGTGGCTCAGTGGGTTAAGCCGCTGCCTTCGGCTCAGGTCATGATCCCAGGGTTCTGAGATAGAGTCCTGCATCGGGCTCCTTGCTCAGCAGGGAGCCTGCCTCTCTCTTCATCTCTGCCTGCCTCTCTGCCTGCTTGTGTGCTTTCTCTCTCTCTCTTTCTGACAAATAAATAAATAAAATCTTAAAAAAAAAAGTAACTGAAATTAATGATCAATATGATTTTACAGTTATTTAGAAAATAAGTCCTAAGTATCATTCCCTAAATAAAGAATATGGAATTAAGTTAGCTTGCAGATGTCACCATTACTGGGAATGTGTCATGAGTCAAAGGTGAATGCATGATTAATGAGCTTGGATGAAACACTTAATTTCCTGCCAGACTTTTCTGAGAAGTTCTCATATGTGTCTTCCACACATCATTTCTTTTTATCATATGAAGTCTCTTTATTCTAAATGAAACTACTCCTTTCCCCTTATAACCTGAAGTCTCTAATCCAAAAATAAATAGACCTCACTCTTTGAGAAGATAGTTTTAAAATATTAGTGTTTAGAAAGAAAAGCTCCATTCATATCAGAGAGAGAATAGCCTACATGCCCTTATTTCTTGTTGCAAATGACAGCACGTGATTTATTTACATACACAAAATTAGAGGTATACACTGTGGAATTTTCACCACAATGCCTGATATGGCTGACATAACCAATAACATACAGAATAAACATGTTTACAGTAGGATAATCTCAAGGAAACTAAGACATAAAACAAAGACCTACCTGAGTTTAGCCACCAAACCAATAGTTCAGATAAGGCTGTCCCTGTTTAAGGTGTTAGGGTAGCTGACTTTGTGTTAGGATCTCTTTGGTCTCCTGTCAATACTTCAAGGTACCCATTGCCATAATATTTCCAGGAAGATTTACTGTGATGTGCTCCGTCAGCAATAATGCCCCAAGCTATCGAATCACTAATACTTTGAAACTGCCTCTGAGCAATAGAATTTAAATCTTTGTTTACTATTTTATTTGGTGAAGAAGCTAAGAGCCACATGGAGGAGAGGCAGAGAAGGAAAATCTCTACTGGTAGAATTTCTTTTCTGTTACAGCCTGAGGAATGAAGATTTGAGGACATTTCCCCCCCCTCCACTAGAAAACACAAAATCACATCAGGTTACCAGTCATATATGGTGAGTTTGAGGATTTCAAGTCTGATCAAGGAAGAGATAGGATCATAAGAGGTGGTAACACACAAGCTTTATTGGGCAGTATTTGGACAGGATTGCAAGATTGTGAGTACTTCCTAGCAAGAGATGTTTTAGAGACAATAAGGCAAGGCCACCTACCACCCAGGAGGGGAATAGGGTGTGGAAAGTCTCAGGGGAGAAAGGGAAACTTGGGAGGGGCTTATGTATCTATTAATGAAAATGTCTAGGTGATGAAAAGGTCTAGGTTACAGCACGCAACAGCAAAGTGGAGAGCCTCTGGTCAGAGAGCTCCACGGGCAATAGCAGTTAAGGGCCTTTTATTGGTATAATATTTATCTTATTAATACATTTGATATTATATTAATATATTAATAATAATATTATATTATTAAATTATAGTATATTATTAATAATATTAATATATTAATATTAATATATCAGATATTGGGTGCAGTTTCACAGGCTATTTAAAGTAGGTAGGCTTTAGATGGCTCGATTATATTTATTTGAACTATATTTGAAGCAATTAATTGGTAATTAATTGACACCAGTGGACTGTTGGTTAATGGCCTAGCCTGCTGCAAAGAAATGGGCAACATAGGAATGATTTGATGCCATTACACAGGGCCATCTTTAGCCTATTTACCTAACATTATCCTCCTAATAACTCAGTTAATAGCATAGTCCTTGAAGGAGTGTCTCTTCCCTACCTGCTCACCATTCCACCCAAAGACCCAGACAGTTTTTTAAATGGTGCTGGGGACAGCTTGCCTGGGTGGCTCAGTGAGCAAGTGTCTGCCTTCAGCTCAAGTGATGATCCCAAGTCCTGGGATGGAGCCTCATATTGGGCTGGGTGGGGCCTCTGCTTCTCCCTCTCTCTGTGCCCCTCACCTGCATAGGTACACAGTGCAATATTAATTACACAGCTATACAAAAGATGAGATCATGCCATTTGTGACAAAATGGATGGACCTAGAAGGTATTATGCTAAGTGAAATAAATCAGACTGAGAAAGACAAATGCTTTCAGATTCCACTCACAAATGGAATATTAAAAAATGAATAAACAGAAGGAATCATAACTATAAGCAAAGAGAACAAACTGATGGTAGCTAGAGGGGAGGGGGTGGGGAGTTGGGCATAAGCAGGGCAACTTTAGAGTTAATAAAAATAAACAACAAACAGAGTTCATGGGTGGACCTGTTTAATAAATGAAGATCAAAACCTTGTATTGTAGATGGAGCCAAAACTGGGTTAGCACATCAATAAAGAAGATATATTCATATTTTGATAGGAAGGGAAGGGCAGTAGTGGGCAGGAAAACCCTATATTCTGTATTTTATGTAAAAAAAAAATGTAGAAATATTCTGAGGCAATTTTATAGCCCATAGAATATAAAGGTTTAGAAAATATATTTTAGAGTGAAGATTATGGTATATGGTATATCTTGTCAGAGATTAATATGTTAAACTAATTATTGAGGATCTTTTTCTAATCTAATGAAAAATTAATATTGATATTAAAGAAGAAAGCACAACCTATTTTCATAGTTCTCTTCTGCTCTTGGAGATCAATAACAAAAAAGAGTTTGCAACACCATATATACAAGTAAACAGATTTTTGTTGTGCAAAAGCATATCATCTTTTGAAGTAGAAAAGTTATGATAGAAGGGTTAGTAACCACTGGCACCAGCATTTTAATGATTTTAATGATTTCTGGAAGAAATCCTCTGAGCTCCAGCTGAATGGGTTCCTGGAAATCCTACATATGTGATCTTAGACAAGGCAATGTCTCTGAGGCTCAGCTTCCTCATCTAAAAAAAGATGATGCAGATTATAATAGTACCTATTCTCAAAGTGTTATTGGGATTAAATGAGTTAGTGCATGAAAAAGATTTAGCAAATTTCCTGGCACAGAGTAAGCACTATAAACATTGACTATGACGTTTGAGTAAATAAGAATACTCAATTATGCCACTATCTCAAAACCACACAGAGTTCTAGCACAGAGATATATGCAAAAGCAGCAAGTAGGCAATCTGTTAAGACACAATTTCCTGATGGCCCATAACCACCATACTCATACTACTTGTGAGGAACTATGTATTTGTCTCTTTGATTATGGGGATTTATAATCAAAGAAACCCAGAACACATCATCAAATTTACTCTTACAAAAATTAGAGCACCTATGCCACATCTTATTACTTGACAAAAAAGTCACAGAAGTCTAGCAAGTTTCCTACCAGTGAAAGAGCTGTTTTATCTGGTTTTTATCTAATCATATGTTATGAACATATCTTCCAGAAAAAAATATGTGTATTTTAGTATTCTAAACACCAAGATGTGTTTCAGTTTTTAAATTTATAGTCAAATTTTGTAAGCAAAACAGACACTAATTTCATTTTTACATTTCATTTAGCAGAGAAGTTGCTTCATATTTTCTAGAGTAGACAAATAAGTTGGACTGAATTTTTTAGTTTTAGTGCTAAAGAAGAAACACTACATTTTATTGTTTGCCACTAAAAAATATAAACATAATTATTCTTTTGTTTTAAATAAACAGATTTATGTGTATACAACTTTGTAATTATTTTAGTGTAGTTTAGTATGATTTGTAACGTGTCAAAACTAAAGAGAATTAAACAGTCAGTGGTCTCTCTTAATTTTTTATGAAATGGAACACCGTGGTCCAGTGAACAGCTATTAATTAAGACAATCACTCAGTTGGCATGTTTCAGCTACCAGTAAGATATGCAAATTTAGCAGAATGTGCTATCTCATTAATTAATATTATAAGCAGGAAACTTTTCTCTCAATTAATTCACTTCATAATGGGTAGTATAATATAGCAATATTTTCAAATAGATTATGGAAAAATTTACTTGTATAAATGTATTTTGTAGTCTATAATATTTTACATTGTATTATAAAGTGGTAAATGCATAATTACATGGAAAAGCAACATTTCCTAAGGTCAGAGCAAAAGAGACTGACAGGGCTTGTGACAATCAAGCAAAAGGTATCACCTCAGAAAAGGAAAGACATTCAGTAGTGCAGAACTAGGAAACACAAAAGTGAATAAATATGTTGTGATTCCACTTATATGAAATGTCTAGAATAGGAAAATTCGCAGAGACAGGAGTGTTTAAGATTACCAGAGGCTGGGGAAAGGGAGATATGGGTGAGTGTTTGCTTAATGGTTGCAGAGTTTTTGCTAGGATTTATGAAAAAATTGTGGAACTAAATTATGATAGGGCTTGCACAATGTTGCAAATATCATTATGGCCACTGAAGTATATGCTTTAAAATGGTTGAAATGGCAAATTTTATTACACAGACACAGACACACACACACACACACACACGCACACACACACGCACACACATGCACAGAGTCAAAAGATCACCTAATATGGCCCCTGGAAATCATAAGATTTGTAAGTCCTGTTAGGTACTTATTTGTGTGATACTATTTAATTATTACAACCATCTTTAGAGTGAGAGTAGCCAAAGGAGAAAAATGGGAAACAGTAGACATCATGGAAAGCCCTCTTCGCTTTCTATCCTTGCAATAAGGGAAGAAACGGGTTCTACGTGGAATCTAAGTATCTCTACTTTTTCAGAGTTTTGAAAAATTGATGAGACCAGGTGCCCTTTCCCACAAACTGAATGTTTGAGGGAGGAAAGTAAATTGTAGCAGTAAATATTCACCAGATTTTTCAGCCACACAAATATGCCTTGAAAGCCAAACAATATGGGAGGAGGGGATTTACAGGATTATTTGATCTTTTTAATATGGTAAAAGCCAAATCCGAAGCACTCTGATTATAAAGTTACTCTATAGTGTAAATTCTGATAAAGTCCTTGCCCACTGATACAGCCTAGCTAAAATTGGGAAGAAAAAGAGTAGGTTAAAAAAAAAAAAAAGTGGAGTTTTCTTTTAACACCCGTTGCTCCATGCAATCTGTGCCCTCCTTAATACCCATCACCAGGCTCACGCACCCCCAACCCCCCTCCCTTCTGAAATTCTCCGTTTGTTTCCTGGAGTCCATAGTCTCTCTTGATTCATCTCCCATTCCAATTTCTCCCTCTTCATTTTTTTTTCCCCTTCTCCTAATGTCCTCCATGTTATTCCTTATGTTCCACAACTAAGTGAAGCCACGTAATAATTGACTTTGTCTGTTTGACTTATTTCACTTAGCATAATCTCCTCCAGTCCCATCCAAGTTGATGCAAAAACTGGGTATTTATCCCTTCTGGTGGCTGAGTAATATTCCATTGTGTATATGGACCATATCTTCTTTATTCATTCATCTATTGAAAGGCATCTGGCTTTTTCCACATTTTGACTAATGTAGACATTGCTGCTATGAACATTGGGGTGCATAACTTATAGACTTTAAAAGGTACCCTAATTCTGTTCCTATGTTAGAGTGTCAAATGTCACCTATGTTTTATGAGCTACTTTGGTAAACTGATAAGGGCTCTACAATAATAAGCAATGAATTCCTCACCAGTTGGCTTATCTTCAGCATATTGTTAGGTATTGCAGTAATATGTGCCTGATAAGTGGATTTACAGTTACACCCTCTTACCTCGATCAAGTACAATCCTTACAAAATAGATAAATTGCTTAAACAATTAGTGCAGTGAAGCCATGCATTAAAGGTAATATCCACAATGCATGTACATGCAGACCAGAAAACAAATACACAACAAGAATTTGACAGCATAAATACTCCAATTTTTTGTATGAATACACACTTCACTGTATTATAAATGAAGAAATGGAAATCTATTGGACCTCTGACAAGAAGCTAAAAAAAAAAAATGAAGACTATCTTAAAAATAGATATTAGTTTCAGTCTCTAACGACTAGCCCTTAGGTTTTTTGTGTCTTGAAAAAATATACATTACATCACAATGCTGTCATTATTGGCAGATATCTTTAAAAGGTCAATCATTTTATATTTATCTGATGTAGTATTTATTTTGAATCGCTTTAAATAAATAAATAATATATATTTTTATGTATGCAAATAAATATATAAGATTATATGTGTTTATATACAATAAATAAAATTTATTTCTTATTATTATACTCTACTAATATAATTTCTATTAAGTACATAAATTTTTTTGGAATGGACAGTGACCATTTAACATTGGTATGTAGATGGTAAGCATAGAGATATATTATTGTGGTATTCACGTAGATTCTCCCTTTTATAATGAATATTAAGAAGCCTCTAAAGTAAACCCCAGAGACATAATTTTAATACAGAGAATAGCCAACTATTAGGTTTTTAAAAACTTGTATCATATGATTTGCTGGAATATTATATCTATCACTTGTATACTGACCTATCAAATTTTCTTTCCTGTCCATTTGTCATATCAGCTTTTTATTTGTTAGCTAATTTTCTTGAAGTCCCTGAAAAAGGAAAAAACAAACAAACAAACAAACATTCTTTTGGGCTGATTTCTATGCATTCCAGACTGATAGATTGTTTTTAAAGCAGTGCAGTGAATTGAGAATGAAAATTTCCTTTTTTTTTTTTAAATCCCTCCTCTATACCAACAAAGCAGTTTTTTTGAAGTTCCATGAATTTCCCAAGTGTCAGTAATAAACCTCAAAACTTTTGTGTGTGGAGTATAGTCTAAATCCATGTCTTTTTATGTCTTTCCATGTTTTCCCACCACAACATACACTGTGGGATGTAGTGGGTATGCTGGTGCCCAGGCAATCCCTTTGGATTCCTTTTATTATTTTTAGATTCCTCAGTTTCTGTCTAGGTTTTCTTTCAAAAGTGCACACCTGTAGCTTTCTTCAGATGGCCGCTGCTGCTGGAGTTTCTTTGCCTGCTGGAATAGAGAGCTGAGAAGTTTGGGGAGTTTACCTTTCCACTGCCCCATCCCTCAAGAAGCCCTAAGACATTGATTAAACAAGGCAAGATTGTACAACCTCAGCTCTGCTGCCTTAAGCGGGGACAAGTTCTTGAGGCATAATTTACACTTCAGGATGTCTCTGCAGGGTCAGGCTAGAGCTATACCACCAAGACTACCTGAAATTGCACTTTTGCTTGGCCTCTCTCTCCTCTCTTTTCTCTGTATTCCTCCCCAATCTAATCATTTTTGTTGTTATTGTTGTTGTTGTGTGCATTTCCTTAATAAACACATTGCACATGAATTTTCAACATTTTGTTTTGCTTTGTTTTGTTTGAAGAGTATTAGATCAAAAACGTTTACAGATTATCAGTATAGAGGGGAGAAACCAGTTTACCACTAAAGCTTAGATTAGAAGATAGGAACAATAACCTAACAAAATACAGCAAAAACCAATGACAATGGAAATTACCCAGCATCAATCAACAGCACCACCATGACCATAGCTACATGTATTATAGCCCATAAAGATGTGATAAGAAAACAGAGGTAGTTAGAAATGCAATGAGACACATGTCCCAATTTTCTTCTTTGGCTTTTAAACAAGAGAAACTTTCTTGCTTTTCTGTTGCTGCAGGACATAGCCTCTGAAAGCACGCTGACTTACTCGGTGAGTTACTGTGATGTCATTGGGTTTGTAGGATGATGAGCTCAGCTTGATGGTTCTCCTTTGAGGTTGCAATCACATGAAGGCTGGGAATAGAGTATTTGAAGGCCCCTTTCACTACATGTCTGATGCCTGCTCTCGAATGGTTGGGACAGCTGAAGCTAGTGTGACCACTCAGCATGGCTAGTGTGAACTTTCTCACAGGGCAGTTCCAAGGAATTCATATTTCTCATACAATGGCTTGCTTTCTCCTGAGAAAGCATTCTGAAAGACTAGGACGGAGGATGCCATGCTTCTTCTGGCCTAGAGTCAGAAGTTTGGAAGTATCATTTGTGCCACTACTAAGTAAGTCATATGGATAGCCCAAACTGAGTGCTCTGAGATCTGGGGCCATTTTTGGATATGTGTTTAATAAAATGAAGGGAGTACAAAAAGCATAAGCATTCACCTTGTTCCAGAGTGGATTAGGACCCTGGGAGGAGACCCTGAGCAGAAGCCCCACTATAAAATGGTATAATGCATCCTAGATGAGAGAATAGAGTATAATGGTCAGGCTCTAATAGGCAGACCTGAATCCCCCCTCAGTTCCTTCGAGATGTGGATTCAGAATCGTAGAGCCTATGGGTCCATCAGAGGCCCTGTTAGGGTGGAGATAAATGATTTCACAGCAGAGGTGCAAGGTGGGTGGATAATCTTAGCAGAGCTAGAAGGAGGATATAACAACCCTCAGATATCTGCACATGAGTAGGAGTCAAGGGGAAACAAATTTAGCAAAGAGGAGTGACCAGAGCTCCCCAAGAACATAGCATAAGACAAATGAATAGATTGGCACAAAAAGCAAGTGGTGAGTGCGGGGATCCAGCAGCCAAGAGATATTGCCTTGGACAGAGGGAATAGCCAGCTAGTACACACACAAAGACAACTTAGTGGCCTAGGGACCTCATTTGTCTTTGTCATCAGATCTTGCAAGCCGAATATCCCTCTCCTCTCTAGCCACTTTGCCCACCCTCCCCAGGAAGGATCTGGTATTCATATTCAAGTCTGCTGCCTCACCCTGTGTTCTTTCCACTTAACTATCTCCAATATTTACTTCACTGAAAGGTGCAATTGAAATACAATTTTCAGAAATTCATCATTTTTTAATCTTCACTTTTCACCAACAAATACATTTTCTGGTTGTGATAACTATAATCTGAAAACAGCTACATATTAATAAAAACTGACACTGATTTGTGTTTAGGTGTTCATTTATGCAGTGTGAATGAAGTCAGCTGTGTAAAAATGACAGGAGAAAGAATTTCTTATGGCTCATTAGTAGAACATACAGCAGCAATCAATTGTTGTATTTAATAGTCACCACACATGTAGAATAAAGATTTACTTCAGCAAAGGAATTAAACTTGAAAAAAAAAAAAACAGGCAAAACACAAGGATTGGAGGTGGTCATAGCAAAAAGAATCAAGTTTTCACCAAGTCACATGGATTTTAAAATTATATGCATGTCTAAGTTAAACCAGAAGTATTTTCAACCATGTTCCTGTGTTCTCCACTTCCAAAATCCTAGTTTTACTATGATTTTACTAGTATAAAGTATCAAAGATATTAGTTACAAAATTGACTTTAGAGATACCCTTGCAATGCAACAACAAAAAAATGATAATTTAATAACTAACACCTTTTAAGTACTATGTCCTACACATCATATAGATCTCTTTATACTAAATAATTCATTCAATTTTAACAACATAAGTTAGTTATTAATATTTCCATGACAAGAAAATGAGGAACAGCAAAACAAATGAATTGTATTAGATGACACATGTCTTCTAAATGGTGGAGTTGGAATATGAACTCCAGTTGTCTTGCCTCACAGTCTGCTCTATCGACCCACTGAGATGCACTAGACTACTTTGTATCTAGACTACTGTTATTTGAGCAATATTTTAATATATCTTTCCCCTAAATCTGATCAGCACATTCATATGCACAAATATGTAATTATTTTAAATAATTATTTTGCTACTTAAAACAATTACTTTGGGGGGCGCCTGGGTGGCTCAGTGGGTTAAAGCCTCTGCCTTTGGCTCAGGTCATGATCCCAGGGTCCTAGGATCGAGCTCCACATCAGGCTCTCTGCTCAGCAAGGAGGCCTGCTTCCCCTTCCCTCTCTCTCTGCCTGCCTCTCTGCCTACTTGTGATCTCTGTATGTCAAATAAATAAATAAAATCTTAAAAAAAAAAAAAAAAGCAATTACTTTGGGATGCCTGGGTGGCTCATTCAGTTAAGCATCTGCCTTCAGCTCAAGTCATAGTCCCAAGGTCCTGGGATTGAGCCAAGGAGCTTACTTCTTTTCCCTGCCCCCCACTCATGCTCTCTCTCTAAAGTAAATAAAATTAAAAAAAAATAAAAGAATTACTTCGCATTTAAAAATTAAGTCTTAGACAATAGATAGAACAGGTCCAGAGAGTAGACAGGGTAAGCACACAGATATGCCAGTGAAGACTCCACATCTTCTGTAAGATTTGGAAAGCCAGAGAAATAGTATTGATGTGTCTTTGGATAGTAGCATAAAGGGAATGGCCTTAGGATGTGTGGTAACAATTTTCACAGGCTTCGAGCCAGACATTCTTCTCTGACAAGATATGCTCTTCATAGAAACCATACCACCTACCTTGAAACAGGCTTTGAAGAAAGAACTAAGGTATCCGAGAATAGAAATATGTTGGATTTTTAGGAAAATATGTTCTGTTGATACTATTTCAAGAACTATTTGTGATAGAAAGGAAACATGGAACCTACACAGTAGCTATTTGTTTTACCTCTAATTGAAACTGCCATTTTCACAAATTATTACTCGTAGAGGGTCTTAGTGCTGCCAAAACAGGACTGCTCTTCTCTTCAGTTGTCTTAAGGGCTACTACAGTTATATAAATTATTAAGATAACATTTTTTTTTAACTGGAGGAGTTCTGCTGAGTGAAATAAGTCAAGCAGAGAGAGTCAATTATCATATGGTTTCACTTACTCGTGGAGCATAAGGAATAACACAGAAGACATTGGGAGAAGGAGAGGAGAGTGAGCTGGGGGAAATCAGAGGGGAAGAGAAACCATGAGAGACTGTGAGCTCTGAGAAACAAACTGTGGGTTTTGGAGGGGAAAGGAGTGGGGGATTGGGTGAGCCTGGTGGTGGGTATTAAGGAGGGCACATATCACATGGAACACTGGGTGTGGTGCATAAACAATGAATCTTGGAACACTGAAAAAATTAAATTAAAAAAAAATAGAACAGATGAAAAGCACAGTTAGTCCTCAAAAAAGAAAAGAAATCCTCAGTCTCTAAACTACTAATGCATTCATTCATTCAACACAAACCTACTGAACACCTGCTTTGTGCCAAGCAATGTTCTTTGTGCTGGGAAAACATCAGTGAACACAGGACAAAAATTGTCTGCCTTCATCAAGTTTATACTTCTAATGGGAAGGGAAAGACCGTTAGCAATGAAAATATATTTAGAAGATGACAAGTGAGGCGCCTGGGTGGGTGGCTCAGTCAGTTAATCATTTGCTTTCTGCTCAGGTCATGATCCCAGGGTCCTGAGATCAAGCCCTAATTCAAGTTGGGCTCCCTGCTCAATGAGGAGCCTGCTTTTCCTTTTTCCTCTACTGTTCCCCCTGCTTGTGCTCTCTTGCTCTCTCTGTCAAATAAATAAATAAAATCTTTTCAAAAAAAGAAGATGACAAGTGTATGAAAAATTATAAAGGAAGGCAGTCAGGTGCGCTGAGGGTAGAAGTGGGAGGAATTTAAAGGAGAGTGGTCAAAGTCGGCTTACACATTAAATGATGCTGAGGCAGATAAAGTGAAAACAGAGCACATGGGAGTAGTAGGAGAAGAAGTTGAAGAGATAATGTGTTGTATATTTCAGTTGCCCCTCTAGATATAATTCCCACTGTTCTTCTTCCTGATATATTCCCCTAACTTACAGACTACATTGTACTAACTGTACCTTCCACCTGGAATGTTTTTGTTCAATGTTTTTTACATGGCTGATGGCCTCACATCCAGGCCCTTGCTCAAACATAACTTCTTCAGAGCATTCCTCCAACTCTGGTCACTCTCTCTCATAACTCTTTTTAATGGGTTTTGTTGTCTTTTATCCAAACACCTTATTCTGTGTTCATATTGTTTATTGTAGGGGATAGTTTTTATTCTCCTACTGGAATATAAGTTATGTAAGATCAAGTGTCTTTATTTTTCTAGTTTCCCCCGTACCCGGACACATGTCTGAGACTAGCAGATCATGAATGAATGAATGAATAAAAACATGTTGTTAACCAAGACTGTTATTTCACTCTGCATCCAATATGTATTATGCCTTTTATATCCTTTAAATTGGTAATATAATATCTTCATAGTAAATAGAGAGATAAAATCACTTTTTAAGTAAAGCTCATCAAGGTTCATTATGTTTACATCTCACACACACTGTCAGAATTAAGTCATTCTCACATTAAATTCAACTAAACATTTTGGATTCGATACATACTGTTAGAAACGTGGGCACATTTAAAAATATAATTATATGTGTATATTGGATGTATACTAAATTTACTTAAAATTGTATTAGAACTACCAAGAAGTGGTTGTATGACTTTAACATTTCAGACATTAAAATATTTAATATTTTAGGGGGCACCTGGGTGGCTCAGTGGATTAAGCCACTGCCTTCAGCTCAGGTCATGATCTCAGGGTCCTGGGATCGAGCCCCAGGTCGAGCTTTCTGCTCAGCAGGAAGCCTGCTTCCCCCTCTCTCTCTGCCTGCCTCTCTGCTTACTTGTGATCTCTCTGTGTCAAATGAATAAATAAAATCTTTTAAAAATTTTAATATTTTAATCTAGGTGTGATTTAAGTCACATTTGCTGCAATAAACAACTTCATTAGATAAATGTTTGTATGTCAGTATGAATAATGAATATTTATTATGTGCCATCTAGTGTATGAAACAGTTTAGAATTATTTTACCTAATCCTTGCAAAGATCCATTGAGGTAGGTACTGTCATTTTCCAGTTGCATGGAAACATGCGAACATGTTTCTCTGGAAACAGAGACTTAGTAAGGTGATCTGCTCTAAGTTACAGGTCTATTAGGTGGTGGATTTGGAATTTGACTTCAGGTTTCTCTGTCTTTAGACTTACACAGTACCCTTCTTTAATAAGTTTATTAGTCATAAATGACTCCATCCCTCATCTCCTTTGCCATTAAATAAAAAATGCTTTTTCTGTTGTTTTTAATACAGCTTTAAGCACTTTACTAGCCCGTCCCTCCTCCTATCTATCTGATACTTTCCTCTCATACGCTAACATAGTAATATTTTTAGCCAATTAGGATTTAAAAGCCATTGATCATACTTTTTCTGTTCCTTACCAGTCTCATGCCCACTTTCCTACTATTATCCAGCATATATTTCATGAGTCATTACTAATATCACTCCCTTAAATACATCCTCAACACCTTTGCTTGCCTCCCTTCCCCCCCTCCCTCTGTCTCTCTGTCTCTCTCTCTCTCTTTCTTTCAGTGCTCACCTAATAAAGCCCAGTGCTTGTTAAATAATACTCTTGGGCTGGACTATACCTGCAGCCATACAGTTAAACTCATGCTAGAGAAAAGCACACGACCACTTTGACTGCTGTCATCTCTAATTCACAGTCACTAACACCAAGTTGCCTCTAAGTAGAGTCACGCAGTTTTACTACATTTTTCTATTCCTTTCATCCTTCCACTCTTCTAGTAGTCCATCATATACTTTCTTCTTTCTTCTCAAATTTCTAATTCTTCTACCATCCTCACTCTAAGAAGAAGACTTTAATTCCTATTTCACTTAGGAAGTAAGAGCATCCAAGAGATTTTTCACCAGGCTTCCATGAATGCATCTACCAAAATTATCAGAGGCTACTTTATCTTCCATATTGTTACTGTCCCTAAATCATCTATGCTCTTCTCTTAGTTCTTTATTGGTACACAGGATCTCATCGCCTCCTGACCAGTTTTTTTTCTTAAAATGAACTGTAGATACTTTCTGCCTCCATATAGTCTCCAGTGACTTCATGTCTTTATCACTCCATGAAAAATACTCACCTGTGACTTCCACATTGTTAAATATAATTTTTTCTCATGTTGCTCAACAATGATTAAAATGTAGAAGCAGAGTTGAGCCCTCTTTCTTTTCTTTTCTTTTCTTTTCTTTTCTTTCTTTCTTTCTTTCTTTCTTTCTTTCTTTCTTTCTTTCTTTCTTTCTTTCTTTTTTAAATTTATTTACTTACTTAGAGAGAGAGAGAAAGAGCACAAGCAGGGTGAAGGGCAGGAGAAGCAGACTCCCTGCTTAGACTTGGGGATAATGACCTGAGTCAACGGCAGACTCTTAATGAACTGAGCCACCCAGGCTCCCCTTGAGCTTTCTTTCTTCTATGTACTTGGCTTTGAGACAACTACTCTATTTCACTTCTCCTCCTACTTCACTCACCAGTTACACTTTCTTGATTTCCTCCCAAACTTTAAACATTGGAATGACCCAAGACTTAGTCTTTGGATCTCCTCTTCCTTTGTCCATATATATTCTTTTGATGACCTGATCTAAATCCAAGATTTTCAATATCATCTTTATCCTGATGCAAGCATACTTATTCTCTACGCCAGGACTTCTCTCCTAAACTACAGGTACGTGCAATGGTCTCCTTAGCATGTCTACTTGGATTTCATATATCCATCTCAAATTTAACTAATACATAAATAAACTCATGCTTTCCTCTACTGTGAAATGCTTTTCAGTATTTCCCATCTCAGTAAGAGAACTCCATCCTTTTAGTTCTGTCCCCCCTTTTTTATAATATATCAGCAAATTCTGTTGGCTCTTTTTTTAAATTTGTCTAGTTCTTACATCTTTTATTATTATTTACCAGCCACCATCATCTTTTCTTAGATTACCTGATAATATTCCTTATGATTTTTCTGACTCCAGTCTCTTCTATTTTGTTAGTAAAGGTCCTGAAAGGAAATTAATGTCACACTCCAATTTGGAATTTGGGGAGAGTTTAACAAAAGAGCTGTTTACCAAGTTATTGACATAGTTTGAGAAAAGCAATAGAAAAAGTTGCAGTGGTTGTGGGCTAGTAATAGAAAGGAGCTGTTAACACATCTAGGTTTAAAGGGTTTAGGAGGAGGAGCAATTACCAGAACTGTGGGAGCACTATAACAAGGTTTACAGTTTTAAGAAGTGTTGGGGAAATATAATTTAAAACAAAATTTCCTGAGTCACCTGGGTGGCTCAGTCATTTAAGCATCTGCAGGTCATGATCTCAGGCTTATGAGATAGAGCCCTACTGGCGGTGGATCCTGCTTGGTATTCTCTCTCCCTCTCTTTTTGCCCCTCCCCCATCTCTAGGGGAAAAAAAAATCTGACAACCCAGAAATCCTCTTGACAAAAGTAGAAAACAAAACGGTTTTACTATTGAATAAGCATTAAACTAGAATTTGATGTGCATCACAGGCAATCTGCTAAATGATTGCAAAGAAAGGCATAAATCTCATCCCTGTGTAGCCAGACACAATCCATTACATACATATTCTCAGTATAAACAATAACTAGTCCTCAGCTAAGGGTGTGTGATACCACTATTTGTTCCAAGTAGTTCATCCTCAATTTACCTGGTATTTAGAATAATCATCTGTATTGATTAATTGGCTTTACACAAAGGAAACATAAACTTCTTATATCTTTATAACAGGAAATAGTTTTGCAACTTGTAGCAAAGTGCCTACTGAAGTTAGGCTCCTACTCTCCCATAGAAACCAAGAGGTAGGGGAACTGTCTTCCTTGATTACATTCAAAAGAATGGCTCAGAGGTCCTTGAGAAAGACATGCCTGGCAAGAGCCTTATTTAGCTCCTAAAAAGATTTACATACATTTTGGAGACAGAAAAATAACTTAAAAGTTTCTAAAGTAAATACTCTAAGAAAGGGAGAGGAGAGAAGTCTCTTCTCTTATTTTCAGCAGGGAGAATTAAGCCTCTTATTTTATATTTGCCTTTACAGTAGCAGGATAGAGTAAACCCACAGTGACTTGGTAGAAAAGCCAGAAAAATAGGCTTTTACTCTTCTTATAATTTCTAGATCTCCTATCAGTCCCTTCCATCAGTGTCTTAGCCTGGGTTTTATAAGAGTAAAGACTGAAACAATTACTCATGCAGGTATATTTAGTAGGTGACAGTGAGTGTGAAGGAGGAATAGGAAAGAATGAAATAAGATGTAAAGTCAGTACAATTATGGATTACTGAGTGTTTCCCCCTAGAGACAGCTGAAGTTGATCCTTCTTAGAACTTCTCAGGAATGTAAAGAAGGACTTTAGATGCGTTAACCAAAGATTATCAGGGAAAAGCATTCATCCATCTTGTCCTATCCCCTGTTGTTTGAGATTAGTCCAGGGGCATTAAAATAAGTGAGTCAAAATCTTTAGGTGAGTGTTCAGCTGCAGCTGAAAAGGAGAATGCAAGGCTGAAATTAAAGAGTATATGATGCACCTATATTGGGCATATCCAACTAGAAGCTGGAAGAAAGGAAGTCAGTTGATATCACTCATATTAAGTAACCTCCTAGGTTATGAAGTAGGGGGACAAGAATGGAGAATAAATCTGGAGGCACAAGTGGAAGATCTTCAGTACACCCTTTTATTTTTTTAAAAGATTTTATTTATTTGATAGAGAGAGAGAGAACACAGTAGGCAGAGCAGTAGACAAAGGGAGAGGGGGAAGCAGGCTCCTGACTGAGCAGGGAGCCCATGAGTCTCAAAGCCAGGACCCTGGGATCATGACCTGCACCAAAGGCAGATGTTTAACTGACTGAGCCACCTATGTGCCCCCAGGACACCTCCTTTAAAGACTACTCTCAAAACTGTAGCCAGAATGATCCTTTTAAAACCTAATGAAGTCTGCTTGTCATTTCTCTGGCCAAAACCCTGCCTTTGCCATCCTCCACTTTATATTTTTTGCACATTACAAATTTAAATCAAGTTTGTTAAGGAAGCATATAGGTTGTCAGTTGGTAATACATAGAGAATAATTGCACTGTGCTAAACTGAAATACTGTATAAATATTTGAAGCATGAATATTACACTGAAAAGTATATTTGAGCATAGAATTAAGCTGTTGTTACTATGTAGTTTTATATCTTTGAAAGCATGAGAGTATTAATCAGCTCTGGAATGCTAGATTAAGCAGATATTAAATGTAAAAAAAAGAAAAGAGAGAACAATCTTAGGTGAAAACTAATAGAATCTGTGATGTCTTCTTATTGGTAACATTTACCTTGACTGTGAGTGACATTTTAAAAAATTATTATTCACTTGTTTAAAGACAGCATATAGTCCTTTAATTTTGAATCTTTGTTTAATACCATGTTCTAACTATGAATGGTTAAGTTATTTTCAAATTCTTCTAGAAATATCTACTGTATAAAACAATTTTTTTATTCATTCTATAGATATTTGTGCATCACTGATAGATAATAGGATTTCAAATATACAAAGATGGAATATAATTCCATCTCTCAGTGAGCTCTCAGTATAGTGTGTATATATATATATATATATATAGACACACAGTCTATATATAGTCTATATATATGTGTCTATATATAGACTGTGTGTCTATATATATGTGTCTATATATAGACTGTGTGTCTATATATATGTGTCTATATATAGACTGTGTGTCTATATATAGACTATATATAGACTGTGTGTCTATATATATATATAGTCTATATATATGTGTCTATATATAGACTGTGTGTCTATATATATGTGTCTATATATAGACTGTGTGTCTATATATATGTGTCTATATATAGACTGTGTGTCTATATATAGACTATATATAGACTGTGTGTCTATATATATATATATATATATACACACTATACTGAGAGCTCACTGAGAGATGGAATATAGTGTGTATATATATAGAGAGAGACACACACACACAGTCTATATATACAGACTATATATAGACTATAGACTGTGTGTCTCTATATATATGTGTCTATATATATATAGTGTCTATATATAGTCTATATAGACTGTGTGTGTGTGTATATATATATATACACACACTATACTGAGAGTTCACTGAGAGATGGAATTACATATATAGACTATATATAGACTGTGTGTGTGTGTGTGTGTATAGTATGTGTAGTCTGATAGCTGTTAAAATGCAGGTATAAACTAGTGTGATAGAAATACACAGGGCAAAAAATCGAATTCATTCTTTTTTATTCTAATTCATTCTTACGGAATAAATTCTAGAACTCCCATATTGCTTCCCAAATGAGATAATTTATTCACATGGATCTTGAAAGTCTAGTAGGATATAGCAGAAGGACAGGTGAATACATAAGCACAGGGATTTTAGAGATAATGGTTTAATGTACTATTGGTATAGCAGAATATTGAAAATTTAGAAAAGCTAATGATGGAAATGAGAACAAGCAGACAGTAGGAGTCATATTATATGAGCTTTAGTTACTCCCTTGAAGAGTTTACTCTTTATCCAGAAGATGATGATTAGCTCCTGAAGGCTTTTCAGCAGGGCACTAATAATGCCATATTTAACCTTAAAAGAAAAAAAAAAGTTTTCCTAACATAAAATACGTGTCAGACTACAAAGCAACTGGTGCTAGGAAGATCAATTAGAAAGTGATTGCCATCTTTAGAAGGAGAGATCTAAGTGCCTGAATTAAATGTCTTGCTATGAAAAGGTAAAAGAGTGAAGAACTTCTTGAGCTAATAGGTAAATAGGTAAAATAGGTAAAGATCTATCAAATTTGGTAAATCCAGAAAATTGGCATGAGGGAGTGAGAGCAATCTAGGAAACTCCCTTTCTTCCAACTTAGGTGGATGGATCCATTGGCATTCATTTTTTCTTTTTTTTCCCCAATTAAAAAAATTTTTTTTAATTTTTTATTTTTTATAAACATATAATATATTTTTATCCCCCTGGGTACAGGTATGTGAATTGCCAGGTTTACACACTTCATAGCACTCACCATAGCACATACCCTCCCCAATGTCCATAAACCCCACCCCCCTTCTCCCAACCCTCCTCCCTCCAGCAACCCTCAGTTTGTTTTGTGAGATTAAGAGTCACTTATGGTTTGTCTCCCTCCCTATCCCATCTTGTTTCATTTATTCTTCTCCTATCCCCTTAACCCCCCATATCGCATCTCCACTTCCTCATATCAGGGAGATCATATGATAGTTATCTTTCTCTGGTTATTTCGCTAAGCATGATACCCTCTAGTTCCATCCACATCGTCGTCTCAAATGGCAAGATTTCATTGTGATGGCTGCATAGTGTTCCATTGTGTATATATACCACATCTTCTTGATCCATTCAACCTTTGATGGACATCTAGGTTCTTTCCATAGTTTGGCTATTGTGGACATTGCTGCTATAAACATTCGGGTGCATGTGCTCCTTCAGATCATTACGTTTGTATCTTTAGGGTAAGTACCCAGTAGTGCTATTGCTGTGTCCTAAGATAGTTCTATTTTTCAACATTTTGAGGAACCTCCATGTTGTTTTCCAGAGTGGTTGCACCAGCTTACATTCCTATCAACAGTGTAGGAGGGTTCCCCTTTCTCCGCATCCTCGCCAGCATCTGTCGTTTTCTGACTTGTTAATTTTAGCCATTCTGACTGGTGTGAGGTGATATCTCATTGTGGTTTTGATTTGTATTTCCGTGATGCTGAGTGATATGGAGCACTTTTTCATGTGTCTGTTGGCCATCTGGATGTCTTCTTTGCAGAAATGTCTGTTCATGTCTTCTGCCCATTTCTTGATTGGATTATTTGTTCTTTGGGTGTTGAGTTTGCTACGTTCTTTATAGATTTTGGACACTAGCCCTTTATCTGATATGTCATTTGCAAATATCTTCTCCCCATTCTGTCAGTTGTCTTTTGGTTTTGTTAACTGTTTCCTTTGCTGTGCAAAAGCTTTTGATCTTGGTAAAATCCCAATAGTTCATTTTTGCCTTTGCTTCCCTTGCAGGAAAAAATGTCCATTGGCATTCTTAAATATAAGGATGTGTTCTTAATTGGATTAGGTAAGAAAGCTGAGAGACAAGCTAGAGCTTCAGTTATCTATCACCACTGTAGAATAAATCTTTTAGTGGCACAAATGAACCACTATTCTTTTATGGTCATGGTTTCAGAAGGACATAGCAGGAATGGCTTATGTCTGTGGCCCTGGAGGGAAGATTTGAAAGTCTTGGGTGATTGGAATATCTGGAATCATCTGGAGCAATACCCTCCCAGGGCACTTTCATATGTTTATAAAATTTATTGATGACGAAAGAGCAGTGTTTGTTTTCACAGATTATAACACTGATATTCACCATTTTGAGAATTAAAACAAATTTTATAACTCTCTTTATTTAAAATAGTTATAATAAGCTCTTAAATTGATATCACCTATAACTCTTTAAATAAAAAGCTTAGTTTCCAACAGAAAAAAATGTGAAAAGAGTGGCTTTGTTTTACATTTTCGTAAAACCTTTCAATTTCAGACTTAATAGAAAACAGTTTCTCACATCTGCTATGTCCATGCTACAATATGTTGTTTTAATTGAAGAATTTAAGAAAATTTGACCTTACACATATGTAAAGTTGGATAAGGGGGGAGTATTTTAATAGCCTCTTCAGATAATTGAGAATATTTTCCTTCAGTACTGACCAAAACTGGGCAAGAGGTATTTTCTTCAAGTTCAGTTGCACTGTGGAATCTGAGACTACATCAGTGAACTTTTTTTTTGTTGTTGTTATTATTATTTTTTTTATTTTTTATTTTTTATAAACATATATTTTTATCCCCAGGGGTACAGGTCTGTGAATCACCAGGTTTACACACTTCACAGCATCAGTGAACTTTTTGCACGGTGTTACATTAAAATCCATTGTTATATATTGTACTTTGAATGGATCTTTTACCTTTGAATGATTTTGATAATATGCTCAGGTCTTAAGAAAAATATGGCGTCAGCTGTGCAGCTCTTGCAAATGTGGATACATTTCCTTATAAAAATAAAAAATGACATTTATTAAAATCATCACCTATATCATCAGAAAAGTCTCAGGAAGCTATTAAGCTGAGAGGGCCAGATAAAAACTCAAAATTTATCAGTGACAATCAGTACTGTCAATGTGTTCTTGGAAATGCTTTTTTCCTTTTTTGAGAAAATATTTTTCAGAAACCTAATCATGAGTAACCATAGTTTTTTCAGTCATTCTTCCGTGGAAAACGGTGCTCCGTGGAAGAAGCACATGTTCAGCCCACAGCTCAGTCACACAAGTGCTATTCCTTGAGACAGGTATCACAGTTTAGTATGTATATTTTCCATTTTATCACATAGAATATTAAAAAGATGTGTACTAAATGGTTGTGATATGATATAATTAATATTTCTTCTCATCACCATAGATATTCTTAAGTGAAAATGACGTTTTTTTTTTTTTTTTTTTTTGCCCTGTTAATATTGGCGGTGAAGAATTTGGAGTATAAGTGGTGTGACACTTCTGCCTTGATTCATGCTAAGACATCAGAGAGTCTTTGTGCCACTTTAAATGTCAACACCATACATAAGGCAGACATGTGTTAGCTTTTTAAAGAAATAGTTTTGAGCCCACAGATTCCTTGAAAGAATCTCCGTAGCTCTTAAGAGGTCCATGGACTAAACTTTGCGGACCACTGATCTTCTTTGACATTATTGAGCCGCAATGATTTGAAGACTTGCTCAGCTGAGGTGATTGACTGGTATGTCTCGACTTAGCTTCTCCACAGAGCTGGCTTTCCTTGTAGTATGACAACTCCAGAGGAGTTGGACAGTTTAAATAGAGTCAGTTAATGTTACAACAAGCAAGGCAGAAGTTAATGGCCTTTTCTGATTTAACCTCTTCAGTGACATAGCATAATTTTTATCATAACCTATTGTTTAAGTAACCTGTTGTCACAAGCTCAAGGGGAAGAAGCATATACTTTCACTTTTCCATGGGACAAAGAACTTACAGCCGTGTTTTAAAATTTCCATAGACTGATTTTGGCCATAAATTATTTACATTCCTCTAAAGACCTCTAACAGAATCTTATCCCATCAGAAAATCAAGTTCAAGATGCAGAATCTTATCTAAATCAGGTGTAGGTGCGGATGAGGTTTGGTTCTTTAGTCTGATGCCTCTTGATTTAAAAACTGACACCCTATAGGGAACAGTTCTCTGTTCCATGATGACCTTGCACACAGAAATGTCAGATATAGGATAGTATTAAAAAAAATTAACTAAATTTGAAGGTCAATTTGGCTTTATTAAAGGATTCATGAATCAGGCAGCATTCCATTTAGTAAGTAGAGTGGAGCTCTAGGCAAGTTGTACAAAAATGAAAGGTTTTTATAGGAAAAAGGGTAGGACAGTTAAGTCATTAGCAAAAGAAAAGGATTTTTTCCAGCAAGATTTCTTTTCCTTCCAGGAGAGAGCAGATAGTCTGATCATGCAGATTACCTCCTCTGCCTTTGGGGGACTGGAGAGGATGCAAGTGGTAGACTCACTCATCCAAAAATACCGGACTGACTAGTGAGGACTACATTTGGCGGGGAGGAGTGTTGAAATGGCAGTTCTCTTCTGTATTAAGCCCCAGTTTGGAGGCTCAGCTTAAATGATGCCATTTTAGGCCTGTGGTTTTCTTTTTAACACTAGCATAATTGATATTTCAATTTAAAATAAGGAGAAATGATGGGCGCCTGGGTAGCTCAGTGGGTTAGGCCTCTGCCTTCAGCTCAGGTCATGATACCGGGGTGCTGGGATCGAGCTCAGCATCGGGCTCTCTGCTCGGCAGGGGGCCTGCTTCTCCCTTTCTCTCTGCCTGCCTTTCTGCCTACTTGTGATCTCTGTCTGTCAAATAAATAAATAAATAAAATCCTTAAATAAATAAATAAATAAAGGAGAAATGAGAGGCACACAACAGTCACTCATCATTAATAATGCTGAAACTTGACGGTGTTCTCTCAGCAGTTCCTTGATTAGGGTCTCTTAATGCTCCACTGCTACTACTCTTCTGCCCACTACACTTTGATCATCAGTTAATCTTTCCTTTTTCACAGGAAGTGGCCTGTATTTGTAGCTGGTTAGTTTTCTCAGCCATTTTTTTCCCCATAGAAATTTTGGGGTTCAAAGGCTTCTTTTTATTTTATTTTATTCACAAGTTTGGCTTTTCAGCTATTTAATAATTGATAATTAAATGGAATTATCAAGTCTGTACCACTAAATGCAATACTAGACCCTCTATTTATTGAGTGCTTAATATGTGATGGCAATGTTAGCCAGTACAATATAGTATTTAATAGGTTGGGCATGGCTCCTGACCTCGGAAGAGTAGAATCTAGTTTGACAGCTTCCATCTTTGAGAATCAGGCCATGAAAGAAAACTACAGTTTTCTGCAGAACATAGATCAGAAGAATAGATCTATTCTGGAAAGTCAAAGAAGGTCTCCTTAACGAGGTGACACTTAAGCTCAGCTCTGAAGGATGAGTAAAAATTGACGTTGAAATGTTCACTGATTTAAAAAAAAAAAATGTTTGCTAATACATGAAAAAATTCACAACATCATTACTTGTCAGGAAGCTGCAAAATGAAACAGTGTGTGGGACGCCTGGGTGGCTCAGTCAGTTAAGTGCTTGACTCTTAGATTCAGCTCAGGTCATGATCTCGGGGTTGTGAGATCAAGCCCGGAGTTGGGGCTCTGCACTGGGTGTGGAGCCTGCTAAACAGTCTCTCTCTCCCTTTTCCTCTGCCCTTCCCTCTCCCTCCCCCATTCACACTCTCTTTCCTTCTCTCTCTCAAAAAATAAATAAGTAAATAAATAAATAAATAAATAAATGTCACAGTGCAATAGCAATACACAATGACAGCAATAAAAATCACTGCACCAATGCCAAGTGTTGGTGAGAGTAGAGAGTAGCTAGACTTACATTCACTGCTGTGATTATAAACTGTTAAAACCCCTTTCAAAAACTTTTTGGTGGTTATCTTCTTAAGTGGACTTTTATACACCTAATGACCCAAAAATTCCTATTTTAGGTAAAAGCCCAATAGAAATGCCTATATATGTTTACCATGCAAAACAATGTTCAGAGAAGAACTATTTGTTAATTTTCTAAACTTGAAACTACCCAAAGGTACATTGATGATAGAAAGGATAATGACAATGGGTTACATTTTTTATAATGTGTTGTTATAAAGAAAAATGAATTACAAGCACATTTGAAAATATGCTTGAGATTTACAAACACAATGAAAGAAGCCCATTAAATAGTACATTCTGTATGATTCCGTTTGAATAAAGTTCAAAAACAAGAAAAACCACAAAAAACTCATGATCTGTTCCTGTATTGGTGCAATATACACTCAGGCATTAAACTGATGCCTTCTGATAGCTCAGCATGGCATTTTAACTTTTTAATATAAGCCTAAAACAACCCCAAAACTGTATGCCTTTATCGTCATCTCACACATCGAGCAAATGTAGAAAGGAAAGATTTTCTTCTCTTTGCATTATAGAAGTAGTCATTACTATAATTTCATCCTTATACAACTGAATCTGTATGCAGCAGTATTGCCATGATGCTATTGGTAAGCACACATATGATCACATGAGTGATTATTCCTCATCATTTGATCTCTTCCATAAAAAGAATAAAAGTTACTGTTGAAATAAATAAGAATAAGGAACACGGCTTCTGGTTATGGGCCTAGATTAAATATTTAACAAGGTTCCATTGGAAGCCTGCATTTTCAGGGATTTATTGTTCTGATATAAAATTCACTGGGATTAAACTAGGCAGAGAGCAACTTATTTTCTAAATCTAGTTTAAATTGGTTCGCCTGTTTTATGTTATGAGAGTTTAAAGGGAAAAAAAATAAAAACATGGTATTTCTTTTCTTCCATTATATCTGAGCTTCTTTTATTCAGAACCTGTCTGAATTTAAAAAGTAAAAATAATAATAAATTAAAAAGGTAGGTTTATAGACATGCATTTCATGATGGAAAACAAGAGAATGAGATAAGTTTCTGGTAATTGGATGCGTTTTCAACTAACTGTATTGACTTCTTTTTCACCAAGAATTGTGTGCCATGTGTAAACAGGGGCTTATTGTGATATAGAGTATTTAGTACCGTTTCCGCTCTCCATCAATTGATTTTTATCTCCACGAGTGGGTTGATTGATCTTTCTTTTTTAGCGTATTTGCAACTCCTGGCTTTTAATTTGGCTTAGCAATAGAAAAGATATTTGTAATAGTATGGATTTTTTTTTTTTGTTTTGCTCAGAAATTTAACACTTCTATACAGTGTCCTGTTTAAATAACTAATTCCAATAGCTCTGAACTTAGCTGTGAAGTATGTAAACCTGGTGATTCACAGACCTGTACCCCAGGGGATAAAAATATATGTTTATAAAAAAAAAATTATATTTAAAAAAAAACACAATTTCCTCCCTTCATTTTTAATAAAAACTATAAACTAGGCAGGACAACTAAAGAGCATTTTGACATTGTTATTATCTATAAAACAAAGGAGTAAATACAGGAGAATCAAAAATATGATTAGAGTGTGTATAGACTTGTCACCAATTCTCACTATCTAGACCAAGGTGCTCACTATGATATTTGGAAGTGTAAATGTACTATATAATAATAATTTCTTATACAGTAACAAGTGTATGAAGCTCAATAGGCCCGGAAATTTTATCAGAAAAGGAAATTAGAAAAGCTGAAATAGATTAAATATAATGGTGGATTACTTGAGAAGAGAAGGAAAAATAGTGAAGGAATCAAGCTCATATTAAAAGTTTAAGTTCAAATACTCATTAAGATAGTAGTAAAAAGTCATATAGAAAAAGAAAAGAAGCAGACCTCCAGATGAGGAAGGAGATGGTGGGTGGAATTAGTTTGACAGAAAGACTATCCTGTGTAGCCAACATGTAGTTGGAAAACTGGGAATGAAACTTGGGAGAAGTCCAAGACTGAAGACAAAGAGTTAGAGGTCACCTGTGCAGAAGTGACATTAGATAAGCTGGCCCAGGACCTGAGAGAATCAATTACAGAGAAGAGCATTAAAGGAACTTATTCATTCTCGGATGTCTTGTGTTAAACATTGAGAGAAGGAAGGAAGAAAAACTAAAAAAGTTAGTCAATAAGTTTATCGAAGAATAAGGAGAGTTGAGAAAACAAAAATTTTGTTCAAGTGTGTGGTACCATAAGTCTGTAAGGTAGGCTGGCATAGATATGTGGAACATATCTGTACAACAGATTCTGCTAGGTGATGAAACAGAATGATGAAAACAGATTGTCCCTTATTTAAAGAAGCTTATAATGACAAAAAGAATTACAAAATAAAGATTTTCTAGATATAATTTCTTCATAGAACTCATTTGATGAAGACCACATTAGAAGAGATAGCAGGGGAAATACTAGATTTGAAAATGAGGGAGGGTTTACTTTTTTTAAATGCATCGTTTGTAAACCTATTTTCCTTATAGCAGATGTGAATTTCATATACAATTTCCTGAGTCAAAGCTTTTTTCCATTTGGCTTTAGGGGAGATAATTGAATGCAAAGATCAGCTGAACTCTGGAGGCAATTAGCATCTGATTTAAATTTAGTCTTCCGTGGAGTTTGGGTGATTAGACTACCACTTAGCGGGGAATATATCCATCAGATATCCAGGGGGCAAGCACACCTGTTATCACTACAGCTGGTTTGCAAATGTCACTGCTGCTTCATATAAATAAAGCAATGAAATGGATAAACAGCATTTGAGAAGTTTATTATGATGTCATTGTAGGGTGTTTTAATGATTTGCAGATTTCTTCTGAAATTAATACAGTATATTTGTTAAAATGACATAGTAACGTTTAAAGAAAACACGCTCAGCAAGTAATTGAGTCATTATGGAATGTAACATTCATGTACAAATTAAAATGTTTTTCCTTATTATGAGTGTAAAGCCTTTGTCTTACAGAAAATGAGTGAGCAGGCTGGAAAATGAACAATACAAATGAACAGTTGGATGTTACTCATAAAAATGATGCCAAAAAATATAGAAAATTGATTTCTTTTAAAAAACACATAATAGTAGGGCACCTGGGTGACCCAGTCAGTTAAATGTCTGCCTACAACTCAGATCATGATGTTCTGGGATGGAACCCAAGTCAGGCTCTCTGCTCAGGAGGGAGTCTACTTCTCCTTTTCCCTTGCCCTCTGCATGCCCCCCCCCCCCCACTTCACTCATGCTCTCTCTCTCTCAAATAATTAAATTAAAGTATTTTAAAAAACAACAGATAGTAGTAAATTCAAAAGACAAGGTAAAAAAACTATATTTTTCATCTTCTTTTGTTATAGTTGAATTATAATAGGGTATAATGTGTGCAACAAATGTTTCCTATAAAGGCCAAGGGAAATGTTTTTTAAAGTCACCATTTCTTTAAAGATTTATTTACTTATTTGAGAGAGAGAGGGAGAGAGGTAACATGCACAAAGATAGAGAGACAGAGGTAAAAGGAGAGCATCTCAAGCTGACTTCCCACTGAGCATGGAGCCCAGGCAGGGCTTGAGCTCCTGACCTTGACATCTTGATATCATGACCCAAACAGAAACCAAGAGCTGGACTTTCAATCTATTGAGCCACCCAGGTGCCCCTAAAACCACCTTTTCTTTTCTTTCTTTCTTTTTTTTTTTTTAAGATTTTATTTATTGGGGCGCCTGGGTGGCTCAGTGGGTTAAAGCCTCTGCCTTCGGCTCAGGACATGATCTCAGGGTCCTGGGATCGAGCCCTGCATCGGGCTCTCTGCTCAGCAGGGAGCTTGCTTCCCTTCCTCTCTCTCTGCCTGCCTCTCTGCCTACTTGTGATCTCTGTCTGTCAAATAAATAAATAAAATCTTTAAAAAAAAAAGATTTTATTTATTTATTTGACAGAGAGAGAGAGCGCGCATGCACAAATAGGAGGAGTGGCAGGCATGCAGAGGGAGAAGGAGAAAGCAGGCTCCCTGATAAACAGGGATCCCAATGATGCAGGAATCAATCCCAGGACTCTGGGATCATGACCTGAGCTGAAGGCAGACATTTAACTGACCCACCCAGGCTCCCCTAAAACCACCTTTTCATAGAATGTGGAGGAAAGCTGTTGATAAACAACAACGATAAGATTATCATCAAATAGATAGAACATGTATTCAGCATTGGTTGTTATGAACTATTTTGTGTGTACTGTACTATCTCTGTAGAGTCTATTTAAGACATTAAATTATGGTAATATGATAAAGTAGAAATAAATAAAAGAGCATATAAAACTTTTTATTTAAAATTGTCATAACGTTAAGACAGATGCAAATAGTATATTACAAAAGGTCCCTCACACGTGGCTTCTCTTAACACAAGACCAATAAGAAATGACATATCAGGGTACATGATGCAAGGCAGAACAATAAAATTGAGTGTTAAAGCAAAAATGCACTGGACAATGTTAAATAAGCAAAGAAAACTTGATTTAAAGTTGTTGTAAAGAGGAGTGAGACTAGAACTCAGTTAAATGCAACTCGGCTAAAACAAAGTCTGTAGGGTTTTTAAGAGCTTCAGTGAGATGAAGACCATAGACCATTTGTGTTTGCCAATAGAGTTTATCCAAAGGAAAAGTAAACGTTCTCTTATCTTTATGACAGGAGATAATTTAATAACTTGAAGCAATAAGCTCTGCAGAATTTAGGCTCCTACTATCCCACAAACTGAGAAATAGATGTTATCTTCCTTGACAATTACATTGAAAATAGATGATGGTTTCCAGGTTCTTAAGAAAGACATCCCTGGGCCATAAAACCAGTAAGAGGTGTTAAAAAAGATTTACATCTTAAAAGGGTAGAGAGGATTTATAATTACAAGTTTTCTAAAGTAAATGCTCTAAGGAAAGAGAAGTCAGAAACCTAGAGTCTGGAAGAAGCCTGTCTATGTGTTCATGAAACTAAGGGGAACATTATAAGGCCTTTTTGGTCATCAGGAACCCACATTCATAAGGACCCAGTACCTCAGATGTTCCTAAAGGGAACATTTCTTGAATGAAGGAATGAATCAAAAATCAGGAAATTGATTCAGTGTTGCTGCTATTACATAAAGTTGTGTTTATCACCCTTTTTCCATATTATGACACACATAGAAAGTGCTAATATTTGAATGTATCTTTGGATTAAGTCAGCTCAGAGTCACATAAGACCTACTAAACCCAACTCAACTGAGGTTACACAATTACACCCCTACAAATTCTTTCAAAAGATTAGGGTAGTGAAAGGGTTTTTTTTGTTTGTTTGTTCGTTTAATTTAAAAAGGTAATGGTTGAAAAGATGAAAGTTGATATCCTCAGGTTTAGTCCAACTTCTAAGAGGCAGTGAAATCCTTAAGCAGCCAGAGTACCAGGGTTAAGAAGGTTGCCTCACCATCCAGAATTTATAACTAGATCCTACACTTAACAGAGGGGAATACAATTTATGTAGTACAACCAGGGAAAAGTGTTTCCAAACCTGATGAATTTTTCTATCCCACTAGATGTTTAGATGCAGGATTAATTTGCCCTTTCCCTTTTATCACTAGGATCATTGGAAAATGTCTTTGACTATAGCATGATACTGGGATGAAATGACTGATACCTGAATTCACCAGTTCATATGTGATTGAACTTTCAGTGAGAATGCCCAAGAGGTATTCCTCAACATTCCTTACTTAGAGGATAAGAGTAGAGGTGACTTCGCAAGTTAATGGAAATAACATGTTATTTTCCTTATCCCTATTGCTCCTTTGTAAGTAGAATGATGCCTCAACTGTCCATCTTATTACTGGTCCTCACGTTTCTTCCTCTAGTCTGGCTTCTTCCTATCGATCCAGACATCTCTTCTCATTCTCTCTTGGTACACACTATCTGTTCCACCTACACATAGATCCTCAGCATACACTTACACACAGTCTTCATCCCTAGGCTTTGTCTTTTCTGAAACATTTTGCCCTTTCCTTCAGCCTATCCAAATGTCAACCGTAGCTCAACACCTGGACTGACTTCCTTCATGAAGCTTTTTTTCATTGTTCCATCTTTCACTGATCTCTCTTCTTCAGTGTTTTTTGGCTGTTACTGCCTATAGAACTTTTTTTAGCATTTCATCCAACATTGATACAAGGCAGACTATGATGTTCCATAGGTTCAGGTTTGTCTACAGAATGAGATTATTTTTTTGGAAGACTTTAGTATTTCTTTCTTTCTTCTCATCACAGGATTTTGATGCATACCTTTTGAATTAAAAACAAATAAGAAAAAATGAATGACATCACAATAGATTTACTTTAATAAAATTTAGCAATAATAGCTCTCTGATGAATAGTCTTAAACTTAAATAAAATGGTCTTTCTGTTCAGTATAGGGTTACATTAATATACCAGCTGTGTCCAAACAGATACAGTTGATATGTAGTTTAATTAGGTACCCTGATTAGTAAAATAAAATCTAGATGGCCAAATCAAGTGTAACTATGTAATAGTAATTTAATAAGCCTAATTAATATTCCATGAAGATATAAACAAAATTTCTTCCTCTTCACCATTTATCCATTTGTTATGTGAAATTATTCTGTTCTTCCTATTAATGTGAGTTATGTTCTTTCCTTTGTTGGCAAGGATGTCAGATGCCTAACTGTAAATTTAGGGGTGAGACCTCTGACTACTGTGCATCCAAGATGCTCAGAAGAATGAGATATAAAGGGATAGACAAGTCTGCCTATTTCCTCACCTCTTTCAATGACTGAGTTTCAAAGCCAAGTTTCACTCCCTGAATCCAATGACTTGTAAATATGTTTTGAGGGTTGAAAATTAATCCATATCTCATATCTTACTGTAGTTTTTATCCATATTAAGCCCACTGTGAATTGGTATATCTGTTATTCTCCTTTTAAAATTAATTTCAAATTATATATCATCTATCTATACTGTAGCTTTTAAAGAAAATCATTTTTTAATTATGCTAGATTAATGATTGCAATATTTCCTGGTTAAGAATTTCATTTACTCCAAATGGAAATTAAATTATATGTTAAAATGAACAGCTTGTGTTTTATAGAGAATAGGAGTCTGAGTTTGGTAACATTAGTCTTTGGGATATAGTGAAAGGCCTTATAACAAACACTGAATATTAAAATGTGCTCTTATTAAGATCACTATTATTACTGTTTTTACCATCAATATGGCATCTAAAAAGCTCCCTAATAAATTTGTAAATTGTTACTTTCCATAATAGTAATGAATGTGCTCTTAAACATTCCTGAATTTTGCTATTTTTCAGTTGGAATAGAAATACTCTAAAAAGAAATATTCCTTTGATTATTCTTGTTCAAACTGAGACTGTATCTGAATATACTGAAACCAGAGTCACTTGAAGATAAATTGTCAGTTTCTTTTGGTAGAAAACAAAGATGTCATAACTAAGTTTTCTTAAACTTGTATCTTACTGATTCATAACTGCACCTGGAAGATTTGGATCCATGTGTTCCTGCTGTGAGGAATGAATATTATGTATTTTGTTAATGTTGTTGATGTGATTTTATTGTCATTTAATAGATACAGCTTCAAAGTGTCTTGCTACAAAATACTGTCAGAAGCATGGTTAAAGAAAATGTTTCTATAATTAAGTCATCCTGTGCATACAGCAATATCTAACCAGTCTTCTTCCAACTTCTCTTTATCAAGCTCATTTGTAATTAATCTATATGAAAATATGATCCAAGAATTCATATTAATAAACAGTAAATTTTGGTGGGGTACATTACTGAGATTTTTAAAACTTTTAATTTGGAAATTGGTAATATTTACTTTGACTTTTTTCCTAGACAAAAATAATTGAGATTTGTCTATAGGCAAATAATTTAGCCATTTTATCTGTGTGTTAGAATAGACTTGACTATATTCTGAAGAAAACCTCAATTATGTTCAAGGTTTAGTGTGGAGATAGAGACTATCTCATAAGATAGAGACTGTCTCATCAGATTATCAGGTCATAGTAATGTATATACAAAGATGTCACTGATTTCTTCACTCACAGTATGGTTTTGCCCCCAGTTGGCAGCAGAAGTTAGCTGCACTCCAGGCTTCAGCACAAAATAGAATCTCTGCCTGAACGTTTGAAGTGATTATCAGTGAGGATGTCTACTCATTTCACTAGATCACCTTATAATTATTTACTTATTTAATTAGTTGTTTCAGTTTTCCTAAACCATCAAAAAGTCTTGTGGAATATTTATTTGGCCAAAAGGTGTGACTGTGTATCACCTTGCCTTGAAAAGAGTGCTGTGTGTTTAACACAGGATTGTCTTTATTTTGGACACATGGAAGATATTTTTTGGGTCTCAGTTCGAGAAAAAATACTTCATCAGAACAATTTTTTAATATGTGGGAAATAGTAAAAGCTTATTATAACTGACTTGTTCATCTTTTAACTTTGGCCGCTAGGAAGCTGAGAGACAATTATTTACCTATTTCTAGCAACGTGTGGGATGGATTACTATACATTCTCCTAATATTTCCCGATAGAGTTTTGTTTCCAGAACCTCAATTTTACTTTGACCTGATTTCTACATCTGTTTGCTTTCTCTAAATATTTTGGAAACAAGATATCATTTGATAAAATCACTATTTAAAATACTTCAGAAATTCCAAAGTGTATAAAAACTTAGCTTAGAAGGGCGCCTGAGTGGCTCAGTCAGTAAAATGTCTGCCTTTTTCTTAGGTCATGATCCTAAGGTCGTGGGATTGAGCCCAGCATCAGGCTTCCTGCTCAGTGGGAAGCCTGCTTCTCCCTCTCCCTCTGTCTCCTGGTTGAGCTCCTGCTCTTGCTCTCAAGCTCTTATCTCAAATAAATAAACTATCAAAAAAACAAAAACAAAAACAAAAACCCTCAGCTTAGAAATGAAGGAAGAATCAATTCCAATTAAGAGGGAGAAAGGAGAAATGACGTCTGTGGAGTTCGAGTCATGACAGACATTCTTCTAATTCTGTTGTAGTTTCACATAATCATCACCTCAACCATGTAAACCATTAAAATATTAGCTATTTTTATGAAAACTTATTCTTCCAAGTATTCATTTAAGTTCTTTACATATATTTAAAAGTTTAACTCAACAGTCTTCTGAAGTAGGCAGTAGGATTATCCATAGACTCAAATAGGATAAATATCTTGGCTTAGATCATTTGACTAGTATCTAGAGAAAAAGGATCCGAATCCAGATGTTCCAACTCCAGAGTGTCTAATCTTAAGATGCCATGCTTTTCCTTATTATCCCCCATTTAATCAGGAAGGAAGCTGTGGCTCTCTAAATCTGTAAATAATTTGCTATAGCCCATGCATGCTGGGGCTTAGCTTCAGAGCCAACGTATAGGTAACAGAGTCTGCTTTTGTTCTCTATATCACTCTGCCTTCCAAACACATGTTATATTCCAGGAATTACCCTATGCCAGTGTTTCAAATGTACCTTCCCATGAAACTTTAGTTACTGTAGTTATTTCAGTAAAATTTCCCAAGGTAAAAGCAACTTGGGAAATACTGAGTTCAACAGTCATCTACGCTTAGGAATAGCTCAGAACCTTTAGCATACTAGTGCATTTCCCCAATATACTGACAATGAGTCATTCTCATTTCTTTTAACTAAGTTTCTTCCAAGATGAGTAACCTATTTTGAAAACACTGATTTTTTTTTTTGGCTGTATTTCAGATATTTTTATGTTTCTTAGGACTTAGGGAATTCTCAGTGGCTTCATGAAGATCATACATAAAGCTTGGAGTAATCAAGCCTATTATACAATGCAATAATTTAGAATATGTGAACATTTAATCAGATGTTGTGATTAAGCCAATTGAATTATCTCTTGATACAAAATCATTTTCTGATATTTGTATAATCATTAAAACAACAAGATTGGAGTAAATTTTAGAGATTAAGTAAATTTTCTTGTATGTTTAAAGGATGAAAAAACAGCTACTAATGAAGCAATTCTCAAAGTGTGTAATGGGTGCTTCCTAGAGAAATATACTAAGTCATATTACATGAAAAACAGAGAAACAGTCTTCATTATGTAAGTCCAATTGTATTTCACCTTTACAAGTGAGTATTTCCCTTGAATCATCTCAAATCATCTTTTATGTCTTCCTTAAATTTAAGTCAATATCCTTTGGCCAGGCTTCTTATGAAGCTAAATTGATTATCTCAAACTTTAAAAATCTTCTTTGCTAAGAACTCATTTATTTAGAAATACAAAATGCACAAAAAACCTCACTTAAACTTTACACAATAATAATCTATTCTAAATAGCAAAAGAAAGAGGAAAAGGCAGAATGCTGACTGAATTTAAACTGAAAGATACTTTCTTAAAACATTTATGACTTTCTAGCTTACTACTTTCAACAACTACAGATTAAAATATAAATTAGTGCTAGTAAAATGAACTGAGTTAATACAAAAATAAGATTACAAATAACAAATATTGTGGCATTGTATCTTATAATATTAAATTTCCAGGTTATTTCATTAATTTTTAAACTTCATGTACAATGAGAAACATGCAAACAATGCTGAATTCATCATATGAACCCTGAATCAAGAGGGTTCAAATTGATTTTTCTCTAGAAATGTTTTAGCTCTCATATTCTCAGGGAAAAACCTTCTGGTAGTAAACTAAACAGATGTTTTATTTGACCCATTGGCGACTTAGATTAATGGAACTGTACTAATTCTATTTAATTGACATATGAATTTAATTGTAACTTCCCTAGGCCTCAGTTTTCTCTATTATGAAATGGCAATAATTTTACGAGAATTGTGTTAGAATTATATTGCTGCTTAACAAATTACCACAAGCTTAGTCACCATTTGTTCTGTAGGGGAGAAGTCTGGAAACAGCATGGCTCAGCTGGTTCTGGCCTTAAAAGGTGAAATCAAGTGTCAGCTGGCCTGGGCTACTGCTAGAGATCTGGTTAAGAATCTGCTACTAAATTCATTCAGGTTGTTGACAAAAATCAGTTCTTCTCAGTTGTAGGGCTGTGCAATTTTATTGGTGCCTGGTCCTCTTGCTCTTCAGAACCAGCAGCTGTGCTTGATGCCTTTCCCCCATGCTTTAAATCTCTCTGACTTTCTCTCTCTTATTTATATAATCATTAAAACAACAAGATTCTGTTTTCTTTTCGCTTTTAATGAATAGAGTTTACTTTTTAGAGCAGTTCTAGATTTATAGAAAAAATGAGGTAGTAAGAGAGTCTCCATATAATCGCCTTCTGCCTGGTTTCCCCATTTATTAACATCTTGTATTAGTATGATACATTTGTTGTAATTAATGGACCAATATTATTACTAATTATTATGTAGTTAATTTTTATTAACCGAAGTCTATAGATTACATTAATGTTTACGATATGTATTCTGGTATTTTAGTTGTTGTTGTTTTGTACTGTAGTATTTAATGGGGTTTGACGAATGCATAATGTGGTGTATCTGCCATTACCATCTCACAGTTTCACCTCTAAAAAAAAAAAAAAATTTCCTGTGCTTCACCCATTCATCCCTCTCCTCTTTGAACCAAACCCGTTAACCCCTGATCTTTTTACAGACCCCATAGTTGGCCTTTTCCAGAATGTCATTATATTGAAATCATAGTTTGCATCCTTTTCAGATTGGGTACTTTCATTTAGTAATATGCACTTAAGCTTCCTCTCTGTCTTTTCATGGCTTGATAGCTTGACAGCACATTTCTTTTTAGTCATAAATAATTTTCTATTGTCTGGATGTACCAAAGTTTGTCCATTCACTTGCTGAAGGACGTTTTGGTTGCTTCCAGGTTTGAACAATTATGAATAAAACTGCTCTAAATATTAGCATGCAGGTTTTTGTATAGACAGAAATTTTCAGTTCATGTGGGTAAACATCAGGTAGGATGATTGATGGATCATATGGTAAAGAATATTGAGTTTACTAAGAAACCACCAAACTGTCTTCCAAAGTAGCTGCATCATTTTGCATTCTTAGCATCAGTGAATGAGAGTTTCTGTTGCTCCACATACTTGCCAGCATTTGATGTCAGTATTCTGGATTTGAGCCATTTTGAAAGGTTTGTAGTGACAGGGCAGATTTTTTAATTTTAATGAAGTCTACTTTATCAATTATTTTTCTACTGGACCTTGCCTTTGGTGTTTTATTTTAAAGCTATCACCATACTGGGGTGCCTGGGTGACTCAATTGGTTAAATGTCTGACTCTTGATTTCGGCTCAGGTCATGATCTCAGGATTATAAAATCAAGTCCCATCTCTGGCTCTGCACTGGGCATGTAGCCTGTATAAGATTCTTTCCCTCTCCCTCTATTCCCCAGCTTAAAAAAAAAAAAAAGTTATCACCATACTCAAGGTCATCTAGGTTTTTACCTATGTTATCTTCTAGGAGTTTTATAGTTTAATATTTTACATTTAAATCTGTGGTTCATGTTAACTTGTGTGAAGGGTGTAAGGATTGTGTCCAGAGCCATATTATTGCATCCGGATGTCCAATTGTTCTAGCACCACTTGTTGAAATGACTATTTTTGATCCATGGTATTGCCTTTGTTCCTTTGTCAAAACTCAGTTGACTCTATTTATGGGAATCTCTTCTGGGCTCTCTATCCTGTTCCTTTGATCTCTTTGTCTATTCCTTGCCACTACCACAGTGTCTTGATGACTATAGCTTTATAAGTTTTTTTTTTAATTTTTAATTTTTTAAATTTCTTTCCTGTGTACCAGAATTCATTGTTTATGCACCACACCCAGTGTTCCATGCAATACGTGCCCTCCATAATACCTACCACCAGGCTCACCGAACCTCCCAGCCCCACCCCTTCAAAATCCTCAGATTGTTTTTCAGAGTCCATAGTCTCTCATGGTTCATCTCCCCCTTCAATTTCCCCCAACTCCCTTCTCCTCTCCATCTCCCCATGTCCTCCGTGTTATTTCTTATGCTCAGCAAATAAGTGAAACCATATGATAATTGACTCTCTCTGCTTGACTTACTTCACTCAGCAAAATCTCTTCCAGTCCTGTCCATGTTGATACAAAAGTTGGGTATTCATCCTTTCTGATGGAGGCATAATACTCCATAGTGTATATGGACCACATCTTCCTTATCCATTCATCAGTTGAAGGGCATCTTGGTTCTTTCCACAGTTTGGCAACTGTGGCCATTGCTGCTATGGACATTGGGGTACAGATAGCCCTTCTTTTCATTACATCTGTATCTTTGGGGTAAATACTCAGCAGTAAAATTGCAGGGTCATAGGGAAGCTCTATTTTTAATTTCCTTAGGAATCCCCACACTGTTTTCCAAAGTGGCTGCACCAACTTGCATTCCCACGAACAGTGTAAGAGGGTTCTCCTTTCTCCACATCTTTTCCAATACACATTGTTTACTGTCTTGTTAGTTTTGGCCATTCTAACTGGTGTAAGGTGGTATCTCAATGTGGTTTTGATTTGAATCTCCCTGATGGCTAGTGATGATGAACGTTTGTTTTTTCATGTGTCTGATAGCCATTTGCATGTCTTCATTGGAGAAATGTCTGTTCATGTCTTCTGCCCATTTTTTGACATGATTATCAGTTTTGTGTGTGTTGAGTTTGAGAAGTTCTTTATAGATCCTGGATATCAACCTTTTGTCTGTACTGTCATTTGCGAATATCTTCTCCCATTCCGTGGGTTGCCTCTTTGTTTTGTTCACTGTTTCCTTTACTGTGTTGAAGCTTTTGATATTGATGAAGTCCCCAAAATTTATATTCACTTTTGTTTCCTATACCTTTGGAGACATATCTTGAAAGAAGTTGCTGTGGCTGATATCGAAGAGGTTACTGCCTATGTTCTCCTCTAGGATTCTGATGAATTCCTGCCTCACTTTGAGGTCTTTTATCCATTTTGAGTTAATCTTTGTGTATGGTGTAAGAGAATGGTTGAGTTTCATTCTTCTCCACATAACTGTTCAAATTTTCCCAGCAGCATTTATTGAAGAGTCTTTTTTTTCTACTGCATATTTTTTCCTGCTTTGTCAAAGATTATTTGACCACAGAGTTGAGGGTCAATATCTGGACTCTCTACTCTATTCCACTAGTCTGTTTGTCTGTTTTTATGCCAGTACCATGCGTCCTGGTGATCACAGCTTTGTGGTAAAGCTTGAAATCAGGCTACATGATGCCCCGGTTTTGTTTTTGTTTTTCAACATTTCCTTAGCAATTCGGGGTCTCTTCTGATTCCATACAAATTTTAGGATTGTTTGCTCCAGCTCTTTGAAAAATCCCGGTGGAATTTTGAATCAGAATGGCATTAAAAGTATAGATTGCTCTAGGCAGTATAGACATTTTAACAATGTTTATTTTTCTTATCCATGAGCATGGAATGGTCTTCCATCTTTTTGTGTCTTCTTCAATTTCTTTCAGGAGTGTTCTGTAGTTCCTCGAGTACAGATTCTTTACCTCTTTGGTTAGGTTTATTCCCAGGTATCTTATGGTTCTTGGTGCTATAGTAAATGGAATCAATTCTCTAATTTCCCTTTCTGTATTTTCATTGATAGTGTATAAGAAAGCCACTGATTTTGTACATTGACTTTGTATCCTGCCACATTACTGAATTGCTATATGAGTTCTAGTAGTTTAGGGGTAGAGTCTTTCGGGTTTTCCATATAAAATATCATGTCATCTGTGAAGAGAGAGAATTTGACTTCTTCATTGCCAGTTTGAATACCTTTTATTTCTCTTTGTTGTCCGATTGCTGTTGCTAGGTTTCTAATACTATGTTGAACAAGAGTGGTTAGAGTGGGCATCCTTGTCATGTTCCTGATCTCAGTAAGAAGGCTGTGAGGTTTTTCACATTGAGGATGATATTTGCTTTGAGTTTTTCATAGATGGACTTTATGAAGTTGAGGAGAGTTCCCTCTATCCCTATACTTTGAAGCCTTTTAATCAGGAATGGATGCTGGATTTTGTCAAATGCTTTTTCTGCATCAATTGAGAGGACCATGTGGTTCTTTTCTCTTCTCTTATTGATTTGTTCTATCACATTGATTGATTTGCGAATGTTGAACCATCCTTGCAACCCCGGGATGAATCCCACCTGGTCATGGTGGACAATCTTTTTAATGTGCTGTTGGATTCTCTTAGCTAGGATCTTATTGAGAATCTTAGCTTCCATATTCATCAGGTATATTGGTCTGGAATTCTCCTTTTTGGTGGGGTCTTTGGCTGGTTTGGAGATCAGGGTAATGCTGGCTTCATAAAAAGAGTCTGGAAGTTTGCCTTCTGCTTCAGTTTTTTTGAAACAGCTTCAGGAGAATAGGTGTTATTTCTTCTTTGAACGTTTGGTAGAATTCGCCAGGGAATCCATCAGGTCCTGGGCTCTTGTTTTTTAGGAGTTTTTTGCTCACTGCTTCCATCTCATTACTAGATATCAGTCTATTCAGGTTGTCAGTTTCTTCCTGGATCAATTATGAAAGTTTATAGTCTTCCAGGAATGCATCCATTTCATCTAGGTTTCTTAATTTATTGGCATATAACTGTTGATAATAATTTCTGATGATTGTTTCTATTTCCTTGATGTTAGTTGTGATCTCTCCCTTTTCAGTCATAATTTTATTAATTTGGATCTTCTCTCTTTTCTTTTGGATTAGTTTGGCCGGCCAATGGTTTATTGATCTTATTCCTTCTTTCAAAGAACCAGCTTCTAGTTTCATTGATGCATTCTACTGTATCTCTAGTTTCTATCTCATTGATCTCTGCTCTTCCCTTCTTGTGTGTGAAGTTGGCTTAATTTGTTGTTGATTCTCTAGTTCTTTAAGGTGTAAAGACAGCTGGTATATTCTGGATTTTTCAGTTTTTTTGAGGGAGGCTTGGATGGCTATGTATTTCCCCTTTAGGACTACCTTTGCTGTATCCCATAGGTTTTGGAGCAAAGTGTCTTCATTCCCATTGGTTTCCATGAATTGTTTAAGTTCTTTGATTTCCTGGTTGATCCAAGCATTCTTAAGCAAGGTGGTCTTTAGCTTCCAGGTGTTTTAATTCCTTTTAATCTTTTCCTTGTGGTTGAGCTCCAGTTTCAAAGCATTGTGATCTGAGAATATGCAGGGAATATTCTCAGTCTTTTAATATCAGTTAAGCCCTGATTTGTGACCCAGTATGTGGTCTGTTCTGGAGAAGCTTCCATGTGCACTTGAGAAGAATGAGTATTTTGCTGTTTTAGGGTGGAATGTTCTGTATATGTCTATAAAGTCCATCTGGTCTAATGTGTCATTCAATGCTCTTGTTTCTTTATTGAATTTCTGCTTGGATGATCTGTCTATTACTGAGAGTGGCATGATAAGATCTCCTACTATTAATGTATTCATATCAATATGACTCTTTATCTTGATTAGCAGTTTTCTTATGTAATTGGCTGCTCCCATATTGGGGCCATAAATATTTACAATTGTTAGATCTTCTTGGGGTATAGTCCCTTTAAGAATTATATAGTGTCCTGGGGTGCCTGGGTGGCTCAGTGGGTTAAAGCCTCTGCCTTCGGCTCGGGTTGTGATCTTGGGGTCCTGGGATCAAGCCCCACATAGAGCTCTCTGCTTGGCGGGGATCCTGCTTTCCTCCCCGCCCCCTGCCTGTCTCTCTGCCTACTTGTGATCTCTGTCTGTCAAATAAATAAGTGAATTTAAAAAAATTTTTTTTTTTTAAATTATGTAGTGTCCTTCTGTATCTCTGACTACAATGTTTAGTTTAAAGGCTAACTTATCTTATATGAGAATCACTACCCCAGCCCTTTTTTGAGACCCATTGGCATGAAAGATGCTTCATCCCGTCACTTTCAGTCCGATATCAGTCCGATGTTCCCACTCCAATTTACCTGTCCACCGGTGTCTTCTGCCCCCGTAGAGATCCAGAAGTGTATAATTCTAATCTCAGGCTGATTTCATGGGTGATCAGAGTTCTTTGGTAGGTAATCAGCTCACTTTAGAGGACAGGTTGAAACAGTGCCTCCTACTTCTTCTCCATCTTGTCTCCTCCCCACCAGCTTTATAAGTTTCAAAGTTGGGTAGTGTCAGCCTTCCAACTTGTTCTTCTCCTTCAATACTATGTTAGTTATTCTTGGTCTTTTGCCTACCTCTCTGAACTTTAGAAGCTGTTTGTCAATAGTCACAAAATAACTATGTGGGATTTTTATTGGGATTGCATTGAATCTATAAATCAAGTTGGGAAAAACTGACATTATGACAATATTGAGTCTTCCTACCCTTGAACATGGAATATTTCTCCATTTACTTACTTTTCTTTAACTTTGTTCATCGAAGTTTTATAGTTTTCCTCATATACAGTTTCTGTATATTTTGTTAGATTTACACCTAAGTATTTCATGTTTGGGAGTACTAATGTAAATAATACTGTGTTTTTTTTTAATTTTTTTTTTAAATTTTTAACTTTTTATAAACATATATTTTTATCCCCAGGGGTACAGGTCTGTGAATCACCAGGTTTACACACTTCACAGCACTCACCAAAGCTGGTGCAGCCACTCTGGAAAACAGCATGGAGGTTCCTCAAAATGTTGAAAATAGAACTGCCCTATGACCCAGCAATTGCACTATTGGGTATTTACCCTAAAGATACAAACGTAGTGATCCAAAGGGGCACGTGCACCCGAATGTTTATAGCAGCAATGTCCACAATAGCCAAACTATGGAAAGAACCTAGATGTCCATCAACAGATGAATGGATCAAGAAGATGTGGTATATATACACAATGAAATACTATGCAGCCATCAAAAGAAATGAAATCTTGCCATTTTGCGACAACATGGATGGAATAATACTGTGTTTTTAAATGCAAATTCTGTCTATTCTTTGATGGTATATGGGAAAACAATTGACTTTTCTACACTAACCTTGTATCTTGCTACCTTGCTTTAATCACCTATTCTGAGTGTATTATTTTTGTCATTTCTTTCAGATTTTCTATGTAATTGGCTATGTCATCTGTGAATAAAAAGTTTTATTTTTTCTTTCCAATCTATATACCTTTTATTTCCTTTTCTTGTTATATTAGCTAGAACTTCCTGTACAGTGTTGAAAAGGGGTAGTGAGATTAGACATCTTGCCTTGTACCTGATCATAATGGGAAAGTTTCATGTTTTCTTGCTATCAACTATTACATCTCCACAGATATATTTTAGATTTCTTTTATCAAGTTGAGAAAGTATTCCTGTATTCCTAGTTTACTGTAAGTTTTTATCATGAATGGATATTAGATTTTGTCAAGTACTTTTTTTCTGCATATATTTGTATGATGATATGATTGCTTTTTTTTTCTTTTTTAGCCCCTATTGTGATGAATTACATTAATTGCTTTTTGAATGTTGAATCAGTCTTTCCCACTCAGAAAAATTCCACTTGGTCATGGGATAAAATTATTTTTATACATTATTAGATTCTTTTTTTTTTTTTTTAAGATTTTATTTAGTTATTTGACAGAGAGAGATCACAGGCAGGCAGAGAGAGAGAGAGAGAGGGAAGCAGGCTCCTTGCTGAGGAGAGAGCCAGATGCGGGGCTCGATCCCAGGACTCTGAGATCATGACCTGAGCTGAAGGCAGAGGCTTAACCCACGGAGCCATCCAGGCACCCCGCGTTATTAGATTCTATTTGCTAATATTTTTGCACCTGTATGCATGAGAGATATTGCTGTATTTTTCTTTTTTTAATTTTTCTTTTATTGTACTATCTTCATTTGGTTTTGGTACTAGAGCAGTGCTTGACCTCATAGAATGAGTTAGGAGCTGTTCTCTCTGCTTCTATTCTATGAAAGAGATGGTAGAGTATCATTATAATTTCTTCTTTAAATGTTCATTAAAATTCACCAGTGAACTCATTTGGGCCATGTGTTTTTGTTTTAGGTTATTAATTATTGATTCACCTTTTTAATAGATGTAGTCTCATTCAGATCATCTGTTTCTTCTTGCACGAGTTTTTGCAATTTGTGTCTTTTAAGGAATCATCCATTTCATCTAGGTTATCATATTTATGGCATAGAGCTTTGTTCATATTATTTTGTTGCTGTTGTTATCCTTTTAATGTCCATTGGATCTGTAGTGGTGTCCTCACTTTCATTTTTAATGTTAGGGATTTGTGTCCTCTCTTTTTTCCCGGCCTGGCAAGAGGCTTATTAATTATATTGATCTTTTCACAGAAATAATTTTTGATTTCATTGATTTTCTTTGTTGCTATCCTATTTGCAATTTCATTGATTTCTGCTCTAATTTTTTTTTTTCTGCTTGCCTTAGATTTTATATGCTCTACTTTTTCTTGTTTCCTAAAATGGAAGTTTAGATTATTGATTTTGTATCTTTCTTTTTAATATATGTGTTCAAGTCTATAAATTTGCCTCTGAACACTGCTTTCACTGTATCCCACAAATTTTTGTAAGTTTTGTTTTCATTTTCATTTAGTTCTCAATATCTTTTAATTTCTTTTGATATTTCTTCTTTAACCAATGTGTTACTTAGAGGTGTGTTGTTTAATTTCCACATATTTTGTGATTTTCCAGTTACTTTTCTGAACTTCTAATTCTATTCCATTGTGATCTGTGAGCAGACATTGTGTGATTGCTTTTTAAATCTGTTAATGTATGTTTAGTGGCCCAGAATGTGGTCTGTCTTGGTGAATGTTTCATGTAAGCTTGAAAAAAAAATGTGTATTCTGCTGGTGTTGGATGGAATAATATATAGATGTCAATATATCCAGTTACTAGCATCAGTAAATTCGACTCTGTGATGGTTCTCTTTTTATCATTTTCTATTCAAATAATTTTTTTTGCTCAATTTCTCTCTCTCCTTCTGTAATTCTAATTACCCATGTGTTATCTATTTTATATTGTCCCACAGTTATCAGCTATTTTTCTAATTTTTCAATCTTCTATCTTTTAATGTTTGGCTTTGCCAATTCCTATGTATCTCTTTAAGTTCACAGAATTCTTGCTCTACCCTGTGTCCTAGAAGACCATACCAATATTTTCTGATATATTTTTTCATTTTAATATTTACAATATTTGCTTATCTCTCTATGCATATGTATACCCATTTTCTTCCTTATCTATTAGTTCCTTTAACTTATCAATCACAGTTATTTTAAATGCCTTGCTTAGTAATATTAACTTCTGGGCTATACTTCTTCTGACTGATATTCACATTTTCCTGCATTTTTACATATGCTGTAATTTTTGGTTGCACAGCAGAGGTTGTAAAAGAATAATAGGGAGAAAATAAAAAAATATTTACCACTAAATACTTACCCATTTTTCTGTTAGACTTTTAATGTATGAAATTGAGTGAATCTAATCTGAAGTTGATTTGGGTCTATATCACTTCAGCTTTACCACTGTCTGCAAAATTGTTATGGGTATACCATACTTTCCTTGCAGCAGAGTTTGGATCTGAATATCAGCCAGAATTTTCATATTTCTGTATAGCCTACCTGCCAGCTCTCCAAACTGTGGAAGGTAGAATTCTTTATAGTTTGGCTGTCAATTTTTGGTTTGATCTGTTTGCTACCCAATTATACTCTCCACTTTTTTGGCCTTTAGGTGATTTTTGTTCTCCTGCTACCTAGATGTCAGTCTTTGTAAAACATTTGTTGTGCACTTAGAGATGGCCTGGAGACTCTTAGAGGAATTAGTATCATTGTTCTCACCTCTTCCCCAGGCTTTCGAAGGCAACTAATACGGATAGTGAAGGCTTAGAGATTAAAGATGGATTTCTCAGCTCTCCTAAACAGTTCTTGCCTTGCTCTTGGTGATGGCATAGAATTAAATGGACTAATTTTTCTTAGTTCTCCTATTTTGACAACAACCATTAGCAGATTGTTGCCTTGCACTTGATGAAGGCCCCATCTACTTTTCGGAGTGCTTTCAGCTCTTCTGATCTATTCTCAGCCTTTAACTAACCCTCTGATGCAAACCTTGAAGTTCCACAGAAAGTTATCGTTGGATAGGTGCAAACTCATTCTGAGTTTGAGGTTCAGTAGGGTTCAAATCCATCATTAATGGCCACACCATGGGTTTTCCAAAATCACAGTGATCATACAGTTGAAATTTTAAGATTGGTTTTGTAACCACCTTGTGTGGCTGCTTAACTGAGAAAATTTGCATATTGCTAGGGACTCAAAACAAGAAAATAGAATTCTGCGGAAAACAAACCTCAAAAACAGCAACAACAGCAAAATAGCAAGAGTTAATAGAAAATAGTAGCTTGAATTAGTCAAGTAAGAGCATTTACTTTGATCTATGTCCATAATTTCATGATCTGAGAAGGATGTTTGTTTAGAACTTACCTATATTGAGTAGGTTTTGATTACTCCTTGGTCAACCATTTTAATATAAAATTGCTAATAAATATAGCATAATTTGTATGTCTATATTAATAAAAATATTTTCAAATTGAAGGGATTCCTCCTAAAGAAAATTAACTGAAAATTAGTCATTTTTCAACATTGGTATGTTTTCTTAATATTTTTATAAAACTGTGTCAACGTTTGGCAAGACTGAGATTAGGGCAGTTCACTTTTCACAGTAGTTTCCAAGCTTGTCTGTTCATTGGAATGACTTGGTGAGGTTTTTGAAAAGCACAAATTTGTTTAACCACCCCCCAAGCCCAGCCCCCCCCCCTTTTTTCAAATAGGCTAGATCCCCAACATGGGCTTGAACTACTGAGTTCAAGAGTCCCATGCTGTAGTGACTGAGCCAGCCAGGAACCCCAAGCTTTTTAAGTTATAATGCCATGAAATGGAGCAGAAGAGTTATCTTTATTAAAAAATCTCAATTCATTGTGACTGAGTAGGTGTTTGAGAAACACTGCACTAAGGTTGTTATTATTTAACATCAAGAGGTAGGAATCAGAAAAAGCAATTAGTTATACAAAAGGTAAATTCATCAATTCTCAGCTGTTTGGCCTGATGCATTCCTTACATCTAATTTGACTGTAGTAGTTGAGGTCATGGGATTTTATTCCAAATGTTTTGAACTTTGTGTCTTATTTTTCATATTCTCTTTATTGTATAATACTCAAGAAACCATGCAAAATATTTTAAGGTATTGTTTCCTTTCCTGCACAGTATCCCTGCAAGGAGAGTGGCAAGGTAGTTCTACATTTGTTTTAACAGGGCTACATGGTCAAAGATTGCCATTTTAGCACTGAGAAATTTCTCCTCCCTTTAATTAGGAAGAAAGTTCAGGGACTAAACATGCATTCCCAAATATGAAAAATAAATGTTAAGTTCTATGAAACTTTGGGGAAAGTAGCATCTAGGAATGCAATGAAAGTATCATGTTTGTTTTTTTTTTTTTTTCTCAGTAATAGAAGCCTGAACTGAGAACCAATTTAAGGGCAAGGTGAACTTTAAAATGATCTGTCATATTCTCCTTTCTTTAATAGGAACTAGAAACAGAGATAACTATGGCCAGGACAAAATACTGGAAACCTGACTTAAGTCACACTCACTAGTAGATGTATTTGGGGACATTGTTTAGATTGAATTATAATTATGGTACCTTACAAGATGGAAAGTGATACATGAGGACAGTATCCTGATTTTGATCACTTTTTAAAAAAGATTTTATGTATTTATTTCCAGAGAGAGAGTGAGAGTACAAGCATGGTGAGCAGTAGGCCGAGAGAGAAGCAGGCTCCCTGCTAAGCAAGAACTCCATCCCAGGACACTGGGATCATGACCTGAGCAAAAGGCAGACATTTAACTGACCAAGCCAACCAGGAATCCCAAGTTTGATCATTTTATCTTGCAAATGTCTATGAGTTCCAAACTCCAGACATTTGATTATCTAACCAATGTGTATCACATCTGACAAAAGGTTCTGCATGAGAGATGGTAGATATGTACCAACTTAACAATTACCTAATACAAATGTATAACTTACTAGCTTATTGTGGACTTTTTATGTAAAAAAATATGGTAAACACATAAATCTTAACTTATTATTATTATTTATTATTTACATTGTTTACATATTATTTATATACATAAATAATAAGTATTCTTGTAGGATAGAGGTAGAGGAAGCATTCACACAAACAGAGGAGAAGGCCAAGTACTCATGGAGACAGAGATTGGAGTCAAGTGGCCAAAAGACAAGTCATGCCAATAGTCACCAAAAGCCAGAAGATACAAGGAACAGATTTTCCTCAGCAGCCTCCAAAATGCATTGGGCCCTACAGACATGTTGATTTCAGACTTCTGGCTTGGAGAACTATGAGACATTCATTTCTGCATTTTAAGCCACTCAGTTTTTAATATTTTGTTACCGTAGCCAAAAGAAACATCCTGGAAATAGTCTGGAACAAAAGAATTTGTTCTGTTTGGTAGGCATACAAAAATGCAAGAAACTTCCAACAACATCCATAACTCATTTTTACACTCCCTTGACTTAAAGAGAATTCTTCCATAAGTATGACACTCGATCTGCCACTGAATTATATGATAAACAGAAGCTAGACTAAACCCATTCAATTTGCCTCACATGGCATTTAATTAAGGATACTATCTGCAAGACTCCCAGCAGCAGAATGAAGCCAGTGTCTGGTAAACATGGCCACCAAGGTATGAGACAAACCAGCTGAACAAAATCCATACATTATTAGTGTCTGCTTTGGAAAGACAGGTGGCTTTCTACTTACGTTTCTGCATTGACATTTCAATACAAATAAATGTCAAATAAATAATGAGTCAGTTATCTCTCCATAAATCTACCTTGAGTAAACAAGGGCAGCTTTGTTCTGAAGAGATCTCATCAGTCTTCTGAGGCCTCATAGTTAACTCTTGGTGTTTCTTTAATAATGTAAAGGTCTCTTAAGACTACCTTTAAGGGGTGCCTGGGTGGATCAATGGTTAAGCATCTGCCTTTGGCTCAGGTCATGATCCCAGGGTCCTGGGATCAAGCCCCTGCATCAGCCTCTCTGCTCGACAGAAGGCCTGCTTCTCCCTCTCCCTCTGCCACTTCCCCTGCTTATGTTCCCTCTCTCACTGTCTCTGTCAAATAAATAAATAAAATCTTTAAAAAAAAGAAAAGAAAAGACTACCTTTAATATGTAAACTTCCGGGGATGCCTGGGTGGCTTAGTAGGTTAAGCCTCTGCCTTTGGCTCAGGTCATGATCTCAGATTCCTGGAATGAACCCCACAAGGAGCTCTTTGCTCAGCAGGGAGCCTGCTTCCCCCCCACCCCTCTGCCTGACTCTCTGCTACTTGTGATCTCTGTCTATCAAATAAATAAATAAAAATACTTTTTAAAAAGATGTAAACGTCAGTGTGTGTGTGTGTAAAATACGTATAAATATTATACAAAATAGGATAAATATATAATAACACAATTATATAAAAATATATATTATAAAATGTATAATAATTTTTGTATATGGTATGAGGTAGGAATCCAACTTCATTCTTTTGCAGGTGGATATCCAGTTGCCCTAAAATTCTGTACAGTATTATACATGCACAATTTTGTGTAACCACCATCTTAAGAAACTTAACTTGTAATTTAACTTAACTAATCTTTTTTTTTTTTTAAAGATTTGTTTATTTAACAGACAGAGACACAAGTAGGCAGAGAGACAGGCAGAAAGAGAGGGGGAAGCAGACTCCCCGCCGAGCAGAAAGCCTGATGCGGGGTTCGATCCCAGGACCCTGGGATCACGACCCGAGCTGAAAGCAGAGGCTCAACCCACTGAGCCACCCAGGCACCCCTAACTTAACTAATCTTAATGTAAATGGCCATGTGTGACTATTGGCTACTCTATTAGACAGCCCAGACCTAGACAAATATCACTTCATTGAATTACATTTTTAAAAAATGAAAGAAAGGGGGGCGCCTGGGTGGCTCAGTGGACTCAGGTCATGATCTCAGGGTCCTGGGATCGAGCCCCACATTGGACTCTCTGCTCTCTGCCTAGCAGATAGCCTGCTTCCCCCTCTCTCTCTGCCTGCCTCTCTGCCTACTTGTGATTTCTCTCTGTCCAATAAATAAATAAACCTTTAAAAAAAAAAAAAGGAAAGAAAGAAAAAGAAAAGAAAAAACCAAAATTTTGCTCTGTAAAAAATATTCTTGAAGAACAAGAGGAATATATATATATTACTGTCCTGAAGATTTGAAGAAATTAATATGGGTTTCTGAAAATTGTTTACTTATTTGGACCAGAAGAAATTTTTTTAAAAAAATTTTATTTATTTATTTGACACAGAGAGAAAGAGACAACAGGAGAGGGGATACAAGCAGAAGGAGTGGGAGAGGGTGGAGGCTTCCTTCTGCACAAGGAGCCTGTTGTGGGGCTAGATCCCAAGCCCTGAGTTCATGACCTGAGCCAAAGGCAGACAGCAGATGCTAACTACTGAGCCACCTGGTAGCCCCTGGACAAGAAGAAAATTTAAAACAAAACAAACAAAACAAAAAACTTGTTATCCACAAAAAGGTGGATGTGACAGAGAACAGAAGTCAAACTATGGATTAAAGATATTACTGTTATGGAAGGGTAAAAACTGGAAAGAACCAATAATGAAAGATAAAATAATTTAAAATAATCTCTCTTGAGACTTAAAAAGTCATGAATATGTAGATCAAAAGAGCTCATTAAACTTTAGATCAAATTAATGAAAAGAGACACCAAGAAAAATTGTCTTACTCTTTCTATAAAAGGTTAATGAAAATAATTCTGCAGTCACTCAAATTGCCTACAAAAGAACAAAATCAAACTTTTGGTTTTCTATTTGCCATAAAATAGGAATGAGCTAATAATGTTTATAGACTTTTGAGAGATAAGAGTTTGGTGACCCCAAAATCCTCTAATAACATAATTGGTTTTGACATTTCAAGAAAAGGGTCAATATTCTCAAAAATCTCAAGGGCTCAAACAATCCTGGCCATGAATATTCCTCAAAAATAAGAATTTAAGCAAAATAAGAACACAAAAATATAAAATTATTATTGACTTTGAATATAAACTAAGCATTTAAAATAGTTAAATAAAATTGCATCTAAAAATACATTTATTTGGAGACATCAATTTTATGGGAATATGTTTAAATATAAATCATTTAAGATGAAGTGGATGTTAAGATATATAGTATGTATACAAAAACAAGAGTGGATAAAAATAAAAATATAGCAAATATTTCATTTTTTAATCCTATAGCTAAATAGGATAATAAATGTTAAAAACACTTTTGAGAATTTTAATGGGAGGGGTGGGAAGTATAGGCTGGCTGGGTGGTAGACGACTGAGGAGGGTATGTGCTGTGGTGAGTGCTGTGAATTTTGTAAGACTTTTGATTCACAGACCTGTACCCCTGAAACAAATAATACATTATATGTTAATTTAAAAAAAAGAAAATTTTAATGGGAATTATTTGTAAATAATTACTCTATAGACATTGATAACATTAAAATCACTGGCAAAACAAAAGATAAAATCAACACAGCAAAAGTTTTTAAAAATTGAGAAAGTAAAATAAGGAAGCTTGGAAATTAGAAAGAATTAGATCTAAGGGAAGTACAGGCAAGCATATCTATTATGATAATAAATAAAACTTTTCTTTTCTTCCCCTGTTATAAAACAAAAGAATCTTAAATATAAGCTTACACTTCTTATATGAACCAAACCTGAAATAAAATTTCTGAGAAATGTCAAAAATAAAAAAGGTATCATTTTACCAGATAAATTAAAATCAAATGTAAACAATTATCATTATTTTATGCAAAATAAAATACATATCAAAACACTAAATGAGGAGGAAGTTAATGATACACTCCCAAAAGATGCAGTGTACAAAGAAATTGGAATATTGATGAAGCATTGTGGTTTAAGTAGCAAGAACATTAAGTAAAATAAGTCAGTCAAAGACAGGTACCATATGGTTTCACTCATATGTGGAATTTAAGAAACAAAACAAACAAGCAAAGGGGGATGAGAGAGAGAGAGAGAGAAGCAAACCAAAGAACAGACTCTTAACTATAGACAACAAACTATTGTTTACCAGAAGGGAGGTGGGTGATAGGCATTAAGAAGAGCACTTGTATGAGCACCAGGTAATGTATGGAAGTGTTGGTCACTATATTCTACACCTGAAATTAATATTACACTGCATGTTAACAATCTGGAATTTGAATAAGAACTTAAAAGTAGCAAGAGCATTAAAAAGAGCATTAAAAAGGAAAGCAAATATTAATAAAAATATAAGGAGACAACACCAGAAACATAATTGTGCATTAATTTAATAGGACATTATTAGCTTTCTGACAACAGGTGGACAAAATAAGTGATGGCAGATGATTTCACATTATAGTTAATAAGGTTGCATAAAATTAATTTTTACCATAGTGAAAGCTAGTATTCTTGCAATAAGAAAGAAAAATAAATGAAAGGTATAATCATCAGAAAACAAGAATCAATATAATTAAATGCAATCACTAAGAAACAAGAGTCAAAATAATCAAAATTGTGTCTTCTATAGAGAATATAGATATTTACATAGGATGTCAAAAAACATTAGAATAATTTTGAAATGTAAACACTTATAAAAGTGACAGAAAAGAGCTGAATACACAAGCTTGAAAAAGCAAGAAATCCCATTGGCAATAGAATAATAGAAATTCCTCAAAGTAACCATAATGGGAAATGGGTGGGAACTGTATATAAAGAGAAAGAGAGAATCACATCCATTTACACAGGTTTAAAAGGATCCTTTTAAAAGTGAAATAAATTTTAAGGAGGGAAATTTACCTTAAATTTATTATATGATTAATAAAGCTTCCATTGACGTTCTAATTGATTTCTTTATAAGAGAACAGTTCTAGAATTAAATTTTTAAAAATATGTCGTCATGAATTTTGAAACAAAAGGGATGAGGAGCACCTCCACCTATTATTCCAGATAATACTATAGTATTGCCCATGCCATGATACCGTTGCACAAAGAAAATCAAAGGAGCAGAATAGGAGTTCTTGAAGAGAACGTTGAAATATATTCTAAAATACTAATGTTAAGCAAGGAATGAATTAGTACATAAAAGATTTTTGGAAAATCGGCTATAAGAAAATAACGAGGGGGTGTCTGGGTAGCTCAGTGGGTTAAAGCATCTGCCTTCAGCTCAGATCATGATCCCAAGATGCTGGGATTGATCCCCAAGTCAGGCTCTCTACTCCACGGGGGACCTGCTTTTCCCCCTTCTGCCCCTGCCTGCCTCTCTGCCTACTTGTGATCTCTGTCTGTCAAATAAATAAATAAAATCTTTAAAAAAAAAATAAAAGAAAGAAAGAAAAGAACCACACTTGACCCTTACCTTATATAAACATGAAAATAAAACCAAAAAACATTAAAATATTAATTATAAACCATCAGGTTATGAAAACAAGGAAAATTCAACAGTCTTAATATTAAAAACTATATAACATACCTAAATTTGTATAAAATGCACATTTATAAATAAATATGTAAAAATAGAAATTCTATTATCACAAATGAAAATCAGAAAATAACCAAGGTTTCTACATGTAGAAAATTGGAAATGGTTCATATAACCAATAAAACCACAAAAAATATGTCTCTCCTCTCCAGGGAGACTAAACTAAAACAGGAAAACATGATTATCCTAATGGGTCCACCTAACCGTATATGGCTTTAAAAGCAGCAGCAGAAGGCAGAAGAGTCAGAGAGATGGGACAGAAGAAGAGACAAGTGATGACACACAAGGGGTGTTCACAGACCGTAGAGGCAAAAGAAGGACTCAAACTGTCTTTGCTAACTTTGAATATGGACAAAAAGGCTCTAGCCAAAAATTTGGGTGGCCTTTAAAAGCTGAGAGCCAACAGCCAGCAAGTTTTCTGAGACTTCAGTACGACGACACAGAAATGAATTTTTCCAACAACCTGAATGAACTTAGAAATGTCCCAGAACCACCAGAGAGAAACAGAACCCTTCTAACACTCGGATTTCAGCCTTGTGAAACCAGGAACAGAGAACCAGCTGAGCCACTGCCTAGACTTCTGGCCTACAGGATTTTAAGACAATACATAGGCATTGTTTTGTACCTCTCAATTTTTGGTAATTTGCTATAGCAGCCGTAATGAACTAAAAGATAAGAAAAATTTTTTTCCTGATGATTTGACAGAGATTAAACAAACACAAAGTCATTGCTGGAAGACAGGCAGCTATGTATAATATGGACAAAATATAAATTATTTCAGATTTTTCTGAAAAACAACATGCTAACATGTGTACAGAGCTTTAAAGATGTCCATATTCTGTAACATGCTATGTCTGTCTTTAACAATCTACTGTAAGGAACTAATTAGAGCTAAGGACCAAAACTCAAATATAAGGGTATTATTCATAATAGCAAAACATTTGGAAATCACCTTTACTCCCAAATTAACAAATGATCATAACTCGTATGTCGGACTATCATTAAGGCAACAATATCATACTACCAGAAATGGATAAATGTATTGATATAACCAAATGTACCCAAAAAACAGTTCTAAATGAAAACATGTGCTTCAAAAATAAACAAAACCTCTCCTCTCTCTCTCCGTCTCTCCTGGCTAGAAAATACACACAAATGTGCGCACACACACATGCACACCAGGGCAATGAAATCATACCACATATTAAATGCTTATGTAAATTTTTAAAAATTCACTTATTTTAATTCCAGTGTAGTTAACATACAGTGTTATATTAGTTTCAGGTGTACAATATAGTGATTCAGTGGCTTCATATATTATTCAGTGCTCATCAAGATAAGTGTACTCTTAATCCCCGTCACATATTTCACCCAACACCCACCACCTCCCCTCTGGTAACCTTCTGTTCTCTCTTTATAGTTAAGGGTTTGTTTTTTAGTTTTTTTCTCTTCTTCTTTGTTCATTTGTTTTGTTTCTTAAATTCCACATATGAGTGAAATCATATTGTGTTTGGATTTCTCTGACTGGCTTATTTCTCTTAATATTGTATTCTTTAGCTCCACCCATGTTGTTTCGAATGGCGAGATTTCATCCTTTTTTATGGCTGAGTAATATTGGATCATGTGTCTATCTATTGATCCGGAGATAGATCGAATAGATGGACAAAGAAGATTCGGTATCAAAAGCTCTCAGTTTTTCCATGGAGGATGATGTTAGCTGTAGGTTTTTCAAAGATGGCCTTTATTATGTTGAGGTGTGTTTCCTCTAAACCTACTTTATACAAGGTTTTTTTTTTAATCATGATTAGCTGTTGCACTTCGTCAAATGTTTTTTCTGCATTTATTGAGATGATCATATAGTTTTTATTTTTTCTCTTATTGATGTGATGTATCATATTGATTGACTTATGAATATGAACCACTCTTTTATCACAGGAATAAATCCCACTTGATCATGGTTAATGATTCTTCTAATGTATTATTGGATTTAGTTTGCTAATATTTTATTGATGGTTTTTGCATCTATATTCATCAAAGATATTGGCCTGGAGTTCTCTTTTTTTTTTGTGGGGTCTTTATGTGGTTTCAATATCAGAGTAATGCTGGCCTCACAGAATGAATTTGGAGTTTTTCCTTCCTCTTTCATTTTTTGGAAAAGTTTGAGAAGAATAGATACTATTAACTCTTCTTTAAATGTTCTGTAAAATTTGCCTGTGAAGGCATCCGGTCCTGGACTTTTGTTTGTTGGGAATTTTTTGTTTACTGATTCAATTTATTTGCTCGTAATTGGTCTGTTCAAATTTTCTACTACTTCTCGCCTCAGTGTTTGTAGGTTATATGTTTCTAGGAATTTGTTCAATTCTTCTAGGTTGTCCAAGTTGTTGGCATATAATTTTTCATAATTTTCTCTTATAATTGTTTGTATTTCTATGGTATAAGTTGTTATTTCTCCTTTTTCATTCATGGTGTGTGTGTGTGTGTGTTCACCTAGATGTTTATCAGTTTTGTTGCTCTTTTCAAGGAGTTAGCTCCTGGTATCATTAATCTGTTCTGTTGTTTTTTGGTTTTTGTTTTAGTTTCTGTGTAATTTATTTCTGCTCTAATCTTTATTATTTCCTTTCTTCTCCTGGCTTGGGGTTTTGTTTGTTCTTTTTCTAGCTCTTTGAGGTGTAAGATTAGGCTGTTTGTTTGAGATTTTTCTTACTTCTTGAGGTAGGCCTGTATTGCTATAAACTTCTCTCTTAGAGCCAATTTTCTGTGTCCCAAAGATTTTGGACTGTTGTGTTTTCATCTTCATTTCTTTCTATGTAATTCTCCATGTCTTCTTTGAACATTTGGTTGAGCCATTCATTGTTTAGTGGCATGTTATTTAAGCTCCTTGTCTACGTGCTCTTTCCCAATTTTTTCTTGTGGTCGATTTCTAGTTTCATACCCCGTGGTCAGAAAAGATAGAGGGTATGACTTCGATCTTTTTAAGTTTGTTGAGACTTGTTTTGTGTCCTAATATATGATCTGTTCTGGAGAGTGTTCCATGTGCACTTGAAAAGAATGTGTATTGTGTTTTAGGATGGACTGTTCTGAATATATCTATTAAATCCATCTGGTCTAGTGTGTCATTCAAACCCACTCTTTCCTTGTTGATTTTCTCTTTGGATAATCTGTCCATTGACATATTTGGGATATTAAAGTCCTCTACTATTAAGGTATTATTTTTGATAAGTTCCTTCATGTTTGTTATTAACTGTTTTATGTATCTTGGTGTTCCCATGATGGATACATAGATATTTACAATTGTTATAGTAAGAATGATCGCCTTCCTGGATAGAGTGTTCTTGGTTGTAGATTTTTTTTCTTTCTGCACTTTGAATATATCATGCCACTCCCTTCTGGCCTTAAGTCTCTGCTGAAAAATACCTGATAGCCTTATGGGTCTTTCCTTGTATTATAACTATCTATTCTCTTGCTGCTTTTAATTTTTTTTTCTTATATCATTACCTCTTTGCCATCTTAGTTAATATATATCTTGGTGTGGACCTACTTGGGATGATTTTTTGCGGGTATCTCTGTGCCTCCTGGATCTGGATATGTTTCCTTCCCCAACTTAAGGAAGCTATTATTTCTTCAAAGAAATTTTCTGCCCCTTTTTTCTCTTCTTCTAGGAACCCTATTCTGTGAATGTTTTTTCCTTGATGGAGCCACTAAATTCCCTAAGTCTATCCTCATTTTGCATCATTTTTTTCCCTCTCACCTGCTCAGCTTGATTACTTTCTATTACTCTGTCTTCCAAATTGCTAATTTATTCCTCTGCTTCCTCTAGTCAGCTATTTATTCCATCTAGTGAATTTTTAATTTCATTTATTGTGTTCTTCATCTCTGATTGGTTCTTATTTATCTCACTGATGTCCTCCACTCTTTTCTCAAGTCTAGTGAGTACCTTTGTGACCATTATGATAAATTCTCTATCAGGCATTTTACTTATATTTGTTTCACGTAGGTCTCTTGCTATAGTTTTTTGTCTTGTTCTTTCATTTAGGATGTATTTCTCTGTCTCTGCATTTGTCTTAGTATCTGTGTCTGTTTCTATGCATTAGGAAAGTCAGCTACCTCTCATGCTCTTGAAGTAAGAGACTTGTGAAGAATAGGTCCTGTAATGTCCTGTAGCACAGCATCCCCTGGTCACCAGAACCTGGTGCATTGGGGGCTGTCTTCCTATGTGTGTTGTGTGTCCCTTGCTGTTGTATCCTGGCTGCCTTTTCCTCCAGTTGTCTGTACAAGCTCTCTTTTCCTGTTGTGGGCAGTGTTTGGTCCCCAGCTGAGATAGGTCATGCAGCTAGGTCATGTCAGGTCTGCTTACAAAATGAGACCTGCAGGTACTATACCGCTGGGACTAGCCCAGCCTATGTTGATCCATAAAGCACACATAGGCAATGAGTGCAATTTTAACAAGGTGCATTTCAGGCTTTCACAGGGCCCACTTCCACGACTACCACTAGGACCAAGGTCCTATGAAATGCGTGGGTCAGGAGACATGGTGTTGGCATGGTTTGTGCTAGTCTTAGGGGATCTCGAGGACTAAGGCAAATGTGACTGGGAATGTGGATCCACCAAAGTGCTGGATGGTTGTGCTTGATATAAGTAAGTTAAGTACTTAATGTTGGCTCACACTGATTCCAGAAGGTGGCCATGTATTAATACTTGGGAGTGGGAGAGAGAAATGGTACCTGCCAACTTCTTTGTTCCTAGAGAAGTCCCTCCAGTGAAACCTGCCCCTTGGGATTTTCCAAACTGATGTTGGTATACTGTAATCCCCAGGAGCTGTTTGTGGCATTTTCTTTTTAAGGACCAGAACTCAGCTTCCTGTTGCCCTCTAGGCTCTCCCAGATTTGAGCCCACTGATTTTGTTTTTAAATTCCTGGCTTTATGAATGGCCTAGCTTCCAGAAGGAAATGTAGATACAATAAAATGTCCTTATACCCTGCCTCCAGTTGAAAGGAGCTGAGTGTAATGTTCCTCCAGGAAGTTCCCAACTATCTTCATTTTATGTTAATGCCTTGCTAGAGGGAAAACAACCTTAACTTGACAATGGCAAGGCCTCTGGTATCCTGCCAGTCTTCTTTAACATAAGAAAGTTCTTTCTCAAAACCTCCCATTTTCCTTACCTCCCCCAAAGCCTTAGTATATAATCAGCCACTGCCCACAACCCTGGTGCAGCAGCTCTTTCTGCCCATGGGTTCTGTCCCTGTGCTTTAATAAACCACCTTTTGGCACAATGAATGAATGAATGAATAAATAAATAAATATTTTTTTTTAAATCTTGGCTTTAACTCCTGCCAGTTGTAAGGTTTCTGCTTTGAAAGTCAGTTGTTATGAGGATTCATCTTCCCTGGATGGGCTCCTCAGTGTTAATAGTCTGCTTCTTTCCCTTTTCTGTGACTCTGACTCCCTCCCCATGCAGACAGCCAAGGTGTGTGTGTGTGTGTGTGTGTGTGTGTGTGTGTGTGTGTTTAATTAACATATAATACATTATTTGTTTCAGGAGTATGGGTCTGTGATTCATCAGTCATACACAATTTAGAGCACTCCCCATAGCACATACCCTCCCCATGTCCATCACCCAGCCACTCCATCCCCCAGCCACTCCATCCCTTCCACCCCCTCCCCCTCCAGCAACCCTCAGTTTGCTTCCTGTGATTAAGAGTGTCTTATGGTTTCTCTCCCTCTCTGGTTTCATATTGTTTCATTTTTCCCTCCCTTCCTCTATGAACCTCTGTCTTGTTTCTCAAATTCCTCATTTCAATGAGATCATATGGTAATTGTCTTTCTCTGACTGGCATATTTCGCTTAGCATAATACCCTCTAGTTCTAACTATGTCATTGCAAATGGCAAGATTTGGGGGGTTTTGATGGCTGCATAATGTTCCATTGTGTTTATATACCACAACTTCTTTATCCATTCATCTGTTGGTGGACATCTAGGCTCTTTCCATAGTCAGCCAAGGTCTGTTTAACTGCCCACTGTGTCTCTGCCGGTCCTACTCTCTTCAGTGTGGTCTCTTCTTTACCTTTAGTTGTGAAGTTTGTTCTGCCAGTTTTCTGGTCATTTTCTGGGTTATTTACACTGATGTGACTGTTATCTAGTTGTATCTGTGGGATGAGGTCAGCTTAGTGTCCTCTTATCCTACCATCTTCTTAGCCTATACTTATGTAATTTTTTTTTAATACTTATGTAATTTTTTTAAAAAAGGAAAATGAAGTAGTAGAATGTCAGAATTAACATCAAACCTATCTGTCACATCAGTAATGGTAAATGGGTTTAAGGTGCTTATGGGAAGAAAATATTTTTTAGTTCTGTCACTAAATAAGACACCATTCTCTTTAGAAGAGACAAGTCTAAACTAAAGTAATTCATAAAGCTTAAAAATAAAAAGGTATACTCCAAACCCATGAATATACATGACTAAGAGTGAACACTAAGATAAACTGTGGACATTAGATGATTATGATGTGTTAATATAAGTTCATACTTGGTAAAAAAAAAAAAGAATATATCATTCTAGTGTATGATGTTGATAATTAGGGAGGTTTTACATGTTGGGGTCAGGATGTTATTTGGGAGATCTCTGTATGTTCTTTTTAATTTTGTTGTAAACCTAAAACTCCTCTAAAAATAGTTTTTAAAAATAATGAAAAAGAGTATACAGAAATAGAGTAACCAATATAAACCAAAACAGAGCAGTTTCCAATATAAATATTGATGTTCAGGCTAGAAAGTACTGAATAAGAAGAGCATTCTGAAATATTTCTATTCACCATGGAGTGCCATAGTTGCAACATTCAGAAAGCAGAAATTGTAAGAGATAAAAGGAGAAATCTATAAGAAAACATAGTAGGAGACTTAATGCATCTTTATCAATGTAGTAAAATATCAAGGGAGCAGAAATAAATAATGCTACAGAAGGCATAGAACAGATACAGACAACTAAGCACATGCGCATTGTTCCCTGAAATGGAGAATGTAATTTCTTCTTAAAGTTCCTGGGGAACAATCACAAAGAAAATAAAAAGATAGATTAGAGGCCCAAAGTCAATAAAGGTTTTACAAAAGATTGCAATGCAATAAAACTAGAAATTAATGACAAAATAAAAACACAAAAGCTCTTCTATTGAGAGACTTTTAAAAAACTCATTCATGTAATTTGTTGGTAAGAGAAGAGTAGAAATAAGGACTTTAGAGTGATTGAGCATAATGATGAAAATACTGTATAAGTGAACAAGTGGAGTATAGTTAAAATTATGTTCAGAGAAAATTTTATAAGTAATTAAATAAATAAAAAGAGAGTGAGCACAAAGGAACATTAAACACAAGCCCCCCCAAAAGAATAAAATAGAAGAAAAAATATGAGGGAAATAATGACTATTAATAGACCCACAAATTAATCATTAAACAAATTAATCACATCTGAGAAAAAATGAGTTAAAAGTCCTGCATTCTTATATATAGTTGTTTGGCAAGTCATTTTACTCCTTTTATTGTCTATTTTTGTTTGAAACTTCCTGCAAAGTAAAACTTTATTCACTGGAAACACTCCCCTCAGTTTCCCTTGTCATAATGCCAACGTGCAGTTCTGCATTCCGATCAGCCTTTCCCACGGAGGTAGTGAGTGGTTAAGGAGTGTGATTTGAAAGGTGCCAATGTGGCTTCTGACCCCGAACTTCTCTTTTATGGGCTGAATTCTACTTTTAGTAATTTATTCCACTGGGTGACAGCAGGGCATACTTGAGAGATCATGAGGAAGGAGGGTAAGGCATTAAAATGAAGAATCGGGAAATGAAAGAGAGCTCCAGTTGCTTGACAAAACCTTCTTTCCAAAGCTGCTAATTGATAGGCCCACATACATCTGTTAAGAAATAATTGGCTCGCATATCCATTCTGAAGCGACTAGATAGAAAACTAGTCCTGAATTCCCAATACTTATCACCTTCAATCTAGTTAGTCAAATCACTAAATCTCATCTGTTTAGAATTTTAGGAAAATAGATGCTGCATTTACCTATAATTAAATGTTTTGGTGTTATCTCTTGCCAGAACAGACCTGGCAGCACTCTGGAAGGAGCCATTTGAATATTAAATCTTCTAACTTCCCCGGAAGGTAGCCTTGATTTGTTTTTTTAATCATAAATTTTTTTTCTCACATTTTTACTGAACAGTAAAACAGCTAAAGCATGCCTCAGAAAATATTCATGTATGGGAGGATGTTTAGAGAGGAACAGAAATCTTAGCTTATGATATAATTTTTCTTGAAGGATTAATTAGAGGTCTCCTAAACTGAAGCTATTATTGATTTTAAAATAATCTTATTTGTAAACAAGAAAATGCAGTTTTGGTCCCACTATTCTAGCCATTTCTAAGAGATTGGAAGATAAAATCCTCCATCATGAAAATATTTATGTGTTTATAAAATCCCCCATCTAGGCTGATAATTTAATAGATTATCTGAAATATGTTTTTGTATTCATACTTAATAAAAAGAAACTGGGATTTGTTTCTGTTTTCAATGCAACCCAAGTGAATATTACATAGAGTAAAATAATATATATCAATTACCTTCAGGTTGTGTAACAATTCTAATCATCAAAATGGCTGAGTTATAAAGAATACTGAATTGTTCAAATGATTTTTTTAAAACTACTACAATATGGGGATATTTCAATTTAATCTGCTTATTTTGATTACTGTTTCAAAAAATCAACCTGCATAGAAGCAATTCAATTAGGGATATAAAACTAAAAATGATTCTCTATGTTAATTATATCATAGAAATGAAGAAGTAAGACTTTTTGTAAACTTGACTACTCTTTGGTCAAGAATAATGATCTAGGGACGCCTGGGTGGCTCAGTTGGTTAAGCAGCTGCCTTCGGCTCAGGTCATGATCCCAGCATCCTGGGATCGAGTCCCACATCGGGCTCCTTGCTTGGCAGGGAGCCTGCTTCTCCCTCTGCCTCTGCCTGCCACTCTGTCTGCCTGTGCTTGCTCTCGCTTCTCTCTCTATGACAAATAAATAAAATAAAAAAAAATCTAATAAAAAAAAATAATGATCTAAAGGAATAGACTAGGAGAATAAAAATTTATTGTAAAATTTTACTTCCAATTTCCATTACTGAAATGAGACATACTATATAATATAAATAAAAACAAGAAAAATATCTCATGAAAGGTCTAATGTTTATTCTCTCCCATTTAATATTATTCTCATTCCTTCCCTTAAAAAATTTGGATTATCCTCAAAAGAAACAATGCATCCTTTTTATATTCTATGTCTCTACTTTGTTTGTTGCATTGCTTTGGGATACTTCAACCAAGATTAATTCTTTACAACATAAAATTTGTCAAGGTAAGTAGCTTATAATGAGCCTTCTAACCTCCGTACATTTATGATACATTATTCCTTCATTAATGCCAAAATGACCGAAAAGGAGAAAAACTGTGTCATTTATTTCAGTCATAATTATCCAATTGGTACCACTTTTAGTCAATCTGCATATGCCTTTAGTTGTTTTAGTTTATGGGCCATCAAATATCTATCAATTTTTATACATTAATATACCATAATATCATGATATACCAGAATATCAAAGTTGCTTAGAATGGGGATCTACTTATATGGTACAACTTGAGCTTGGCAGATGGTGTTCTAAGTAATAATAATGATAACAATAAACACCTCTGCAGCATAAACTCTCACTCTTTAAGCTTTCACTCATTTGTATTAAATATTACTCTTCCCAGACACACTCTTCTTCAATGCACATACTGTGGAGAGTCTAGCTTCCAGAGTGTAGATTTAAAGAATCTTTAAGGACTCTCATTTGAATTTGAATAAGTTACTTATAACTGAGAAATGGCAAGTGGAGATTACAGGTATGATATGTATAAGTATCAAATGAATATAGTTTTGTTTTCACAAAAAGGTAAATGCTTATTTTTAGGGTGAACTATTTTTCCACTTAATTTTTTAGTGCCCCAGACACTAAATAAAGGTGGGGGTGGGGTGGGTGGGGGGAATTCAGGGAAAGAACTTAAGGAAGGAAATGAGGCAAAGTCAGAAGGAAGAATGCAAAGAAATATATCTTGGGAGAAGCAAGTAAGCAAAGTGAAAATTTCACCTAATTCCCAATCTTACTGGAGTCAGCCTTGTGTGGAGTTATATCAAATAATAAGAGAAACATGTTGGTCAGAACCTGAATTGTGTTGATTAAACCAATGAAAATTAGTCATCGCCATCCTTTTTGCTCATGACTGTCATTATGGTCAAATGAGAGTGTGTCTACAAAGCATGAGCGATTCTAAGAAAATAACCACATTTTACCTATTAGTAGGGAGGATGGTGAGGATGAGGCTGATGGAGCCTGATGTGTAGAGCTCCAGGAACATAGCCGCCATTTGCTAATTTAGGCACATTTCATCTGCTGAGAGTGGTAAGCAGTGCAGGTTAAATGATACCTCAAATTTGGACTCATGTAATTAGATTGCTGGGATCTGAAGCTGAGGTGTAAAGCTATTTTACACATGACCAGCTAACATGAGAAAACAGAACAATTCAATAGGAATGATGTGATGATCTTAAAGAATTTGTTCTTGACTCAGACAACCCTACAAACTAGTGGAGTTATTGTTTATTCATTCACCCCCAATGGCCTTTGAGTGGCTATTTGACTTCCTTATTCCAGAGGTTCCTCTTCTTTCCGGGCCCTTAGAAACTACTGGAATTAGTCATATTTATATCCCAGCTTTTTCTGAGTTCAGAGGAGAATGTTAGCTATAATCCAGTGGATCAGGGTTCTTTAAAATTAAAATGAACTCCATGACAGAAAGGAAAGGACAGATGAGAAAGATCAAGGTAGAAAGTGGCTGTCCCTTAGGGACAACAGTCTTAAAATGGCAATGACACGTAAATGGTGAACATAAAATGATTGTAATATAACTAAATTATTAAAATGAATTTATCTCTCTACGAAGGAAAAGGCTGGCATTGCATTAAAATAAATGAGGAAATAACTTTGGACATTTTTTCCACTTAAATTCAGGGCATGGCATTTAAGAACTGACACTATTTCAGGATGTTTACTATTCCAATATATTTTTATTAATAATTCTGCAGGCACACTTTCTTTATTGAAAAATTATATATATTTTGACCAAGGATATGTTATTTTAAGTGGAGAGGTAAAGTGCTTTTGAAATTTCAGGTTTTTTTTTTTTCTGAAATGAAAATATTTGTGTTCAAAATCTACAAGAAAGATTCATAATTTATAGGCCCTCCAAGAACCACTGTTTAAAAATGAGGGTTATATACCCCCAAATTTAAAACAATTGTTATGGATGATTACAAATATGTTTTCTGTGCATGTGGAATAACATGTTAAGAGAGAAATTTCTCTTCCTTTTTAGATGAAATGATTCCTCCTACCATGTCTTCCTATGTACCAGACTTTAAGCCCTGTACCTATCTTCAGTGAAGATTTTGGCATCACATGGCTAACTTCTCATCTTTTAAGGTATTTGGAACTACAGCATTCAACATTAAAATGAGGTTTTACCTGTAACATCTCAGAGAGGCTCTGCTTTTTTTAGTTTGTTTTAATATTGCATCCACACATAGAGGCTAATTTCTGAGGTTCTTTTTTGGGTCACCTTGTGGAGCAGCGTACACTCCCAGGCGGGCAGTGGTGGTCTCAGGTAATCTTTTGCCATGTAGCATGGCTGGGTCAGTTGTGGAATCATGATTCAGTTCATCTAATGAGCATCTGGGTATTTGATCTGCATGTATGACACAGAAGCAACATTCCTGGGTTGCCGTGGTTTATAGTCTCTGTAAATGAAAAACGAGAAATTACAATTATAGAGAGTGGATTGTTATAAGCACCACTGTTAGTCTAAAGTGCACAGTCTTCCAACTTTTGTCTTTATGTCCACATTGCATTTTTGCTCTTTTATGGCAAATACTGTTTCCTTAACTCATGGAGGTCCTGTTGATACTCAGCTGTTTTCTTTCTTTTTTTTTTTTTTTTTTAAGATTTTATTTACTTATTTGACAGAGAAAGATCACAAGTAGGCAGAGAGGCAGGCAGAGAGAGAGAGAGGAGGAAGCAGACTCCCTGCTGAGCAGAGAGCCCGATGCGGGCCTCGATCCCAGGACCCTGAGATCATGACCTGAGCCGAAGGCAGCGGCTTAACCCACTGAGCCACCCAGGCGCCCTACTCAGCTGTTTTCATTTATTTAATTCAGCTTCTTACTTAAAATGAAAATGTATACTATCTGACTAAAGTCATTTCATAGTAAGACTGTTTTTCATTTAAGGCCTTTCTCTTCCTATTTCAGTTAAAGAGACTAGAAATTAAATAAAAAAATTGTTTGAGTCTTTTGGCTAAAAAATAATGAGTAAATTATTCATTTTTAATTAGCATAAATAATATTTATAAGTGAGTGTTTTAGAGGAACCTGAAAATAGTTATCATGTATTCCTGCAAGTATTATTTAATATACTTATAAAAATATATGTCTTGGTAAACTTGAGCTGTGGTCTTTTTCAATTACAAATACCGGGAAAATAAAGGTGAAATTTATTCCTTTTTATACCATTAATATGGTATTAAATTTGAACAACTAAATGCACAGGGGAAAAAAAAAAACATATAATAATGTCTTGCATGTTTGATATGGTCAGATATATTTTAAGAAAATAACATCAAGGATCACAAATTGTTGGTTGAGCTCATGATTTTGACTATATAAGACTTAAAATCAAATGAATCACAGAAGAGGGAGAGAAAATTGAATATAGTGAATATCTGTTTTCACATATCTAAATGGGTATAATGTGAGGGAGATATTATTTATTTCATAGGATGAAGAACTTGATTATACTTAGGTATTGCTTATAAGATGATAAAAGGAGATGGATATAAAATGATAAAATGGAGATATTGGGACTCCAGTCCAGAACTACTGAATAAGAAGCATTAAGAGTGGCCCTTGAGAATCTGTATTTTTTTTTTAAAGATTTTATTTATTTATTTGACAGGCAGAGATTACAAGCAGGCAGAGAGGCAGGCAGAGAGAGAGAGGAGGAAGCCGACTCCCTGCTGAGCAGAGAGCCTGATGCGGGACTCGATCCCAGGACCCTGAGATCATGACCTGAGCCGAAGGCAGAGGCTTTAACCCACTGAGCCACCCAGGTGCCCCGAGAATCTGTATTTTTAAAAAATTTTTTGGTTGTAATTAGACAGCCAAGACTGGGAACCCCAGTTTATGTGATTGATGATAATGTCAAAATTAATCAGTGGACTGTCACCTGCCTGGGAGTAAAAACAGGAATTGCATTAATTTCTAGCCTCTTTGTCCTATATACCGTCCATCACACATTAGTTATTGAAATCTTTGTTAGATGAGTGAATGGAGATTGTGGGAGGCATGTTTCATTCAAGTGCAGTGAAATCAGTTAGAATTGACTTTCCGTGACTGCAGCTGTCAAAGCAAAGGCCAGATGATGACTTATTGGGTCTGCTGATATCAGAAAAGTACGAGGACTGGCATACAATAAACACCCAATTAATGCTTCACAAATTAAGGCATAAACTAAATATGGGTATCCTGTTTCATGAATTTCTTAATCAAATTACATTAACTGTGAAGCAGATCAATGGTGGAAATATAATCAGATTAATAAGAACAAATGAGCTTAGTAAAAACTCATTTTATAGAACATAGAAGATATAAGTAAATGACTAGCCTTTCTCAAAAAAGAACAAATCTTCAGTTTTAGTGATTCATAAGCTTCTTTCAGATCCCAAAGTTCAAAGGCCAAATTCACTCTGATGATTCTTCAGCAACGTTCCTGGGAAAAATAATCATTCACTACAGTGTACCATCAAAACATCTTGTATTTACTCTTCTTATGTCATTTTTTATTTATTTGAGAACGTATCTGTTAGCATGTTGTAAAACCGACCTTCCTTGAGCACAAGGACACTGCTATTGTTTTGTCCTCCTCCGACCCCCTCCCAGAGCTGAACATAGGTCTGTTTGACTTGATTGTTGTTGACTGTTGTTCACTGTTTAATAGAGACATGTGCTTCATTTCACTGCACCAGAGCTGTGTTGTTAATTGTAACAGGGCATGGAGCATTTTCAGTAATAGCAATTTTCTTGACTGTCAGTTAGTGCTAAGCTTCTGTTATCATATATTCAGGCACGAAAATTGTATGCTGATTTAAAGACAAAGATCCAAGTATGAATATTTTATGTCTGATTCTTTACCTCATTACAGCACATGGATCTTATTACTTTTTCTTCTCCTTTCGGCAGAAAGGAGTATCAAATCTTCTCTTCTTACATGGAAGAAAAACGTTAAGTTTGGCTCATTTTAGGACATAGCTGAAGATTAACCCAAATAACCAGGAACTGCAACATTCACATAAAAAACTGACCCTTGAGGCTTTGAAGAATCCAGCTGCTTGTTCAGTTTTCATTGTTTCTGTTCCTTGGGATTTTCTTGAAGAAAAAGGATATTTGAACAGAAACTGCTGCCATCTTGTACAACGTTATATGGTCTTCAAATTTTTTATGGATTTTATCTGTTCTTTTGGGTAACAGGGTTGGGTCAAGTTACACAATATGCATTTTAACAGTGACTGTTTTATGTAGTTCCAGGAATGATTGATTTGTACATTTTTTTCAAGTGTAAGGCCCACTTCATTTCACACAATCTATTTTCACCATCGTCGGGTAATATTCTAATGGAAAATTGAGCCTTTTTTTAAATTTTTCAGCTTCATTCTCTCCTCTTATTCCCTTTCTTTATAGGATTGGTGAAAAATTTTGGCAAATCCCTTCAAAGACAGGTTATCATTGTTTAACTTTTAAGGTACCCAGGGCTCTAGAATGAATCTATGGTTGGGGAAAACTTTCCAGTTGGGGGTATGGATGGCACACAAAGTGATTGCATGGTTTTTAATGTAAAAGAAATAGTACAGGTGGTGGCTAGAGCTGGTTAAAGCAGCAAGCTCTCTTGAATCATATCTTTTTCATATCTTAGCCAACTATTCACAGTATGCCTCTTGAATGTAGGTTCGGTAAATGGTTGGGTATAGGATGACACAATTTTAGGGTGTTTCTGTTATTTGTTTCCTGGATTTTCTCACACTCCAGTGGCTGTGATTTGCCATAATATCTTTCGGGGTTAACGCTGAAAAAAAATTGGAATCTCACCCCCATGTGATTCCCTTCATCAAGTTTTAGGGTCGCCTCTAGAATCTGCCTGTTCTGCTGCTGTGGACTCTAGGGCCTTCAAGTAATCATTTATTATATTTTACCCAGATTTTTTAGTTTTTATCTGCAGGAAAATTGGTCTCTTGGGAGCTTATTGAGCCATTCTGGAAGAATGCATCTTTGAAATGCTGTTCATTAAATTTTAAGTTAAAATGGCAGTTTATCAATCCTTCGTTTTACTCTGTTATTGCTTTCAAAAGAACTTTTCAGCCTACTTTGTATAATTAACTCAGCACACCATTTTACAGCATGAGTTATAAACTGAATAATTTAGATAAACACAGAGTAAATCAGTTGGCCAGGTCAAAACTCAGGGAGATGGTTGGGGGAAGATCCTCAAGTCTGAAATAATTTGGAGTAATCTGCTAGGGTGTAAGACAATTGACAACTGAGGATGATGGAAATTATTAGAGTTTGTGGAGTCATGGAATCCTGGTATTGAACAGGACCTTAGAATCATCTTATACCTAAAGTTTTACATCTTAAACTAAAATCCTTTCAGTGGAATTTCCTTACAAGATAATTACTATTGACTATGAAACCATGAGAGACAATAGACCCCAAGAAACAAACTGAAGGGTTTCAGAGGGGAGGAGAGGGAGGGGGTAACAGGCTGCTGAGTATTGAGGAAGGCACGTGCTGTGTTGAGCAATGGGTATTAACACTTAACTAATGAATCATTGAACACTACATCAAGAACTAATTATGTACTATACAGTGGTTAACTGAATATAATTTTTTTTAAAAAGTGAACTGAGAAGAATGTTGGGTTTTGCAATAAAGTAAAAGGAAACAGTTGCCTAACAATGGTGAAATATCATACAAGTTTTCTCACATAAGATAATCTGCAGAATTTGTATTTAATTTTTAAACTTCAAATTTCTAGGCTAGCCTTACCATTATATATATTATATATTATATATATTATATTATATTTATATAATATATAATTTATATATTATATTATATTATATATATATTTTTCCTTTTTCAGTATCTCCCCATCTTGCTCAGAGTAAAGCCAAAGTCCCTATAAGCCTCAACAAGATTCCACATAACCCACTCTCTTCCCTTAGCCTGTTCATCTCTCTCACCTTATCACTAATGATATTTGCCTTGCTCAGTCAGTTGTCAGCTTACTTGCTGTATCCATTGTATATTTTTTTACTGAATGATGGTCATACTTACAAATAAAAAAATCAGGGCATTTCTGGGTCAATAAAGTCATATCTCAGAAACTAGCATTATCCCTCTTTTTTGGAAGGGCAAACTAAGTGGAGTCAATTACAACAGTTTTCCAATAACAAAATAAGAAAAGGAACTTTGGATCACTTTGGTTCATTTTGTAATGCCATACAAAGTCAAGCCCAAAGAATTTCCCAAACATAAAAACAACTTTTAAAAATGTATTGAGCTAATGTGAAAAGAAAATTGGGTGACCATTTTCTGACCATGTATCAAAGTTATAATGTTATAGAAAGCATAAGAATCCTTATTCTGGGGCTGTAGATACCAACATAAAAGAACATTTGAAATGAACCTTGAAACTTTCAAGCCTTTGCCCAAAACTAATTAATTCTTATCTGAAAGAATTATAAACACTACATCGGCACAATAATCATTAAAATATTAAATGCAAATTAACATGTATGAAATACTTTTTGTTTTTCAAATATCCTTAGTATTTATGTAGTGTGTTACCGTCAAGAACAAATAGACAGGGACGCCTGGGTGGCTCAGTGGGTTAAGCCTCTGCCTTTGGCTCAGGTCATGGTCTCAGGGTCCTGGGATAGAGCCCAGCATGGGACTCTCTCCTCAGCAGGGAGCCTGATTCCCCTTCTCTCTCTCTGCCTGCCTCTCTGCCTATGTGTGATCTCTCTCTCTGTCAAATAAATAAATAAAATCTTAAAAAAAAAAAAAGAACAAATAGACATAGTAAATAATTCTTATAGGGAATTGCACAGTATATAAGGAGAAGAACTGACTCTAATCAGAGATTCATAATCTAATTTTCTAAAAAGAAATTTAATGTTGCATCCATACATTCCCTTAGGACCAGCAAGGCACTGGTATTTTATATCAGTAAGAACTTAGAAAATGATCTGCCTTCTTAGTGCATAATTTTAAACAAAATACCGTTGCACCTCACCACCCCCACCACCAGCACCAAACTCTGTGAAGAAAAATAAGTAGCATAAATGTCGTTAATCTCAAAATAAACCTTTCTTTCTGTACTATTATTCAAAAGAAACCTTTCTTTCTATACTGCTGTAGGATGAATATGGAATACCCTCTATTTTTTAAATGCCAATGTAGGGAATCATGGCTTTGCATCCTTTCCGTTTTACCTAGATGTCATTCTTGTATATTTAGTCTTATTGTGAGTCTAAGCTGTAGAGTAAACTCAGTGGCAGAAAGTTCAATGAAAGTCCTCTTAAGCACTGTCTTTCATGAAAGTAGACATAAGAACCATATCCCTTTAGTATTTTCCAGAGCTAGTTTCTTCACTTCAAGTGAACCAGTGTTTTGGTCCCTTCTAATGTGTAAGAAGTCACTCATTATCCACTTTCATCTTTCTCTTCAATCTCTCCCTCTCAACTTTTTCCTTTTAGTTTATAAATATGCCCTAGTGCTACCCCTCCATAATCAGCCATATATATATATATATATATATATATATATATATATATATATATATATAATTTTTTTTTCAAGTCTTCTCTCCCCTATCCTGACACAATACTTGTCTCTCCTTTCAAAGAGAACCAGGCCACTCAAAAATACAAGGTACAGTTTGGAACTCTTCTTCACTTTCCTGTATTCCTCAACACTTTACAGTTGGGATTCTGCCTACTTCACACTCTTATGGAAATTACTCTTGCCAAGGTTCCCAGTTAGTGCCCATGATGTCCACTGTTCCTTCCTACTGGGAACTTTCATCCTCCCTAGGCTTCAGGTCCATTTTTTTCTTTTTTCATTTTCTTCTTCCTCCTGCCTCTCCTGAGTGTTTTTCCTCACTCCTTTCTGTAAACTCTTCCTTCACTACTTCTTGCATATAAGCTACTGTTTTCTTAGATTCTGTCTCTGAATCTTCCTTATCATACTTTTACTCTATCAAGACAGGGTAAGTTAGTTACAACTGACAACCACTATGATCTCAGTGGCTTAAGACAATCAGCATTGATTTCTTATACATACTATATGTTCATCTCAGTTCAGCCGAAGATCTTCATCATGTCATCTTCATTTAGATGCACAAGTTAACAGATTCTCCATCACTTAGCATAATCCTGGTCACAGTTGTAGGGGGAAGAGAGCATGGAAAAGCATGCACCAACTTGAAAGTTTCTGCCCCCAAAAGGCTTAAATTCTTGCCTTTCAATCTTGTTGGACAAAGTAAGTAATACAGTCAAACTGAACTTCAAAGGGAACAGGCCAGTATAATCCTGTAATGTGCACAAACTAAACCAGAATATCAGAAAATAGCAATAGTGACCATTACAGTTTCTGGATGACTTTATCAAACAAATGTGGTTTAAATTACAACATAAATGCTCATGACTTGCAAAGCTATATCTTGGGCTCATATCTCTTAGTTTTTGTACCCATATATACAATTTCCTACTTCACTTGGATATCTAAACCTTGAAGTCAACCCTCCCCAAATGAGGTCAACACTAAGCCTTCTCATCTTGGTCACCCTCTAAGAATGCAAGTTAGCCATTTGGGGGATATTCTTGATGTGTTCCCTTCCTTAATGCATGTATCAGTGGTAACCTACTCAAGTTCAGTCAATGGTCTCAATACTGTTACCTTTCTTTCTGTTCACATTATTGTTTCCTTAATGTAATGTCTCCGTATTTATTGCTTGGATTGCTGCAACTGACTCTTGTGGTCATTTTGCTGCTCAGCTTAATCTCTTTCAAACTTTCCTCATCACTGCTGTCATATTATCTATCCGCATCACAAATTTGATCACTATTACTTTAAAATCATGTATTGCTGGGTACTTGTTGACTCAAGTAATATCCAAACTTCATACATCATACCAGACCTTTCATCTCTCCCCACTTTCCCCAGCTCATCACCTTCCATGATCTAATAGTGATGATCCAGCTCACTCAAAGGGAAAAGAGAAGTGAAAGTAAAAGATACCCTCAGAAGAAAAAAGAAAGAAAGAAAGAAAGAAAACTTCTAAGTTGGGTATAGAACCTGGGATAGCCTATAGTCCCCAGGAGGAAGTTTCTCTGTATTCACTGTCTAGAAAGTGAGCAGAAAGTCAGCAGTGTGGTGGAACAACCCTCAGCCAGATACAGATGTGTACCCCCACAGTTGACTGCCTGTGACTTTATCCTTCCAAGACAAGTGTTCCAGGCTCACTGTGTATTTAGAGGATGCCCAGAGCTCAACTAGACTGGGATACCACATTATTCTTGCTCTCTAGCTGCCAGATTCCCAAGCTGCCACATCAAAGAAGTCTTCACAACATGCTGCCAAGGCAGTTTTAGCACTTGAATCGTGTCTAACTTGCCTGGCATGGTGAATATAATGTTGCCTCTTTAGCCAACATAATACAAGTCAAAGTTAAGGATGAAAACCAAATTAATGCAAATTCTGGAAAAATCAGCAGTATTCAGAGCTAAATTGCAAGGTGGTGTCAGATGGTTTCCAATTTGCCACACTTTCATTCAAATTGTAGAACTTATATATTTTTTTAAAAAATTAAGTTTTGAAATCCCTGAAATGACAATATGAGATATGCAAAGATGGAAATCAATAATAAATGAGCCACTTATTTATCAATAAAGGGAAACAGTTTATTATTAAACTGAAAAGCTCAAACATTCCCCGACTGCTGTTCAGCTGCAGAATCAATTAAATTTAGATTCCTTCTTTTTTTTTTCTTTTTCTTTTTCTTTTTTTTTTTAATTAACATATGTGTTATTAGCCCCAGGGGTACAGGTCTGTGAATCATCAGGCTTACACACTTCACAGCACTCATCATAAAGAGTCAGATTGCTTCTATAGGGAGAGTTTTAATTTTAATTTTTGCTATAGAAACAAGATGCGCTAAGAATGTAATATGGGGATAATATTATATAGTTATTCTAGCTGAAATATTCTGTGATGTGTTTTGTTATAATTATTTCAGGTTACTGAGAGTCACTTATATATACTGTATATCTATGTACTTGTTATATAAATTATATATTGTATATTATATATACTATAGAACATAAATAATATATATTATGTATGTGTGTTATATTATATCCACCACATACTTATTTTGCCTAAAATACAGGAAGTATTATCTGAATATGTTGGAGTTATATGCCATCTCAAGACGTCATAGCCTTTACTTCTTATTTACTTATTCTGTAAAAGCAAAGTAGTATTTTACCACTGAACTATTTTTTTTTAATTATGGAAAAAGAAAGAGAAAATGTTAATGATTCAAAAGTGAGTACCGTTCATGGAATGTGAGGAATAGACTCCAGGTCAGATAACTTTTTTTTTTTTTTAAAGATTTATTTATTTGACAGAGAGAAATCACAAGTAGACAGAGAGGCAGCCAGAGAGAGAGAGAGAGGGAAGCAAGCTCCCCGCTGAGCAGAGAGCCCGATGCGGGACCCGATCCCAGGACCCTGAGATCATGACCTGAGCCGAAGGCAGCGGCTTAATCCACTGAGCCACCCAGGTGCCCCTCAGATGACTTTTTTGTTTGAGATTAAACCTTTGCAGAAAATAATCCTTTAAAAGTAATATTGAGGATTGATAGTACTCTTTTTGCTCTAACACTATAATTAGTGTAGTGTTTTCCCCAGTTGTCTGTAAGTGAGTCTTCTAGCTTTTCCAAATAGTGTGCCAGCCCATTTTCATTATCTCAAGATCAATTGGTGTTTCTGCACCTTCACGGCCCATCTTTCATATCCTGAACCTGCTGCCATCAAAGACACATACCCCAGGCCAAGCTGTATAATAGTGGTTTCCAGCAGTGACAGCAGGCTTTTTGGCTAGTTCTGTCTAGACAGCTGGGGCGGTGGCTCACACTTCCCCTGCAGGTCTGTCAGACAGACCTGAAGTTTGAGTGGTTCTGGAAGCTTGTATCTTAGGTTGATTATAATTTGCTGTGAATTCAAAGAAGTTTCACGTAAAAGACAAAATATATTTTTCACAGTGATATAAAAAATATGTGTGTGGATATATATATCCATCTATCTATCTATCCATCTATCTTTCTCTCTATCTATCTATCTATCTATAGTACACACATACATATGTTTGGTTCAACTCCACAAATAGAGATCTTCTGTATGCAAGTAACTACATACACATACCTTTATAAACTTAACATTTAGAGCTTACAGTCTGACTACCAGGTAAGCTATCTTAGGTTAGAAAGTTGCCCCCCAAAACATGCACATACACAAACACACAGAAGTTGCCCCACATCATTTTACTTTATTTCTAAAATAGGATATAACTTAAACCTAACTACAAAAATGCATGGAGCAACTAGTCAAAATAGTGAATAGATTTTCCTGTATAAAGCTTCCTATCATTTGTTGAAAACATCTAAATGATAAAATCCTGATTTCCTCCAAATTCATTCACAGGCATGAATAGCTTTTCTTTTTTATGCGCAAACCAAAGCTTTGAAGTGTTGTGCTGCTCATTAATTTTACATTGATCTATATACCTCACTCGTTGAGACATCTGGCATATTAGTAATGGAGAAGTTCTTTAAAACTTACTTATTATTAGCCATTCTTAGTCTCACTAAGCCAAGAATGTCTCCTGAACTGAAATGAATACTTTTTCTATTGTATAGTTTCCAAATTACTTACCAAAAAGAAAAACTAAGGGAAAGAAAAACTGAAATAAAACTGGAAATACTAAATATGCCATAAAATAAATTAATAAAAATAGGTGATGAAAGCAAAATAAAATTTAAGATTTAAAATTATATAATACTGTACCATTTGTTTGCTGACAAAAAATGTGATTACTAAGCAATATTGTGCGCTACTTTCCCTACCCAGTCTTCTTTCTCTCTGTACAAACCAACTTTCCTTAGCCAGCTAATACTCAAAAAACAATGCATTATGTCTTGCTCACTTACCCCTTCCATACTGAAGAGGTGGTACAAAAGAGCCTGCCAGTTGATCTTCTAGTATGGCACATTTTCTCTCCACTCATAAGCTACAGCATCGTATAAACTAACTCCTCACTCTTTCCCCAACTCCCCACTTTCCATTTATCTTCCATTCTTCGGTCGCAAAATCAAGCATATCCCTGAATCATATACATTTCCCAGAATACTGTAGTCAGTAGTGCTTTCCATTCCCCTTTGTCATCACATTAACTCTTCATCACAGACTCTGTGGTCCCCCTCAGTCATGTCATACTGCCTACACATCAGAAAAAGCCTTTCCAACGTGTCATCCCATGTGTCTCCTGATTCTTTATCTGTACCAACTCTCACAATTCTGGTCTGACCTAAAGATGTGTCTGTTTGGGTGCCTGGGTGGCTGCCTTTGGCTCAGGTCATGATCCCCACTCCCCCTGCTTGTGTTCCCTCTCTAGCTGTGTCTCCACCTGTCAAATAAATAAATAAAATCTTAAAAAAAAAAAAAGATGTGGCTGTTTAACGTCATGAAATATAGAGACAAAGCCTTGCTAGTTCACCTACTTTGATAAATCTATGTTTCTAACTATGTAAGCATAAATAGGGCATCCTTGCAACTCTGTGGGCCAAAACCCAGAGAACAAAAGCATTTCAGAGCTAAGAAAGAATCTTAGAGTTTACTGAGCAGATCCAGTTCTTTTTTTCATGTTAAGCTCATTAACCGATTATCTCAAATAACTGTCTAAGGTCACACAGGTTGTGACAGAGCTGGTTCCAAAATCATAGCTTCCTAACTCTGATTGACTATCTTCCTTCCCAAAGAGACATGCATCAAAATAGATTCTTGTGGCTGCTCCCTCCTAAATACCCACTGCACACTTTTTTCCATCCTTTCTTATCCGCATTATTTCACCCTCCTCCAACCTCTGACTTCTGTGCATCTTCCCTTCTCTTCTGTTAGGTGGTATTTATTTCCTTTCAATACCTATAGTCTTTCTTTTATTCTGTTGAATTTATCATAATCTACCATACATAATAGTTACTTATATTCTTGTTTTATCTTGCTATAAGTAAGTCAGTTACTTAAGAGAGAACTCATTGTGTCTTACATATCTTTGTAGCCCTTGTATTTCATAATAAATCATTGCTGAATTGAATAAGATTTCGTCTCTCACAGGATATAGCTGGTTGAGAAGCAAATTGGTTTTCATCAACATTTACTCTATCTGATTTGTCTTGATTTAAGATGCTTTCTTGAGTTCAGTATTTATTTATTTGTTTGTTTGTTTGAGAGGGACAGAGAGAGGATGAGAGCTGGGGAAGGAGCTGAGGGGGAGGCAGAGGGAGAAAATCTCTAGTGGATTCTGTACACTGAGTGCAGAGTATGACGCCAGGCTTGATATCAGGACCCTGAGATCATGACCTGAGCCAAAACTGAGTCGGACGCTTAACTGACTGAGCCACCCAGGCATCCTGAGTTCAGTGTTTCTTACTTTGTCATTGTTGTTATTTGTAAGATCACAGTAATAAACTGTAGCAAGAAGAAATTCAGCTTCTTCTGTTACATCCAATCCAGCTAAGTTGTAGATTGTATACTCCCAGAAAAAACCGTGCCCGTTATGTCATCTATAACAGAGCTACCTTCAGAAAAGGCTCTGTGTATATATTTATGTGAATACTAGTGCTAATGCTGGAATAGTGAGTGACTGGGAAACATTTGGGCTCAAAAGTATCAGAATAGCAGTATCTGTACAGAATTCTGAATTGTGATTCAAAAGTTTTATTTTGTGCTTGTCTTGACTGCCAGAAAAAATTTAAGTGACCCCAATTTTGTGATTTTCTTTGTGTTGTCTTAATAGCATGTGGTCACCTATGACACAGTAAAAATGACCACAGTTTCAGAATATGCATCGCAGAGTTCAGTGTAGAGTTGATTTTGAGTGAAAGCCAAATTGAATGAGTCATTGCCTAATTTATACTGAACTTATTTTTTTATATCATCTTTGAGATTATTTTCTGTATGAGAAAAATTTAGAAACTTATAGTCCATTTACTTTGTAGTAGGTGAAACTAATGTCAACAGTTTTCCTCAAGCACAGTAACTTTTTTTTTTAGAATATCATACAGCTGAAATACTTTCTGTTTTTTCTTAACAACATTCCTGGACAATCATCTTAACAGCTGGGTTTCTCATTGTGCTTAACAGTCTGTGAGCAGAAGCAGCTGCTTCAGGATATACGCTACCACTTTCTCACTCATATATGTCAACTCCAAATCATCTCAATTGAGTGTGGGTAACCCTCATTAGAAAGAAAATGCTCTGTAATCCACATAAACCAAAGCACTGCTTACATTCATAGCCAGATTTTCTGGAGGAAAAAAAAAAAATTACCTAAAAGGCATTGTGTTGTCAATAGCTCCGTATCTCAGATAATGAGAAAATATGAAATATGTTCACACTGGTCGTTTATAACCTGTTGCTGCTTGACATGTTTATTAGCATAGGCAATGTATTTCACCATCCAATTACTTTCTGATTGTGCTCTCATTCCTATCTGTGGGTCCACTATATTTACAGTTGTTTTCGTGGCTGACTTTGTACTTGCTGCACATTATCTTACTTTGTGTAAAGTAAAATTAAGCGGGTGTCACTTGGAATAGAAGAGCCTCATAAGCACTTATTAATGAAATCCAAATTAAATACTTATAACTGGGACTCAGACCAGAAACCTCATTTGCAAATGACATTCCACAAAATAGCATATGAAATTTGGAGCACAATAGCCTATGGCCAATCTAAAACCAAACTATTTTGTCATGCTATCTCCATAGCAATTTACTCTACCTTTACAAGTATTTAGATATTAATTTTTTAAAAAAATATGTATTGAGATGCATACTAAATTCAAGGCACTGTGCCTTACATTAAAGTGTTTAATGTAAAAGTACCTTGACATTATATATTTAAGAACACTCAGTGAGACAAGGCGCTTCTTTAAGGTAAACTTCTATTATAATGGAAATCCATTTAGAGATTAATCAGGAGAAGTTATTGAATCAGGAATGTCAGACTTCTAAATTCATGAATCTGGCATATATAAAGAGAATTATAAAAATAAATAATATCAAAAGGTGTGTGCAAAACATTTACTCTTCTTTGAGTGTTGTAATGTGTTTCTCCAAAAGTTATTTTACCACCTCACCACTCCTCACACCCACAGAGCCGTAGAACTGACAAGTTATTCCACCAACCAGTCATAGGCTCTCATTAATTCAAAGCTTAGAAAAGGCTAAATGATAATTCATTGTAAACATCTTCCCTAGAGGTTAATTATGGGGCACTAATACCTGCATCCACAGAGTCTGTGCAGATGCAAGGATGAGTTTGATTATGTCTAGAAGTCGTCTTTGAATTGCTTAGTGAATAAGCTGTAATAATTTGCAGCAATATTGTTATTATCTATTGCCATGAGATTGTTAATTTGTGTTTATATAATGTCTTTCTTAGATTAATTGGAAATGCTTCATTTAAAATCAGAGCAGTCTCTAGAGAATGCTGCTAAAATGTTTTATCCATTAAAAATAATTCAAAGCCTGGCCAATGAAAAACATTAATGCTTTAGGAAGTCTCTTCTACACACTTATTTTGGGTCACCATGCATGTCTGTATTTGGCTTTTAAATTAAACCTCTGTGTAGTGCATTCCACGTTAGGCAACAGCAGCAGAAATAAATGCACTCTTTGTGATGCAAGGGATTATACAGTGATTGAAATGATCCAACAGCTCTTTTCAGTGTGTGTGCATAGAAACAGCTTGCTGGAGATTGGCTTCAAAAGGAAACAACCACCTTATATTTTAATTGTGTATTTTATGGTATTTATTGATTATTAAACAATGTGCAGGTAATCCCATGGGCTTCTCAGAAAAATTCTATGAATCCTCATAATAAATAATGATAGTGATAATAATAATAATAATAAATAATAGATACTGTTTATTCAATAACTGAAGTGTACAAAGTATACACGGAATACACACAGATCTTTTTCTTTTTCTTTTTTTTTTTTTAAACAAGTGTAGTGTAGGCTGTAGTGTGCCACTCAGTGTGTGCCTTCTTAAGAACAAGGCATTTATTTGCCAGTTGCTGAAGTAGCTTCTGAGCTACTTCCTAGGAAATTCCTTTGGCCATCTCTCCAAAGAGAACTGCCTCCCTCAAAATTACATACCCTTTTCTCAGAAGAGCCTACATCCAATGATTTGATGATAAGTTACAAAGGCCTGAATAACTTACCTCAATTCAAGGCATCTTAATTCAGTTAGTCCTATTACAGAGTCCTCCATGGTATTGGCTGACACCTTTGCTGCAAATGCATACAAGATGAACTTCTCTTGCTTCCCTTACTTCTTCGCAGATACTATTCCTGAGAGCACCTTCTCTCTCCAGTGAACCTCCTCCACCTCCATGTGTTTAATGTGTATGTAACCTGACCTAAGATTCTACATGAATCTCAACATTATGGGTGAGAAAACTAAGAATCAGAAGGAATGTAAGAAATAAGCTTCAAACCCACAGCTTTTTGCAACTCAGTGCTGTCTGGCTAGGAAGATACAGAACCAAACTCTTAGAGCTCCTATTTTCTAATGAAGAATTATTTCAACTGTGGGAGTAGTCATATCTATGTGAAACTGATAAAACAAATTCTTTAAGAATTTTAGAAAAAGAAACGTTTATTAAAATGTTATCCACATCACATTTTGAAAGTAATATGATCTAAGAGCACCTGGGTGGTTCAGCCCATTAAGTGTCTGACACCTGATTTCAGCTCAGGTCACGATCTTAGCCCCAGGTTGTAGATCTCAGGGTTGTGAGATCCAGCCCGGCCTTGGGCTCCATCAGGCATGGAGCCTGCTTAAGATTCTCTCTCTTCCTCTTCCTTTGCCCCTCTCCCCAACAATTAATATGAACTAGATTTCTAAACTCTCTACTCAGTTTGTTTATGAAAGTAGCAAAATTTCATTCATTCATGTGCTATTCCATTAATTTGAAATTTTGTAAGGTTTAATACAGAGAAATAATGAAGATTTACGCTATTTAGAGATACAAGAAGGAAAAGTAAGAAAATAATGGAGATTTGCACTATTTGTTCCATCTCAAAGATATATAACTACTGGTTGGACTGTTAGCTTTACAACATTAAGTGCAAATGACAGAAATTTGGTTAATATGTTTTTAACTTTTGCTTTCTGTCTTCATGCTTATTTAGAAAGAACGTTAATTAGTCTGTCAATATAAGTATGTTAGTGACAGAATAAATCAAAAATATCCTTTTCCTACAAAGTTTACATTCAAAAAGCAAGGAACTAAAATATGCCTAGCATTTTGTTTTACACAAAAATCATGGCCCTCCATAAAGTAGTCCTAGAAATTCTACACCGTACCATTCCTAACAAGGATTTTTTTTAAACTCTAAAATTAGAGCAGTAAAGGTCTTCCATAACAATAAGCTATTGCAATAATATGTAGGTCATTTGCATTATACATTTGGAAACTAATACCCCCACATATTTTCAAGAAAAGATAATTATTTTCCTACATGTCCTTATAGCAACACTCTAATGCTGTAAAACATTTCAGATTTGTATTACTTATAAAGGGTTCTATTACTTACAAGGCTCATATCCCTATGTGAGATAAAAGTCTTTGTATTCTAGATCATGTTATTTTGCTCATTCTTCTAATGCCTTAGACATTAGCCTCCTGAACCCAACTTTCTTAGAATTAAAAATAGAAAAAATTATAACAGCAGTGCAACAAAATAATTTGGCTGAAAGCTCTTTGGTTTGTTTTCTCTGTTTTTCTGCATAAAATATAAATTGTGGTGCATGGCAGAAAACAAAATATAATTAGACAAAGAAAAGTCAAAATGCATAATAAATTCTGAAAAACACACGGAATTTGAAAGATGCATTTCGCCATATCACCAAATCACTTATCAATCTCAATTACATTTGAAAAACCAGAGGTTGAAAATATTCTAAATGAACCAATTTGTTTTTTCAACTAAATTATTGCTCAGATTCATTCTTGTAACCCAAATCAAGAACCATGCAAGAGTAGTACTCTTGCTCTAGGAGCAGGACCTATTCATTATTTGAACCTGAGATGATGAGACATTTGATATATACATTATTTTTTTACACTAGTTCTTGGTCAAACCAAGGGCTATTTAGAAGAAATATGCTCCTTTCTACTTTATGGCAGACGTACCTAAGAAAGACTCAAAATTGACAGTAAAACTATTCCAACTGATAAATACAGCTGGAATATGACTACTCATAACTTGTGGACAGAGCCAACATTTTCCATGTAATAACCCTTGCTGGACACTTAACTGAGAAGTTTCTATTCTAGGAAGCTTGATGAATATAAGCAAAAGAATATCCGCACTTATAATGGAAATAGATGTAAAACCCATGCAACCAGTGATTAGACTGCTTGTCCTTTTTATAGAATCATTAAAATCACTGTAATCTTAACAGCCATAAAATGAGCCTTTTAGCATTTGGAACTTTCTCACATGCCTGAACTCTGTGCTGCCAGCTATGCTCAGATGGTAGTATCTGGTTATATGAAAATAATGAGCACAGTGATTTAAACAAGAAAAGAGCATTTATTGCTACATATTAAAACACTACTATCTTTGGTCGCCTATTAGCACCACCAACAAGACAAATTTTCCAATTAAGATCTGGGCTATAAGAACCGTTGCTGGTTAGAGGTAACTTGTAGGTTGCATAAATGGAATACAAAGTTAAAGAATCTCTAAATTCTTATAGCAAAACTAGGGAATTGCTAAGAACAAGGACACTAGAAATACCACCATCTTTTCAGATACTGAAGACCATTCTAGGTTTGTGTGCATAGAACTGGTGTGTGTGAGAATATCCTTAATCTAGCCTCACTCACGCTAAAATAACAAGGGGTATCTGTCTATAGGTTTCCCGTCTTGTTTTATTTATTTATTTAAAGATTTTATTTATTTATTTGACAGACAGATCACAAGTAGGCAGGGCAGCAGGCGGCGGGGGGTGGGGCAGGGGTAGGGGAAGGAGGCTCCTTGCTGAGCAGAGAGCCCAATGTGGGGCTCCATCCCAGGACCCTGAGATCATGACCTGAGCCGAAGGCAGAGGCTTAACCCACTGAGCCACCCTGGCGCCCCTCCCATCTCTGTGTCTTAAGTCTTTAGTATTTAGGTTTGATAAAGGTAGTCATAAAAATTACAGAGAGGTGAACACTGCCTGGGACAAAGCACCTCCTCCCCTAAGCCACTCCCTACGTCCAGAAATCTCAGAACATTTTCTTGTGTAACACAGTAACTAGAGGATGAAGATGGAACTAACTCTGCCCTGTGGTTTTTGCTTGTTTCTATCGGGTTGCTTAAGGGAATATTCTTCCCAGTGGGCACATTTTCTGGGCAAGAAAATTACCTACATTCATTTCAGAAAGAAAAAGAGAAAGAAACAAATCCCAGAGCCAGGTAACCACTGTCCTGAGGGAATTGTTGTTGTTTGTCAACCTCCCAGTTGTTCATCTGTTTGCACAAAACCTGTGAGAAACCCGTTCCACTTTCAACTGTGGGAAGAGTGTATCTTTGGCAGCTTATAAATTATCAATGCTCTATACATACTTGATGCCATTTTTTTGTCCTTTCCTTCAAAAATCTATCAGGTCTGTCATGCTTGAAGGCCACAGATTTAAGAGGAAGGCAGGAGGAGGAAAGAGAAATAAAAGGATAATAGACCGGCAGCAACTTTGTAGTACGTTCTCTTCTTCCATTTCCCTGCAGTCAGGCATGTAGGACCTATGTTTTCAGAGTTCTAAAAAAATCAATAATACGTGGCTCTACCTTGGTGCAAGGTGCAGAGTACTTGAAAGAAGACAAAGGTATCCTCAGAGAGTTTTCAAACAGGCAGCTGATAAAGCAAGGATGATATTTTTAAAAGTCCTACTTAGTTTAAATATATTCGTGATATTTTAGATATGTAAAATGTATTGATATTATGATCAGTTGGATCAATATTGAAAGCACCAGAAAAGTCTGGAAGGAGTTGAGGTTTAAGGGAAGCTGTGTATAAGGGCACCTGGATGGCTCAGTCAGTAAAGCAACAAACTCTTGATTTTGGCTCAACTGGTGATCTCAGGGTCATGCATTCGAGCCCCATGTTGGGCTCCGAGCTCAGCGTGGAGCCTGCTTGAGATTCTCTCTCTGCCCCTCCCCCATCCGTGTAGGCATGTAATTGAGCACTCTTTCTCTCTCTTAAAAAAAGGGGGGGGGTGTGCGTAGGGTAGGGTTTTGGTAGGAACTACAAAGTAGTAAAGCTGAAAGTTTGGGCTTGAAGGGAAAATACGAGGAAAGGAGTAGAGGAGAGAAAAGTCAGAATGTCTGTGAGGAAATACTCATGATGGAAACATCATCAGAGCACTACATTCAGTAAAATATTAAGCCAAAAAGACATTATAACTAGCGCTGAGTGATAAAAGAAGAAGCTTATACATAATGCAGTAATTGAGAAGTCACTGAAGGAATCGTATCAGAAAAACAAGGCAACTGAAGCTGAACCTTAAGACAGGAACTTCTCTTAATGTATAATATGGACTGTAGATCAGAGACAGAGAAAATACCAATTCCGTTGGAGGAAGACAGATCAACCAGGGTGGTGACATAATTATAAAAAGTTGCCAAAAGGTGCACAAGTCGAATATATATGACTTTTGGAACTGGTTCGAATGTAGACAGCAAAAGAGAGTGTGGAAACAAATGTGATCCCCAGGTTTAGAGCGTGGTTTACTGAAAGAATGCTGGTGGCAAGAGGAGGAAGTGAAAGTTCAGTTCTTGGTATGTTGACATTAAGGGGCTTTCAAAACAAACAGTTGGAAAGATTAAGTGTACAGGTTTGCACTTTAGAAACAAAGCTGGAATCAGTCTTGCAGGTATGGGAATTATGTGCATAGAAATGGGAGGTAGAAATGTACAAATGGATGATGTTCCCGTGAGGCAGAGAATGAGGAGCCACAATTCAGGAGGACCAAGTCCCGAATCTGGGGCAGGCACACATTCCAGAGTTGGAAGGAGAACAAAGCAGCAAAGAAGAAAAAGAATGTCCAAAATGCAGAAGGAAAAAGAAAAAGCTAAAGAGACTTTTCATATCCCCCTAAACATGGGACTCAGTATTGAGGACCTATCGGTAGCATTCTAAACCTAAGAAGATAAAAATAAATAATTGATACACTAATGAAAAATGTCAGGGGAACAAATCAAGACCAGAGTCCCTAAAACAACACTTCCACACACATTAAAGTAGCCGGTGTCTGTTTCCCTAAGTCTTGCAGGGATTTGGCTTTTGACTAAAAATATTTTCAAAGAATTTTGGGATAAGATTTTTATTAAATATTTTACTCCTCTTCTTTATTTGTCATTAGCAGTCCCCAGGTCATATCCTGAAGGTGAATAAAGGAATGGTAAGGAGTGCTGTGGAATAACACAATGTGCTCATTTCATTTCTCTTTCTTCAGGAGAAGGTAGAAAATAACAAATTTTATAAAATAACAAATTTTAAAATAACAAATTTCCTTTATAAAATAAGGAAGAAATTTAGCATGAGATTGGGTAAACAATAGAATATATATATATATATATATATATATATATATATATATATATCACTTTAGAAAATAACAAGAAAGAAAGAAATTTAGCATGAGACTGGGTAAACAATAGAAAAATCAGTTGATGTGAATTTAAATTTTCTCCTTAAAAATTACAAAGCTACAGCTCCCGTAAGGTGTTCTAATGGATAAGATTTCAGTATCTGCCCTTTACAAACACAGAGATGTTTCAGGAGCCAGCTGAATGCTCAGTAAGATACATGATTCTCCCGACCACCAGAGACTCATATTCAAAAGCACAGGACCAAAAAATATATATATATTTTAAGATGCAAACTTGATTTTAACACTCCATGGACCAATTACCTGTATCTCCTTACAGTATTAGCCAATGTTTGAGATAAGATTTCTGACAAAGTTGCAAATATCAGCCAGTCTTTTGACTTTGGTAAGAGGAAAAGATTTGTAATTAGTGTGAAGAACCTTTGCTGTAATATTTTACCCAACCCCAGAGGACACCATTATGGTGGCATTGTTTCTAAAGTTTGATTTAAATCCACCTAAGAAAATTTACATGGGGCTTGAAGAACCTCTAATTATTTACAATATGCAAAAAGCAAGCCTGTGTAGCTACTTGTGAAAACATATTAACAGAAAACTGGGCAAATGCATTAGCATGGAAACCTGCAATTTTAGAGTCAAAAAAGGGGGGAAATAGTTTGCTTTTCAGAAAGGGACAGAAACACTTCTAAAAGTATACAGAACGATTCTATCCTTGAGAAACCAGTAGGAATAATAAAAAATATAATTTAATTTTAAAATTGAATTTTGTAATTTTCAAACCTTGGAAACCAATTAATTTGGAACACTTGATCACCAGTCTTAGCAAATATTTAGTAAGACTATTTAGCTTCTTATAGCCATGAAAATAACTATTAATAGGAGTTAAAAACAAGACAACAGGTGAAAAATGGAATTGTTTATGCTAAATCCCCCATCACCAAACCAAGGCTTAACTATAGTTTTGACTCTTCCATAAATGGAAACTTAAACCAGTCATTCAGGAATTATCTGATCAGCACGACTTAGGTAACCTGCCTGATAGAAACCTGCCATCTCCTAAAGGAAAGTAACTTTGCAATAGCCAACCTGCATTCTTGCCAGTGTAACTTCCTTTGTTCCTGATCCTTGCTGACTATCAAAGTCTTCCATTTTGTACAGCAACTTGGAACTTATCTGCTAGAATGCATGCTCCCTTATCCAAATCAATTTTTGCTCAAATAAATTCTTATAATTTTTTAATAAGCCTTAGCTTATCTTTTATCACCTCTGGTGTCAGAAGAGTGAACTTAGGGAGACCCCAAGAGCAATGAGCAACAAGATGGCAGAACCTGCTGACCCTCTTTCTCGCTGTATCTGAGATGGTGGGAAGTCACTCACAGATCTACTTTTTTGCTTTATGGGTATTCAGACTTTATTTGAGCCGTTCTTTTTCCAGAACTGGATGTAGACTCTGGCTAGAGTTGGACTGGGTCTAATTTAGAAATTGGACTGCTTCTTGGGGTCAGACTGTGTTCCTTGTAAGTCCTCAGGTGAGTATAATTTTGTTTTAGGGTGGAACAAGTAGGCTAACATTACAAAAGATGATTTTGAATTATAGTGGCTGCAGTGCAGAACTTTCAATTATCTTTAGATAAGCTTGTACATTTATGAGGGACCCTAAGGAAAAAGGGGTCTCAGTAGGCACTCAACTTTTAAAGGGTAGAGGGAAAATTATTTTTCCTCCTCTCCAGTTTCTGGTAGCCAGGATGAGACCCATGGGAATGTCCCATTTGCTCTAGAGCCTTCCAATGTGATCCTGGGAAAAGTGGCAGAAGCTGGCAAAGGGTGAGAGTCCTTTCCAAAGTCAGATTTTCCAGATCTCTATCTGTGGTGCATGGTCAAGAGAGGAAGGTAAAATTTCATGCTGTCCTTTCCCTTCTAAATTCGGATTGGCAAAAGAAAACATTTGTAAGTATTAGATCTTTGAATTGTGACTGATGAATTTGCTTTTGAGTACCCAATGGTTATCAGTCCTTTCTATTTTAGGGACAGCTATTGTCTTCATGTTTGTCTCATTTAGTGTCCTGAGACCTTGGCTTGGAGGCTATCAGATTGGGGGCCCCCACAATATGACCAGACAGAACTGTATTTCTCCATTTGTGGGTAGGGCTGCGTTATGCCCTAGAGTCAGATGTTAATGGCAGTGCTCAGAGATGTCCATGACCACTACTGGTTCTTTCTTCCAGCCACTGCCACCACCCCCCCCCCAAAAAAAACCAACAAAACAAAACAAAAAAACTGGCTAATGCCAGCCTTTGCTGCTCCAGTTATGCCAAGATACCCTTTTAAACCATAAGGATGAATGGGTGGTCCCAGCTGCATGCAGGAAAGGAGAAGAGCTCTGCTGTGCCAGTGCTCTGCTGGGTAATGTTTAATAGCAAGCTCACCAGGAAAACAAAAACAAAAGAAGAAACATGATTTGTAGCATTTTCTTGTCCTGTGGCACAAGTACTCCCACCTTGATGGATGTTGTGCTACTCATGTGATGTCACTGAATACACAGCTGGGAAGATATGCACACAACCAGCTTCTGTGAGCAGTGCATGGTAGCCCCACTTCTGCTGTCTAATCATTTCATTTGTCTCTAGGAGTTGGGCCATTTTGGGCTCTGAACACTATGACATTGAGGGAAAAAGTGAACTAGGATGGTTACACATGTCCTGCTAGACTAACTTAAGGCCTTCAAAGAATTAAAACAGAAGAACTAAAAACTATTAAACATGCAATTACAAACTTTCCAGACGCTTTGTCTTGTTTGGTATAGAGCATCAAGCCAGAAAAACAAACACACACCTGTACCTTCTTAAAGGCAAAGTAGAAATCAAAGGCCCCTTCATCGTTGTGGATGCATGAGGCTGAGGTGCACATCTGGAAGTAAGTTAAATGGAACACCCAGTACCATGTTTCTGCCATCTCCTCATTGCCATCAACCTTCCAAGGAAAGAGGAAAATCGCTCAGGTTTCCTTCCTGAGCCTCTTCCCTCCACCAGTGCCTCTTCTGAAAACTTCAGCCTATCAGCTGCTCATGATTTCTCATTCTTGGCCCTGATTACATGCATCTTAACCTTCTTTTTCATTTTTAAGATGTATTATTTGAGAGAGGATTCGTGGGGAGTAGTGGGGGATAAGGAGAGGGAAAGAGAAATTCTAAGGAGACTCCTTGCTGACCACAGAGCCCAAAGTGGGATTAGATCTCTCCACCCAGAATCACAACCTCAGCCAAAACCAAGAGTCAGACACTTAATCAACTGAGCCACTCAAGCACCCCTTAATTTTCTGTGTACCTAAGAACATATGTTATTTTTTCTGGTATCTTTGATTTAATCTCAGGGAAAGAAAACTTCAGTATTCATCAAACCGATAAAGGAAAATGAAGGAGAGGAGGGTATAATCTCTTTCTAGCCTGGGTGCATCTACACAATACCCTTGGGTCTTTCAAGAGTCTTAGACTTTTCTCTGCTTCTAGAAAAAGCCGGTAGAATCTGGCCACTGCATATGATTTCCATCGTATTAGGATTTAGGATGAAGAAAGATGTGGCTTGGTAGATACGTAAAATTGACAATTAGTCCAGAAATAAGTCATCCAATGAATAGGAAAAGTCATTCAATGAACACATGTTACTTATATAATAAGCTTAATAAACAAAGAATTTGGTAGATCAAGATAAGTACTTTGAGAAATGTGAAAGGAAGAAAAATCGACCAATTACAAAATCTATTACCTGTCAATCTTGGTTTTCACTTTGTATTACAGCTACATGCAGCCTGTTCTGAACTGCTAAGTGAGCTTCCTCTGCGTCTCCAGTTAAGTCTTGCAGCATAGCTTAGGATCCTGTACTCTCTAGCATTCTTGTCTTGGGTAGATAAATCCAGCTCTGTCTCACCTTCATCAACATTATCTATTTGAACAGACATGATCATATTGCTAATAGAAGCATTGTGTAAACTATGTATGAAGTAAACTTATGTCAGCCTATACATTTTATTATTTAGTCTATAAATAATAATAAAGCCACATGTAACCATTAATATACCTCACAAGCTCCTTGAGACCAAGGAGTGTGTTGTGGCATTTTCACAGACACATCTCCAATGAGCACATTATAAAACTTAGAGAATACAGAATATTCCATATAGTCACTAATGATTGACACCTTGGGGAGCTGAAGTGTTATTTAAAACATTCATTCCTTGAAATAAACATATTTTATCTGGAATGAGATAGACCGACTCTTCCCAGTCATCATCATGTTTCCCACCTTGGTCTGAGCATGGGAGTCAACTAAGGGAGATATATATATATATTTTTAAATACAGCTTCTACCCTATTGATTCAGTATTCTTAGGGCTTGACCCTGGGAATCTGCATGTAACAAGTGATTGTTTTGATCTAGTGAGCTTAGGAAATGCTGCCTTATCAAACTGGCTCACCATAACCAAGCCAAGTGGAGGACTTTGAGAGAAAGAGGGGAAGCCCAAACCAGAAGGGCTATTCCAGCGTGACAGACCTGGTTGAATCTTGACAATGGAGCAGAAATTAACATCCAGAAGAGAGCTATTAGTTCACAAGAAGCAATGATACAGTTGTAAGTCACTACTGCCCTGGACCAACTGCCTGTTCTTATACACATTGTTATGTTGAAGGATTATGCACCTTTTATTTGAAATATTTTATTTATTTTTTTATTGTTTATTTTTAGTAACATATAATATATTATGTTTTAGGGGTACAGAAGCTTTTGTTTACTTATTTGAGAGAGTGAGCAAGCACGAGCACAAGCAGGGGGAGAGGCGAAGGGAGAGAGAAAGAGAGAAGCAGGACCCCCTCCTCCACTGAGCAAGGACCCCTCCCCATTTGGGGTTCA